>NC_027749.1:38162594-38176831 GCF_000695525.1 Brassica oleracea var. oleracea
GAGAAGTTTTTTTTGCTGATGTGGACGCTCTATGGAACCTCAAAAGGTCCATTTTATTAGTAAGGATGTTTTTTTATAAAACGGTAATATTACATTATGGAGATATGACGTTTTTTTAAGTGAAAAATAGTAATTTTACATATGTTTAATGTAGTTTTTCCATTTTTATGCTGTATGTTTACATATTATTTATAATTTTCAAAAATTAGTAATATTAAAATACGAAACTATATTTTATGCCACGTGTCATCTTTCGCGAGAAGTTTTTTTTGCTGATGTGGACGCTCTATGGAACCTCAAAAGGTCCATTTTATTAGTTTTCGAAATTATATATAATGTTTTTTGTTTTTTTATAAAACGGTAATATTACATTATGGAGATATGACGTTTTTTTAAGTGAAAAATAGTAATTTTACATATGTTTAATGTAGTTTTTCCATTTTTATGCTGTATGTTTACATATTATTTATAATTTTCAAAAATTAGTAATATTAAAATACGAAACTATATTTTATGCCACGTGTCATCTTTCGCGAGAAGTTTTTTTTGCTGATGTGGACGCTCTATGGAACCTCAAAAGGTCTCTTTTATTAGTAAGGATTCTATTTTTTAAATAATAATGCCACGTGTCATCTTTCGGTAGAAGTTTTTTTTCGCTGATGTGGACATCCCATGGAGTTTTGTATTCAGTTATTATTTTATAGATGTTTAATTTAGTTTTTTTTATTTCTCAATTATATATTTACTTATTCTAATTTTTTTTGTTTTTATATCAAATGATAATATTATGATAGATGTTTAATGTAATATTTCTATTTATTGTATTGTATATTTACTTATTATTTATTTTTTTCTTATATTGTGTATTTACTTATTATTGTTTAATGCAATGTTTCTATTTCTTATATTGTTTATTTACTTATTATATATTTTTTCCTTATATTGCAAATTTACTTATTATATATTTTTTATTTTTTTAAAAAATAATGTCACGCGTCATCTTTCGGTAGAAGTTTTTTAGCTGATGTGGACCTCTCATGGAGCCTCAAAAGGTCCCTTTTATTAGTAGAGATTACTTATTATTTATTTTTCTTTATATCGGGTATTTATATTTCTTATACTTTCTATTTACTAGTAATTTTATATTTTAAGATAGATTTACATTTTAAGATAGATGTTTAAATACTAATGTACTTTTTCCATTTTTTAAATTGTGTATTTCTTTTTCTTATAATTTCTATTTGCGTAATATCTATATTTTACATTTTAAGATAGATGTTTAAATATTAATATATTTTTTCCATTGTTTTTAAGTTGTGTATTTCTTTTTACTTTATATTTACTTAATATCTATATTTTACATTTTCAGATAGATGTTTAATATTTAGTGTACTCTTTCCTTATTTTAAAAATTGTGCATTTACTTATTATTGATTATATTATTTATATATTTATATATTTATAATATTTAATTATTATTTATTTCTCTATATATTGAGTATCTCTCTTTCTTATAATTTATATTTAGTTAATATCTATATTCTATATTTTAAAATAGATGTTTAAATCTTAATGTTTTTTTTTCCATTTTAATGTAAAACGGCAATGTTTAATAGAAGAACTTGGACAAATAGTCAAATGGTTATATTTATGTTTTTTTTTTATAAAATGGTAATGTTACGTTATGGAGATAAGCCGTTTTTTTAGTGAAAAATGGTAATATTACATATGTTTAATGTAGTTTTTCCATTTTTTTATGTTGTATGTTTACATATTATTGTTATTTTTAAATTTAAAATGGTAATCTTACATATTTTTAATGTAGTATTTCTATTTTTTATGTTGTATTTTTACATATTATTTATTATTTTCGAAATTATATTAATGTTTTTTTTTACAAAATAGCAATGTTACATTATAGAGATAAGCTGTCTTTTTTATAGTGAAAAATTGTAATCTTACATATGTTTAATGTAGTTTTCTATTTTTATGTTGTATGTTTACATATTATTTTTTAAAAATAAAAATGTAAAATGGTAATCTTACATATGTTTAATGTAGTATTTCTATTTTTTTATGTTGTATGTTTACGTATATTTATTATTTTCGAAATTATATATAATGTTTTTAGTTTTTTTTTTTATAAAACGGTAATGTTACATTATGGAGATAGGCCGTTTTTTTAAGTGAAAAATAGTAATTTTACATATGTTTAATGTAGTTTTTCCATTTTTTATGTTGTATGCTTACATATTATTTATAATTTTCGAAAATTAGTAATATTAAAATGTAAAACTATATTTTATGCCACGTGTCATCTTTTGGGAGAAGTTTTTTCCGCTGATGTGGACGCTCCATGGAATCTCAAAAGGTCTCTTTTATTAGTAGAGATTCATAATCTGATTTTTTTTGTCATCAATTTATACAGACTCATAAATACTCTATAAACCAAACCGGTTGATCTGCATCCATGTGAACGACGAAAGACGGTTGCACCCTAGCACTACGGGCTAGACTATCTGCCATTGAGTTTTGCGTCCTTGGGACATGGATGATTTATGCTTGGAGAAAACTTTCTTTCATGGACTTGATGTCTTCCAAATAATTTGCAAAAGCTGGTCATTCTTTTGGTTCCGAAACCATCTTCACCAATTGAAAACAATCTGTTGCAAACGTAACCTGAAGTTGACGTAAATTTCTCATGCATTCCATTGCCCAAAGTAGCGCTTCTATTTCCGCATGAAGAGGAGAGAGGCTAGCCCGAACATTCCTCGCCCCCAACAGTCCATCAAATCCTTCTAGAGTGCTGAGCCAACCTTGTCCGAAAAAGATATCATCCTCTTTCCAGGAACCATCTGTGTAACACCATCTTCCTAGAATTGGCGGCAGAGACGTAACCGCAACTTGTGGTACTGTCCTCTGCTCATGCAATATATGTGCTTCAGGCCATAATGTTGATTTTGTTTCTGCCAATTTAAGCGTATCCATGGGATCAATGTCCATATTACTGAAAACTTCATTATTACGACATTTTCATATGTACCATAGAATCCAAGCAAACTGATGATCCTCCATCTGTGGTAGAACTCTCCAGAAGATATGATCCATATTTGTGAATAGAGAACTAGTTGGAAAAATTTCTGGATTTGATGGTATCTTCGAGAGAGCTCAAACCTGAAATGTTGGAGGACATTCAAAAAACACATGGTTAAAAATCTGATTCATATTCACAATCTGATCCATATTTAATCTGATTCATTTTGTACAAATGATCAGTTATCCAATTTGATTTGATCTTTAGATATTCGGATATTTAGTATTCTAAATATCTAGAAAATTTTATATTTTTAACCGGATATCCGTTTTGATCCGTACAAATAAAATAGATTAAAAATCAGATAAAAAGTCTATAAAGATATTTAGTTTTAAAAAATTCTAATAACTAATGTAAAAAATTTAATAAATAAAAGTATTGTAAAATTTATATAAAATACAATATTTATATAAATTATATACAATTATTTATATATGTCTATATATATGCATATAACGAATCGGATTGGATATCCTTTCTTAAAAATACTAGTATTTGTGATTTGCTTTGTTTCTTACGAATATAATGAATCGAATCAAAAAATTTGGATATTTTGCCTAGCCTTATTTTTTCTATAGTTTATTGCTTTCCAAATTTTTACTCATTTTCGTTTCCTCTTTTATTAAATGACAATATGTGAATTCATGTTCTTAAAAAGAAAAAATATATTTCTTATTTAACTTAATTTTATTTGACAACAAGAAAACCATCATATTACTTAAAAAAGGATTATTTGAATAATCAGACTGGAATAATAGTTCCCTATGGAAACATCAAGCAGTTCTACCTAAATAATCTATAATTGCATTTAAGGGATCGAGGAATGTTTAGATCTTGAAGTGAAGAAGTCTTCTTTGCAATACCTCTATCTCTTTCAGCTTTGTGGAAAGGTTTGGCCATAGATGAGATTCTTTAATAATTACTATCAAATCCTTGCAATTTGCTGCGAAAACTTAGCAGGTATAGTGATAGAGCATACCTTCCATTGACCAACAAGTGTTTGTAGTCCCGAATGCAGCGATGATTCTCTCCTTCGATGATTTCTTGTGCGCATAAGTAGGATTTGTCCGGATGTATCTTTCCAACCTCTTACACACCCACTAAATTGTGATGTCGGGCTCAAACAACCATCCACCAGACATATGTTCTGTAAGAATATGGCTTGAGAATTAATATTATCTGGTGTTTGTTCCTATATAGAAGCTGGTGCATTTGCTCGAACCAGGCTTGGCATTCTCCTTTGCATGTCTGATAAAGTCTTGTGTCTTTATCAATTCCTTTGATTAACTTTATCATTCCTAATTTTTTAGATAGATAACAAAATATCTATGGATAAGAATATCTATCAAGATCAGAGTCTTTGATATTATTTTCCAATCAAGTCGGAGTCTTCAATACTATTTTCGCTAGAAAAATAGTCTATATTTGTGTAAGCACTGGAAACCGGGAAAATATATGGATGTAAATGTGTTTTTGATAAGGCCCATTCCTGAGTAGATGTTAGGCATTAGAAGATAGCATGAGTACAGACTCATCGGGTTTTCCACATCTTGGACAATGATTGTCACTTCGCATATCGCGACAAGTCAGAGTTTTTGTTGCAGCTACATGTCCTAATACCAACTACCATATAAGATAGTGAATCTTCTGAGGAACATGTATTTACCAAACGAAGGCTTAAACATTTGTAAACAAAAATAATGTGATTATTAGAATACATAAAGCACATCAAATTTATATATCTTAACATATTTTGTCTATTATTAAAGACATAATTTTGATGATTTATCATATTCTTCATGATTTTAGAATATTATACTTAATAACTTATGTTGAATCATTAGTTTTCACAAATAAATTTACTGAATTAGTTGATGGTTTTTATTTTCTCCATAATTTTATGATTAATACTCTAGATAATCAAATTAAATATCACATGAACATTAGTTCTGAAATCTCTGGTAAGCCACGCACTTCACCTCTAATCCTTCAGAATAAGTCAACAGGCACTTCAGGATCATTCACTTGAGTATCGAAACTCAACCCTGTCAGAAATCCTAAGATTTGGCTTCTTGGGAGGAGGAGGTATTGATCACTATGCGAGCACACATTTTGCGGCATAAATTATCCTCTCCATGATGAGATCGTTTGCTGCATTGGCAGTGTCTTCCTCGTTATGAGAAGGAGTAGTGGAAGGCTGAGTAGGTTCCTCAGTGGGTTTCTCTACATTCTACTTGGAAGACTTGTATGCGTTCTCCGGCAGACTTATCGACATTCTTCTTGGCAGATTCCGCATCTTTTTTTTGCTGACTTACCTGTTTTAGCTTTTTTGCATACTTGGCTTTCTTCTTCCACTACAAGAAAAATAGGTTTTAATAACGGTCAAATAACGCTATCGTATCGATAGATAACGGTTTATGAAGCGTTGTGTCATCGCCCGTCATAGTAGGTCAGGCAGTGGGGACATGGATTGTTGAGGATTATGACGCCATTCCATCAAGAATATGCATTTGGTTCATAGCGTTGAGATCCATCTCTTCTCCAAGTTGATCAGCGTAAAAGAATGTTCTTCTTGACTTTGCCCATATTTATCTTCAGAACTTTTGGTCTTTTTCCTCAGTCGCTTGCCCAAAAAATATTTGATTCCCAGTCAGCTGAACGAGTTTACACAGTTCTGTAAAGAAATGAGTACAAGGAGAATTAATAGAGGACTGACAGAAAATGGAAAATCATTAGAAGAGATGTCACAGAAAATACGAAGATACAACTTCAACTATCTACCAATTTTAGGATTCCACAACACTGAATAAACGGTTGGTGGTTCCTCAAAAGCTACTCGGTTCATATTGATGTAGAAATAGTGACGCAACTGGTTGAGAGTCTTTGAGGGATGATAGGTCAGGATATTAAGCTTGTATTCATCTTAGTATAAATATATCCATTTTGATTCAGTTGGAATTGAACCATCTCTTCAAAAACTCTGACATTCACTGATATGTCAATCTTAGCGGCCAAAACCATCAGTGATACAATGATCCTGATTGATCCAGTCATCAGTTGAGATAGATCAATGCCTTTTCTACTGCAGTAAGCTATGATGAGTCGAGTAATTAGGAACCATAGCTTGGAGTCCTTTGGAAACCAAGACTACACACAAGTTCATCCTAGAGTAGGAGTCCACAGCCGTTGATCGGATCTTGGAATAACAAATGTGAAACCAGGAGAGACGGTGGGTATGCGTATAGATAAAACGTCCATTTCAACTACAAAAAATTGGGTGAACCTTATTCTGCTCGAAATATCGGATTCCCTTTTTGTCGCTTTCTAGGTTGGAACCAATAGTAGGAACCTCTTCCATGCGATCATCTTTTGCCTCTTGACCGTTCCCATCATCTCTGAATATTTCCTAATCATGACAAACTAACTAAAGCTGATTAAAGTCTAATCCGTTAGTGTCTCTTAACACGCTTTGATGAATCCTAGCCACGTCGTTAACAAGACTGGACATGTCGCAGACATACGGATCCGCACAATTGGGGAAGAGACTCTCTCCTTTCCTTTTTTCAGACATCTACAAATTGGTGACATCTTTTCCGAAGAACAGTTAAAGAACATGAGGCAAACCGGAGAAATTAAGCCAATTTGAAGTAAAAAATCGGAAAATATATAGTAAAGAGTGATGAAAAAGAGGAGATGTTGAGAGAGAACTAACCTTGTATCGTGAAGAGAAGTGAAGAAATGAAAGTGAGATCCCTTATTCATAATGTCAATGCACGACAACCGAAGAAACATCATCATTAGGTCTAAGAGACCGGTTTATGATTTCAATGGTAAGGATAATTTAAACCGAGTTTAGAATGGTTTATTGTTAACGAGACTAAAGTCTACTAAAATTACCGAGATGGAAGTCCGACGTCATTTTCAAAAACAGGTGCATAGTTATTTACTGTTAGACATATTTTTACAAATTCATTGACATCGACTTCGTATATCATAATAAATTGGGGAACTTATTATGGGAGATGGATTACGTTCTCTGGTGAAACCCATCAAGTTAACTAAACTCGGATCAATTGCTCAAAGAGCGATCAAAGGTTACACCGACTTAGAAGCGAAAAGAATGTGTTCGAGTATAAAATGTGAGAACTGGAAATCAGAAGAAGACATTCACAAACACACGCATTTAGACAAAAGATTAGGATCTTCATATTTTACGATGTTCATACCTAGTTGATCATCTTTTGATAGAAACTCGTCTTTTCTCTTATAATCCATCTTTCATCAGTCAATAAACTCTTTCAAATAGCTCATCATCAAATTCGTTGATACATCATATATGTGCTAAATTCAGATTAAACAATATGTAAAGTTTATATTTAATCCGCGAGGTCACTTGTGCACAATTTTATTTATTTTATGCCAATGGCATTTTATTTTATTTTTAAAATAAATATAAATTGTTTTGGTAAACCGGGAGGCTGGATTGAAATTGAAAAACGGTTGAACTGACTTCATATGGTCTTGGTCAGAGAAGCCGCCGCTAAAGAGCTTCCGTTTCTAGATTACTCCGATGGAGAAGCTGCGGAAGGTAGTGAAGGAGATCGCCTACACGAGAGACCACACTAACTCCCCTGCACTTCACCGCTCACTTGTTCCCTTTCTCATTTTCGCTTCTTCCCTCTACGGAGTCGCCCTCCATATCCGCCGCTCTCTTTACCGCTCCTCCTTCTTCCATCAACACCGGTGAGTTTCGACCAATCAAAAATGAGTGCTTTTCACATCTTCTGAAATAAAAATTTGGTGCTTGGTGAAAGATTGCCGGTTCCGGTGATCAGCGTAGGGAATCTGAGCTGGGGAGGTAATGGGAAGACGCCAATGGTTGAGTACATCACGCAGCTGCTCCTCGATTCTGGCATCTCTCCGCTTATTCTCACTCGTGGTTATGCTGGTGGTGATGAAGCCAAAATGCTTGAAAGACATCTCCAAGGTGGGCCCACAAAGATCGGTGTTGGACCAAACAGGGCAGCTACTGCTGCCTCGTGTTTTGAAAAGTATGGCTGCGCAAACCCATCTAGCATCAGGACATTCTTTGATCGCTCCTTACTCCATGAAACAGCCAAAGTCGAGACCTTTTCTCAAGAAATTGGGGCTGTCGTTCTAGATGATGGGATGCAGGTACGTTCTACAAGTTACACTATTAGAGTTTGTCTCGTCACTTAGCTCTACTGTTTTGGTTATAGCATTGGAGTTTGTGTCGTGACCTCGAGATTGTGATGCTTAATGGGCTGAATCCGTGGGGAAATGGTAACTTAGTTCCCCTTGGACCTTTACGGGAGCCTCTTCCAGCGCTTGACCGGGCAGATATAGCTGTAGTACACCACGTGGACTTGGTAACGTTTCCGTTAATTGTTTCCTTTCTTTATGATGATGACTATTTAAGGTTAAAGGCTTTGTTGGATCATACAGATACCTGAACAAAGCCTCAGAGATATTGAGAAGACGATACATGGATTCAAAAACTCCATCCCGGTTTTCTGCTCCAAGATGGTGCCTAAATACTTGGTCGATGTTAAAAATGATAGGTCACATGTAGCTTTAGAAGCATTGCACGATGCAACTGTGCTATGTGTTTCCGCTATTGGATCCGCTGACGCATTTGTCAAGAACATTGAGATGGTAAGTTGTTTAGTTACTGTTATGTATGTAACAAAGATTCAGTTTTTGTATATGCAAACTAATGGGCTTGACAGGTTGGAGCACGTTTTGTTGATAGACTTGATTTCAGTGATCATTATTTATTTGAAGCACAGGTACAATGCTATTAAGCTGCTAGAAAGTGGATATACCATTTACTCGATCAAACTGGCAGTAATCAAGATCATATTGATAAGCGCAGGATGTTGAAACTATGAGGAGGAGAGCAAAGGGTCTAGAGAACAGATCTGATTACAAGCCTATTATCGTGGTGACCGAAAAGGTGAAGACAAGTTTCTGTTTATTGTTGTTACCTGGTGGACGTTATTAAGTTTCAAGTCCACGAGACATGCATCTAATTTCATTTTGCTTCTTTTTTTCTGTGTGTGGGGGAAGCTAGGATTATAACAGGGACCCGGAGATTCTCAAAAGTCTGGACCCATACACAGTTTTGGTTCTGTGTTCCATGTTGCAAATAACTCCTTGTAGAGACACTAATGTGGATGACTTTAAATCTACACTTTGTAAAATAATAGCGGCTAAGTTTTGTATTTCTAATTAGATTCAGTGTTAACTTACTGCATTCCTTTGTTATAACACTATTCTTTCTAAATTAGAATTTTTGAATTTGAGTTTATTTTTTAAAAAAATGCCATATAATATTAGCCTTCAGTGAATTTTATTTTCGAGGGTTGCCATTATAAATCCAAAACCAAATGAAAGAGATTCAAGTTCCCAATTGGTTATCTTCCCATTTGCTACTTAAGTCCCTCCCTCTCTCTTATGCGGGAAGAGTATAGTTATTATTGCCTCTGTTATTTAGGGATAATTAATGCTACCAAAAGGTTGTATCAAGAAGATTGTATTGTTGTTTGCATGAGCATGATTCTTCTTTGGGTAACAATGTTAAGATGTTAAACACACACTCAATTCTAACTATGCAGGGACTAAAACTGTAAGCTAAGCATCAAAAGCAAAAGATACAAGACAAACTGAACTAACACTTGCCACAAAATGAAACCCTCAGTGATTCTGAGGACTGAACCCGGTAGAGTTTGGCATGCCTGATGATCAGTCCTTTATGATAGGGCTCTTCAGAACAGCTTATGCAAGCAACTTGCCTGGCAGCCTTCACGGATCAAAGCCTTCACCCGCAGCCAAGGCATCCACGCAGACAAGGACGAGCTTTATTTGGAGAAGGAGCCAACAAAGCTGCCACGTACCACCGAACCTGCATCAAGATGACAGAGAGAACAAGCTCCGCCTTGAGTCAAAGCAGCCAGGAGGAAGCCCCTGATACTTGCAATCCCGCACGCGCCGCAGCCGAGAAGAACAGCCGTGGTTGACAAGTCCAACGACTGGCCTCCTCGCACGCTCCCCCGCTACGGAGAACCTGTAATGGATCAACCTGACTGGAACCGATGGCAACACCGACGAACCTCCGAGAGACCGATCGACCGGCTTAAAACAACGGCATCGACGACCACTGAAGAAGCATAAGAGACACCGCCTCTCAGCCACCCCGAAGACACAGAAACGTCACCAGCCTAGCGGATCGACTCACCCAAGCCGAGAAGACAGAACGAGGAGGCAGAGGAAGAGAGAGAACCCACCACCGAAATCTAGATCTGACCCAGATCTAGACCACCACCACCACGAACCATCAGAGAGGAGCCTCACATCCATTCCCCCGCTGCGATTCTCCAGAGATCCGAATCCAAACGCCAGATCTGAGCCGCGGCGACGCATAGCCTTAGAACTCCAAGAAAGGAACCGAAGGAGAAGAGGGAGAGGAGAGACGAGAGAGAAGAAGAAAATAAAAGGGAGAGGGGGGGGACCGGCGATGGAAGAGGAATGGAGGCGCCGCCGGCCATCCTAACAGCAAAGAGGAGCTAGGTTTTTTTTGGGAGGATTTAAGAGAGAGAGAACTCAAGTGAGAGAAAAAACCATGAGCATGATTCTTGTGGGAGACACTGAAAAGCTTAATCTCAGAAAAGTTCATTGGTTATGTATACCTAAAAATAAGGACGTTAAAAAAAGTCCCAACTTAGCACGGTTAGAACATCTCCAAAAAGAGACTTTATTTTTAAGTTTCTAAAACTCTATTATGAATGGTGACCAAAGAACGACGATGAATTTTTTCTAAAATTCCTAAAAAGAATCACCATTCATAAGGAATAATTTTTTCTTCTCATTCCCTACCATTCCTTTTTTTTGTAGAGAAATAAAGAACAAAGTTATTCCTTATTAAATATGAGATGGAACAATCATTCCTTTTCATTCATGCAATTTTATTCCTTTACGTTCCTTTCCTATTCGTTCTTCTTGTTTGCAGAATGGTCACCAGTCGGACCCTATATTTGAAGTTTAAAAGTGTTCTTCTCCTAAAGCAAAACTTCTAACTTAACTTCAAAAATATTTATATTTTATCTTATGGTCCTTATATTTGTTATAATTAATTTAAATTCATAAGAGTTTTGTAAATAACTAAACACATATATAAAATATTACAACAGTATTAACTAATAAAATGTTATATTAAAATACAAATTTTAAATATAAATAACATAAATTAATATTAAACTTCAAGAAATATATCATATTATTCCATAAACTATTTTCGTAATGCATATATGATCAACTAGTGTATTTCAAAGTAAAAAACTGACTCTCATTATTTTTAATTTGTAGATCACAAACTAAAAATTGTTGAAATCAAGTGATCTTAAACTTGTAAATACATTAAATCTAAACAAGAAAGTAAAAAGGAGAATAAATATTGTTAAAAGACTTAACTTCTATCAATGATATTAAAACTCAGTGAATACATTTGATCTTGTAAAAAAGAATCGTACGAAATAGACATCAAAACAACAACCATCTTCGGTTGCACAAAATTTGTTTGGCCAATATTCTGGAGATTTTTGAGGTTCTGGATCAAATTTACATGACTACTAGTGTTGTAATATTTAAATTTGTGTAATAGTTATGTCTTCATGTAATTTTTGAAAATATTTTTTGTTGTTAAGTTTTTTTTGTATTGTTGTTGTCTAAATCTAGTTTTAAAATATTTTAAATCTTATTTTAAAGTTGTATTTAATTTTATGCGTAAACTTAGATTTATAAAAAAAAATTGAAATCTTTATGAGATTTGAATTTTTTTAGAATTAATACAATAAACGAGAAAATATTTAAGAATTATAAATGTGATGTGTAATTGTAGGGACCAAAATGCAAATGAAAATATGACATTTCAAATTTGAAGTTTTGAGTAGTAAAACTTCAAATATAGAGTTTCACTCTTCAAAACTTCAAATTTGAAGTTTTGAAGTTTATTTTTGGAGAGAAAAAAACTTCACATTTGAAGTTATAGAGAGTATTTTGGAGATGCTCTTAGTGAAGGGACCGTGTCTAAACCAATTTCCGCAGTCAGACTTGGATCATTTTCCAAGTTTTCTAGACTTAAAATTATTTTCGCATTTTAATTCATTTCCACACAAGTGAAGAAGTACAATAAGATTTAAATAGATAAAATGAGGTTTGAGTTAACAAATGAGTTTGCTACATAAGCTATTACAAGTTAAATTTATTATATATATATATATATATATATATATATATATCCAAATCCCTCATCTTTCCTTCTTGCCTTAGTCCCATGATCATGCTATATCTTTACCCTTTCGGGTTTGATCCTGACTTGCATATACAAAGGTGGCATAAGCAATATATTTTCTTAGTGAGAGTGGTCATCATGTCCCACTTAACCATAGTAAAGCAATCGAGTCAATTCAGTGAATCATTTAATCGGACTTGCTTATCATCCAGTCATTTAATCGACATAAGTACATAACCTTCCAAGCTAAAGATCCATCTCACGATCCAGTCATGCTTTAGCAGGCCATAAGTCTCTAAGCGCGTAGATGATCCATACACATTAATGGAAGGAACATATTACTCGATCCAAGCCAGAACAGTGCAGATAATTCAAATTAGACAAGCAATCAATACAAAATAAACTCCTACCATTCCGACTACGATTCAATAGGTGTTATACTAGGGTCACACACTCACCTTTGTCTTAGAGTGCATATGTTTCAGCTTGATTCGGTCTTCATGGCACCTCTTGCGCAGTTTTTCTCGGATCTCTAGAACGTTCCAGCAGTCGGAATCACCCAACAGACGATCGTTCTCAGCCAAATCTCGAACTTTCTCTCTTGATCGGACGATTTTTCTCTAGCAAAAAATACTATTAAATGAGCAGTTGAGTGGTTTAGGCCCGAGAAACTATCAAGTAGCCCTTCACGCTCATTTTCCACTCGGCCAAAGGTGATAACTGTTTGTGCCTAAATGCTTTGCCAATGCGACTTTTCCTTTTTTGGATTCTAATTGTTCCCGTCAATTTACTTAGGTGAAAATTAAGCTCAAGCTGATTGTCCAAGACGCCAAGTCTAACTGCTCTAACTAACTCGAACCGGCCTTGTCTGAATCCAACCATTACTACCTGAGTCAGCTCATCCCAGTTCGGCAGACAATGTCAACCATTTTTCTTGATTTTCGACAATCGTTGTCCAGCCGACCAGCTCAACCGTTATGTCCAAATCCACAAAACGTGTCTGAATTCTGACCAATGCTGTCCGAAAATTCTGCATTGTCTTAACAGCTGTCCAAACACTTCCAAAATTCGGGGACTGAACTACTTAGCCATACCGACTGAACAAGCTTAGAATGGCTCAGAAACAGATCATATAGTCGCTTTGTTCAGACTATGGGTTCATCCAATCTGATCCCAACCGACATCGATCCAACTCCTCGTCCACTTTCAGTCAATCCTTTCAACCTTGGCCAGCTCTTTCTAGCATCTTCCAACCCGAAAGCTCAACTAAACGGTCTAAGCCAAATATATAGTCCTTGAATCATCTTATCTGCAATCTGCGGATCATGGACACTACAATTACCTCTGTTTTTTATAAAAAAATATTTAACAATAATTGATGATAGGAGTTTCAAGGCTCCTAATCAAATGTTGTAGAATAAAAGATGTCAAACCAGTTCTAAGTGATTCTAAAGCAAAGGGAATGCAAGACTATGCTTAATCTAAGTGTTATCAACTGGTGAGATGATTTTTTTAACTAGAATGCTACTAAATTGCAATAAAGGACAAAACTTTTTTTCTTATGAGATAAGAGAACTAACGGGCTAAAAGAATTGACCTTGGGTGATCAAGTTTCAATCTAAAGATGTTAACTTTTAACCAATCTATCTACCTTAAACCTAGACACCATCTTAAACAAACTCTATCTCTAGATGAATGTTCATTTACTAAGATAACTCAAGCATCAAATCTCTTTGGTTGAATGTTATCTAAGCAATCATTAATCTCAAGTCTACTAGCCATCTTAACACTTTTAACAACAAATCTCTTTGGTAAAGAATGTTAAAAGCTTAG
>NC_027749.1:38177179-38178130 GCF_000695525.1 Brassica oleracea var. oleracea
AATCAATGATGATTTGGTGCTAATCATGATTAGTGATCCCAATAATCAAGCAATCACAAGAGAAAATTATCAAGATAAGATCTTTCACCTAAAAGTTCTTTGTGATTAGAGAAAACAAAACAGATCCCCTAACTTTAGGATTACAAGAGTATTTATATGTATTTGGAAAACCTAATGGTTTTCATTAAAAAGTCTTAAAAGCCCTTAAAAAACATTAACATTTCGAATAAGATAATGCGTCGACGCGGGTAGAAATGGACGGGCACATCCCGCGTCAGCCAACCCGCGTCGGATCGTCGTCGAGGCTACTCCGTCATGCGCGCGGGTAGGCGATCCCGCGTGGCTCCGTCCCGCGTGACTCTATCGATTCCTTCTCTTCGTGACGCGGGTTGAGACGATCGACACCAACCCGCGTCATCCTCCCCGCGTTGGACCTTCGACGATGCTCTTTCTTCGTGCGAGCGGGTGAGTGATCCCGCGCTGCTTCACCCGCGTTACTCCTCGACAAACACTTTGGCAATGCGGGTAGGGGAAGATGGGGATCACCCGCGTCGCCTTTCCCCGCGTCGGACCGCAATGATTCTTCTAGCCCGTGCGAGCGGGTACTCGACCCCGCGTGATCCTTCCTGCGTGGCTTCTCGAGTTGATCTTTTGGCGACACGGGTCAGTGGACTCGGGGTGCTGCTACCCGCGTCGATCGCCTTATGATTGATCAATCTGCATTCTTCTTCTCTTTTTGGATCACAATGCTTCTAAACACCTCTGATTGCTCCATAGGATACTCTTTACCTGATTAAGACATATGAATGCAAAATGGATCCTAAAGATGCTAAACTCCTAATCTATATGGTCATTATGTACAAAATGGAAGTTTAAAACAATGTAAATATGCAAGATATCAAATGCCCCAAACTTGTTCTTTACTTGTCCTCAAGTGACTTTGCAAGAACT
>NC_027749.1:38178292-38178997 GCF_000695525.1 Brassica oleracea var. oleracea
ACACACATGGTGAGTTCTCACAAATGGGCACATGATCTCAATCATTTGGCTAGGTAAGTATGGTCTAGTATGAATAAAGAGAGAAGGGTTCAAATGTCATCATTTCAAGGTGGCTATCACTCAAAAACAAGGAGCTTGATCATTATGCAAAGTTTATCTAAGATTAGAAGCAACTCATGCATACATAGATTTATTCTCAACATACTACCCCCTTTTGTTATAAGTAATCTCAAGTTCTACCCCCTTTTTATCATCATCTCAAAATCAAAGCAAACCCCTCACATCACCCACCCAATGAACAACTCTTTTTTTTTTGACTCAACTTCTAGAGATTTTAATTCACTCTAACTCTTTTTCATTCCCTTCCCCAACTCCTCTTTGATTTTTTTTTTTTATTAGGGGGAAGGTTCTTTGTTGCATAATCAAGAGCTTCATATTTTCTTTTTATCCCTAGAGTTTTCATTTCTATTTAATCTCTTTTGCTCATCTCTCTCATCTTTCTCACTCTTCAAAACCCAAGATATTAATATTTAGAACACACAAACCCCTCTCACCATGCCCAAATGCTAGCTCATTTTGCTAGCAAGAGATGAGAACAAATGTATGTCGCCTCCAATACTCTCAAGATTTTGCACATGACAAGCTATCAAAAGAGGCCTCACTCATGCAATTAAATGTTTGGTCTCAAAGAATGGCTAGGGTTGT
>NC_027749.1:38179069-38179797 GCF_000695525.1 Brassica oleracea var. oleracea
TCTAGACTCAATCCTAAAAGTGCAAGTGATGCAACTACATGTTTCTTATTTTTGTGTGTTTTTTTTTATGCATATATGTATGTACAATGCAATGCATGAGACTCAAATCATCAAAGAAAATGTGATCAAATACTTGATACCTCCCCCAAACTTAGTTCACACAGTCTCTGTGTTAGGAAGTTGAAGGAGATATCGAAAAGAGGGATAAATGCAAAGAAAAACTGGTATATACAATGGAAAGTGGTAGAGTACCTCTCTATGAAGCGTGGGAGGAGGCCGATGCCTCATCCTCGGTGTCACCTTCCTCATCTGTAGAGGCAAGGGGTGGAGATTTGTTTGCTGAGTCGGACTGTTGAGCTGGTGGGTTTCTCTTCTGGCGGAGCAGCTCTTTCTCGGTGGCAGGAAGTCTGAGTGCTAAAGGACCAATTGAAGGCTGAGGCTGGGGGGGGGTAAGGAAGTCAAAGTCTGATGATGAACATCCCGCTACAGCTCCTCTAGTCAGTAGATCAGCTACCTTCTTCGTGAACTGAGCTGAAGCTTCTGCTTGCCTCTTCACAGTCTTACTCAATGCCTTACACTTGTCTTTGAGCTTGAAGATTGTTCTGTCCTGAGCCTTGTTCCATCGTTGGAGTTTGCTGATATGCTCATGAGCCTGGCGAAGGGGTCCATGGGGAAGAGCTCCCGGATGCTGCTCAAAGTAGTAACGAGGAGGGCCATAGAGGAGCTCA
>NC_027749.1:38179855-38180083 GCF_000695525.1 Brassica oleracea var. oleracea
TATCTGATGTCTCCTTCCTCTTGGGAGATCGCATGGGGCCTAAAGAACCATGGGGACCAAGGAAGTGCTCACTCCCAATATCAAAGCTAATAGCTCCAGGCATAGTCAAGCTTGTTAGGGCGGTGTTTGGGAGAAGCACTTCAACCTCTCGTGTAGACTGTATGTAAGAGTAGACACAAGTTCCATTGAACCTTCCACTGAAGTACAGAGCTTTCTTCAAGTAGCTTT
>NC_027749.1:38180280-38181978 GCF_000695525.1 Brassica oleracea var. oleracea
TTCCAAAGTTCTTGTAGAAATCAGTATCGACAAAAGGCAACTGAGAAGGATGAGCATAATGTTGAACAGTTTGGTGAAGAAGTTGTAGCTCCTCATCATTAACAGTGCCTGGTTCCTTTCTTGGAAATATGGTGTGGACAATTAACCGGTGGAGATAGCGCACTGAAGGGTGGCGAATGGAAGCATTCTTGTCACGGCTTGGCTTGCGAGTCTTCCCCGCCAACACCTTCCAAACCATTCTAGCAATGCTCTCCTCTCTAGGGGCATCATATAGGATATGGATTGATGATTCCTCCAAATCCTGAAGACCAAGGGCTTGTCCAATCTCCTTGAAGGTCATGTTGTAAACCTTCCCATGGATCTTGAACTTGATCTTTCCNNTTGCCTCACATGTTTGGCGGTGTGAAAAGTAGCCACCAATGATGACAAGAATTGACAAGACTCATCTTCGTAGGTAGGTAGGCCATAGTGAAGAAGCTTTGCATGTTCATGTGCTCCAACATTTGCTTGATGTCGTCACCTATCTCCAACTCTTCCATGATCTTGATATCTACAAATCGAGTTGGAGGCCACAATACACCATTCTTCAAATGCCCATATAGGTCATCTTCAGTTGGTGTCTTTGTTCTATCCCTCTTAGTGTCGACCTTGTTCCCCTTAGACACTTTGGCTCGCTTGTGCGGGGCTTGGTCTTCTTCAGTGATGTCTTCATTCTCCTCCTCTTGGGGAAGAGCTACCCCCTTGCCTTTCGGTTCCTTTGACCTTTAGGAATGGGCTGACCTTCTACCACCAGCATCCACACTCGCAGCAGCGGCGACTTGCTTGCCTTGTCTCTTCTTTGCAGCCAATACTTGCTGCCTGGAAGTTCCTCCCGGCGTAGATACTGAGGATAGAGACTTCCCATGTCTAGCAGTCTCTTGCCTTGCAAGCTCTTGTTTCTCAGCTTCCATTTTATGTTGGTCCTTTCTCCCCATATGTACCTTGCTTTGGATGAAAGGAAATGTAAATGTGAAACAAGAAAATAGACTACAGGGGCGAAAGCTTTGATTTAGGAAGAAGAATGGATTGATTTGGTGAAGAATTGAGTGAGATATGGGTGATTTGGTGAGGGAGGTTTTGATGTTTTGTGAAAGTGAGATGAGGAATGGAAGAGAGAGACGCGGGGTAGGGTATTTTTAGGGGTGAAACGGGTCAGGTTTAGGGTTAGAAACCATACCTGAGCGGGTTAGACCCGAGTGACGCGGGTAGAAGGAAACACCGGGACCCGTGTTGCACTCCCCGCATGATAATGTCTTCGATCGTGTTCGTCGTGCGAGCGGGTAGAGCAACCCGCGTGACTCCACCCCGTGTCAAGCCATCGACGAAGCGACGCGGGTAAGGCAACCCGCGTGGGCTAACCCGCGTCGGAACGTCGTCTCCGACCAAATTCGTACGAGCGGGTGAAGGAACCCGCGTCATTCCAACCCGCGCTGAGCCATCGAGGAAGCTACGCGGGTAAGTAACCCGCGTGACGCCTACCCGCATGGGATCTCTATATCCGACCAAGTTCGTGCGAGCGGGTAGAGGAACCCGCATGGCTTCTACCCGCGTGAGATTCAACCCACGTTTCATATTATTATTATTTATTTTTTTTTAGTATGTACAAGGATAGACATGGGACTTCCTCCCAAGTGAGCTTGTTTTAAGTCACTAGCTTGA
>NC_027749.1:38182090-38183664 GCF_000695525.1 Brassica oleracea var. oleracea
TTGAGTTGGAGAAATCTCTTCTCCTTGGCACTCTTGATGTCAAAGCTCAGTAACTTAACATCCCATAATGCCTTGTATTCAAGCTCAACTGGTAGATGACAAGCCTTTCCATACACAAGGTTAAAAGGTGTGATTCCTAAAGGGGTTTTGTAAGTTGTCCTATAGGCCCAAAGTGCATCATCTAGCTTGATAGACCAGTCTTTCCTTGTAGTCCTCACAGTTTTCTCCAAAATGGACTTTATTTCTCTGTTGGAGATCTCAACTTGACCACTTGTCTGAGGATGGTAGGGAGTTGCAACCTTATGCTTCACACCATTCTTCTTGAGAAGACTTTCAAACAATTTGTTGATGAAGTGGGAGCCTCCATCACTGATGACAACTCTTAGAACTTCAAACCTTGGAAAGATGGTGCTTTTGAACATCTTGATCACCACTCTAGAATCATTGGTAGGACTTGCTACAGCTTCTACCCACTTTGAGACATAGTCAACAGGTACAAGGATGTATTTGTTGCCAAAAGATGGGAATGGTCCCATGAAATCAATACCCCACACGTCAAACACCTCCACTTCTAGAATTGGGTTTTGAGGCATCTCATTCCTTTTGGTGATGTTCCCTCTTCTTTGGCATGAATCACACCTAGGTACAAAGTCTTGAGTGTCCTTGAACATATGAGGCCACCAAAACCCAACTTGTAACACCTTTGAGACAGTCTTGAAAGTAGCGAAATGACCTCCGTAAGATGATCCATGACAGTGTGTGAGAATCCCTTCAATTTCTTCTTCAGCTACCTTCAACTTCTTCTTCAGCTACTACTCTTCTATAGAGTTGATCTCTACAAAGGATGTAGAGGTAAGGTTCATCCCAATAGTATCTCTTCACATCTTTGTAGAACTTCTTCTTGGCATATCCGTCAAGACCCATTGGCTCTCTTCCACAAGCTAAGTAGTTCACCTGATCAGCATACCAAGGACCTTTCTCTTCAGTTGCCTTCGCCTCTTCAAACTTCTTTCCAGTTTCACAAACCGCTACCACTGCTCCAATTGCCATGATCTGTTCCTCTGGAAGCCCTTCATCAATAGGGATCCCACTATCAATTTTCAGTCTAGACAAGTGATCAGCTACACCATTCTCGACTTCTGGCTTGTCTTTGATCTCAAGGTCAAACTCTTGTAGAAGCAAGATCCACCTCAACAGTCTTGGCTTAGCATCCTTTTTGGCCATGAGATGTCTCAAAGCAGCATGATCAGTGTAGACTATGACTTTTGACCCAACCGAGTAGCTTCTGAACTTCTCAAAGGCATAGACAATGGCTAGCAGCTCCTTCTCAGTTGTAGCATACTTCATTTGGGCTTCATCAAGAGTTTTACTCGCATAGTAGATCACATGAGTCTTCTTGTCCTTCTTTTGACCAAGAACAGCTCCCACATCATAGTCACTAGCATCACACATGATCTCAAAAGGGAGATCCCAATCTGGTGGCTGCACAATGGGAGCACTAACCAGCTTGTCTTTCAACTTCCTGAATGCTTCCAGACATTCCCAATCAAAGTTGAATGCAACTTCCTTGCATA
>NC_027749.1:38185228-38185943 GCF_000695525.1 Brassica oleracea var. oleracea
CTTTGCAGCTACAACATCTTTCAAGAATTTGTTGTATTGAGGAACCAACATAAAAGCATCATTGATGGGCATTGTGACCTGAACTTCACTCATTTGTTTCTCAAAGAGTGCCTTGTACTTCTCCAATAGCTGTCTTTTGAATCTCCCAGGGAATCGTAGCTTTGGCTCATAGGGAGGAGGAACAAAAGAGGATTCCTTTGTTGGAGTAGCAGTTTCACCATGTTTCACTGTCCTCTTCTCTTCTCCAACCTTTCCTTTACCCTTAGCTTCAACAATCTTTTCTAGAATTTATTCATCAACCTTCTCATCTACAATCACCACTTCATCATCAATGTTGATAGCCACTTCCCCACATTGCTTTTCACCATCCTTGGTGAGAATTCTTGGAGATAACTGTTTACCACTCCGTAGGGTGATTGCTTTCATAGTTTCCTTGGGATTTTGCTCTAGCCTTTCCAGGTAATGCCCTTGTTGGCGACTTGGTTGAGAATTCATTGAAGCAAACTGGTTCTCCAAATATCTGATCTTGTTGTTGACCTCATTGTAGCTTCCATCAATCTTTGAGTGAATGTTCTTGAACTCATACCCCATTGTCTTCTCATTCTTTGCCTGAAAATCCAAAAGTTTTTTGAACATTGCATCCACACTTGTATCTGAAGCTGGAGCTTGGGAAGAACTTCCTAGAGCCTGAGTAGACTGATTGTTGTTATTGTTA
>NC_027749.1:38186054-38186709 GCF_000695525.1 Brassica oleracea var. oleracea
TTAGGCTCCTTCCTGTACCAAGAACCATTGTTGTTGATGAAGCACATCTCTTCTTAGCCTTCCAAACCATCAACCTCATTGATCTTGGGAGGAACCTCTTGAATAGGATCACCCACAAAGTTCATCTGCTCTTGCTTAGCTTGGTTGGAAAGAAGCAAGTCCATCTTCTCTTGCAAGGACTTGATCTCTTTCTTTGTCTATTGATCATCACTTCTGTTGACCCTATCATGCTCCTCACGGTAGACCGAGTCACTCTTAGCCATGTTCTCTACCAGTTCCTCTGCCTCTTCCTCGGTTCTCCCCAAGAAGAAACCATTGCTGGCAGTGTCAAACCTGTTTCTGCACAGTGGTAGAGCTCCTCTGTAGAAGGTGCTAAGCAAACTCTCCTTGCTGAAACCATGATGAGGGCACTGAGACCAATAGCCCTTGAACCTCTCCCATGCTTCACTGAAACTCTCTAGACCTTTCTGTTGAAACCCAGAGATTTCGTTCCTGATCTTAGCTGTCCTTGAAGTAGAGAAGAACTTGTCTAGGAAAGCTCTCTTACACTCTTCCCAAGTGGTGACAATGTCACTTGAAAGAGTCTTCTCCCACTGGTGTGTCTTGTCTCCCAAAGAGAAAGGGAACAACTTCAACTTGAAGGCATCTTCAGAAA
>NC_027749.1:38186768-38188309 GCF_000695525.1 Brassica oleracea var. oleracea
CTTCAGCAGCAAGACCATGATACTTGTTGTTCTCTATGGTGTTGAGCAGCCCTGACTTGATCTCGAAGTTGTTGTTCTCCACTGGTGGTGCTCTGATTCCTAACCTATGACCATTAATGTGAGGTTAATCATAGGCTCCAATGGCGCGAGCTTTGCGCGGTGGATGTTGTGGCTGGCGCTGTAGTCGAAGGTGATCATCTCTTGGATCAATGCCTCCTTGGGCATCACCATCTTGAGGCAGATTCTCCATATCAAACCCCAACCTTTGCAAATGAGCTTGTTGCTCTACTTCTCTTATCTGTCTTGCAATCTCCCTCTCAAGTGCTCTAATGTCTTCAACTCTTGGAACTAGGTTTCTTGGACCTCTGCTCCTTGTGTTCATACACCTGAAATGCAAAGGGAGAAAAATAAAGAAAAGCAATAACACAATTAAACAAAAATTGACTTAGTCTCAAGCAGATGACTAAATCCCAATGTCACAATCAACTTAGAATTTGGCAACGGCGCCAATTTGATGATAGGAGTTTCAAGGCTCCTAATCAAATGTTGTAGAATAAAGGATGTCAAACCAGTTCTAAGTGATTCTAAAGCAAAGAGAATGCAAGACCATGCTTAATCTAAGTGCTATCAATTGGTGAGATGATTTTTTTAACTAGAATACTACTAAATTGCAATAAAGGACACAGATTTTTTTCTTATGAGATAAGAGAACTCGTGGGCTAAAGGAATTGACCTTGGGTGATCAAGTTTCAATCTAAAGATGTTAACTTTCAACCAATCTATCTACCTTAAACCTAGACACCATCTTAAACAAACTCTATCTCTAGATGAATGTTCATTTACTAAGATAACTCAAGCATCAAATCTCTTTGGTTGAATGTTATCTAAGTAATCATTAATCTCAAGTCTACTAGCCATCTTAGCACCTTTAGCAACAAATCTCTTTGGTAAATAATGTTAAAAGCTTAGGAGAGTTGGTTCAGGCATTTCATCAAACACCTTTTAGGCATGAAATGCCTAGAGCTCAACTTTAGAGAGGCCAACTCTAGAGTTGCATTAAAAGCACTCTACTAGCAAGGAACAAGATGGATCTATACTAAAACACCTTAGATCTAGCTTAATCACCCTTAGTCTCCCTAACACATGAATTCAAAGATGACTACTCACTACTCTTCATGATGAGCCCAAAAATCAATGATGATTTGGTGCTAATCATGATTAGTGATCCCAATAATCAAGCAATCACAAGAGAAAATTATCAAGATAAGATCTTTCACCTAAAAGTTCTTTGTGATTAGAGAAAACAAAACAGATCCCCTAACTTTAGGATTACAAGAGTATTTATATGTCTTTGGAAAACCTAATGGTTTTCATTAAAAAGTCTTAAAAGCCCTTAAAAAACATTAACATTTCGAATAAGATAATGCGTCGACGCGGGTAGAAATGGACGGGCACATCCCGCGTCAGCCAACCCGCGTCGGACCGTCGTCGAGACTTCTCCGTCATGCGCCCGGGTAGGCGATCCCGCGTGGCTCCGTCCT
>NC_027749.1:38188582-38207942 GCF_000695525.1 Brassica oleracea var. oleracea
CAGTGGACTCGGGGTGCTGCTACCCGCGTCGATCGCCTTATGATTGATCAATCTTCATTCTTCATTTCTTTTTGGATCACAATGCTTCTAAACACCTCTGATTGCTCCATAGGATACTCATTATCTGATTAAGACATATGAATGCAAAATGGATCCTAAAGATGCTAAACTCCTAATCTATATGATCATTATGTACAAAATGGAAGCTTAAAACAATGCAAATATGCAAGATATCAATAATCCCGAATTTTATAACATGACTAAAAGTTAGTAGGATATAATTAACTTTTGGACTTAACAAGGCTCAAACTTAGCCCATTTATTTTTTTCTTCACACAGTTTTATACATCACTAAAAGATAAACTAAAACTAAAAGTCCACCACCAAATCGGAAAAAATAAGTTATCCCACCAAAACAAAAATAAAATTGCGAAAATTGGATTTGCCTTCAAAACTAAATAATTATGCTTTTTCCGTTAAAGCCACACAAAAATTCATGCAAAAACCACGTAGAACGAGTTTTTCTACTAAAACCGCAAAACTAAGTTTTTCTATCAAAATCGCAATAAAAAAGAAATATTTTTCCACTAAAATTGCATAATCGGGTTTTCCTACCAAAATAGTAGAACAGAAAAAACGCAAAAAATGAGTTTTCACGTCAAAGCAAGTTTTCTCGCTAAAACCACAAAAACGAATCTTCAACGAGTTTTCCATCAAAATAACAAAACAGAGTTTCCCGCTAAAACCGCAAAAATGAGTTTTTCCACCGCAAAAATATGTTTTCTCGCCAAAACCGGAAAGTAAGATAATACAAACGAATTTTTTCACAAAAACTACGAAGGGGGGGGGGGGGCATGAGCAGCTTCAGTTTCTCTACAATATTTTTATTTCAGATGCTTTCAATAAATCGGAATGGCTCATTACATTCCCAAGAACAGACGAAGCTGTAAACAGGCACTTTACCACAGTTCAAGTACCTAGAGTCTAAGGACATTTATAGTTGGTTTTTATGATGCTATACAGAAAATTTAAACTGGACCGATTAGATGACATCCTTTTCGTAAGACCCTGTTTTCAAACCTGAGAGACGTTTTTGTATCATCAAATTTAGAAAATATAATCATGACAAAAAAAAAAGACTTTTGTATTATAATTCATGTCAAATATGCTTGTAAATCGTAAAACGTTATTGATTGGCTTGACATATTTGGTGTTTTGATTTTTATGTTGAAAAGTAGAGAGGCAACATTGCAACAACGCCAAAAAAAAAAAGCACAAAAGCTTTAACAATTTATTTAAACACCAATCATATGGCTAACTCAACTGATTATTAATCATCTTGAAATAGTAACCACTTAATTTTATGAGTCTTGGCTTATTTTAATTTGACGATCCGTTGATAACAGCAAGCTTTAACGGTGCTTGCTCCTGGTTTCGCTGCTGTACATCCTGTACATGCAACAACATACAACCACAAGGTCCACAACTATGTTATTTTTCTAAGCATTCAAACCGAAACCAACGTATGCTGGAATATCTCCCAAAAATTGTAATTCTAATTCTTTGCTCGTACAAGGAAATCAAGATCGTTAACAAATTGAATTTAAATTATGAAATGTTACTATATTTACTTACCAGTCGTAAACTGTGGGAGAATTAGGATGAGAAGGTTTATCAAAGACATTAGCACCAATCTCCCTTGTGGTCACATTACTTGCCGGATGAAACACACTTCTCCACACGTCCACTTTCCGCCCAGAGCTCGGTGTGACTGGAGTACCCGGACTCGCCGGTAAAGACACCGATCCGCCCGCCATTGTTCCTTCTAAGAACACATATAAATAATAAAAAATATATATATATATATATATATATATATATATATGTATATGTATATGAGAATTATAAAACATCATAATATCATACTCAAATCTCAAATGTTTCAATTTACCTTTGGTATTGTTCAGGCCAGTTAAACCGGTGGAGATTCGCCTGAGATGGCCACGGCCACGGGCTTCAGGTTGAGGACCAGCCACGACGTCGTCCCAGAGGTTTTCAAGGACGCCCATTTTTATTTTGCTTAGAGAGATCATATGTTCATGTCCCTCCTTTAAATACTTAACACGATCCGGGTTTGGTGTTATTTGAATTGGTCAGGTCAAAGAGATTGAGCTCATCCCTTTGGTTTATTGAAATGTATAACTATGAGAAGTGAACCACCATATCAATATTTTATTGATATTTTTCCTCCAAGATTTGCACCAAAATAACCGGTGTTACACTGACACAAACGGAAACCAAATCAGTTATCCACCAGTTTAACTAACCAGTCTTAACAACTTTGGACACGTGACAATCAATTCAAATAGCAAATTCGCGAGCTGGTCTCTTGCGAAAATTTGTCCGTTTCCTTTGGATATAAGTGAGACTGAAGCTTTCAAGAATGTCAAAAAAGATTTTGTTTCCACTTTTTTATATATATTCTTTGCATATACAACAATTAAAGATTGCCTTTATTTTTATCAGAACAAAATATTTTCTTATTTTATTGCATACATATTCCTTGTTCCTTAAAGTAAAATCAGGAAGAAGCATTGCTCCATCTTGAGAGAGAGAAAAGAAACATGAAATGCTAGAGGATGATTGTTTGCAGTTTTTGGATTGGTTCTTGGTTTTTGTTTTAATAAAAGGAAAAGTTCAACAATTTAGAGGTATATATTTTCCCTTAAATCTACAAGCCAAGACCAACAGAACCAACCACACTTGAAGTTTCTTTACTTGGGTGTAAAGTAAACATGTAACAACAGTCAAATATTATTCTCTCTTATTCATGACTCCTTAACCTATGAAGTAAGATTTAGACCCAGTCTTTGACGATCACATGATTTTCTTTACAGATCAATCTCAAACCTAGAACAGCGCTGTAAAAGACTCTAAAAACATACTGTCAAAGTTCTGAAACAGAAAACTTTAAACACAAAGAGGAACACTTTTAGATCATCATATATATTGATGATCTTAGAACCCCTTTAGATCATTATCATCGTCTTTCCAATTTTCCTTAGCTTTTTTCGACAAATCTTCCACGCCCTTGTCAACATCATGCCGTGCCCTATCCGCCTCCTCACCGGACCCAACCACTGCCTCTGTGACCTTCTGAGCTGTGCTCTTAGCCGTCTCCCACGCATCTTTCACGGTTTCCATAGTCTTTTCCCCAACATCTTGGGCCTTTTCCTTAAACCCCTGAGCCAAATCCACTGCTTTCTCCTTTGAATCCTCTGCATATTCCTTGGCTCTATTTTTAGTCTCTTCCGCTCTATCTTTCGTTTTCTCTTTCACATCATAAGCTTTGTCCTTAACCTTCTCTTTCGTCTCGTAGGCTTTATCAGCTGCTCTGCTCGCTCCTTCGTTCACTCTATCCTTGGTCTCTTCAGCAGAATCTTTCGTCTTCTCTTTCACATCATAAGCTTTGTCCTTGGCCTTCTCTTTCGTCTCGTAAGCTTTATCAGCTGCTCTACTCGCTCCTTCATTCACTTTATCCTTACTCTCTTCCGCATAACCTTTCGTCTTCTCTTTCACATCATAAGCTTTGTCCTTAGTCTTCTCTTTCATATCATAAGCTTTGTCCTTAGCTTGCTCTTTGCAAGCCTCTAAGTCTTCGCCAGATTTATCTCTCCATTTCCGTGAATCATTAGCCAAATCAGCCCTTGAGTCTCTTGCTTTCTCTACTGGATAGTTTCTTCCCTGTAAAACCAGAACAATCATTCTTGAAAGTTTCAAGTTTCACCTTGTGTTAATAACGATAACTCAAAGATACGTCTGATAAACGAAGGGGGAATAAAATCATAACTACTGATTAACCGTTAAAGTATCTACAACTTGATTTCTTGTAAGTAAAGCCTTATTCAAAAAATAAAACCTTCATTCTTGTAACACAAGTTAACCTAATTGTTTTTGGAAACCTAATTGTTTGTGTAAATGGGAAACAGGAATCATTAACGGTGACAAGATATAAACAATTTCCCGTACATGATAACCTAATTGTTTGTGTAAACCTAATTGTTTGTGTAAATGGGAAATGGGAATCATCATCGGTGACTAGTTAATGATTCCCATTTTCTATACGATTTTTTTCACAGAAATTTTTTTATATCTTAAGTTGTGTGAATCATTAACTAGTCACCAACTTAAGATATAAAAAATTTCTGTGAAAAAAATCGTATAGAAAATGGGAATCATTAACTAGTCACCGATGATGCACCGATTTGTTTTATATGTGTATATGTAATAATTACCTTAGAATGGTTATTGACCGATGAAGCAAAAATGACACGAGAATTTTTCCGACCAATCACCACCGCAGGAGTTCTGGGAGGAGCTCGGCTCTTAGGGAAAGCTCTAAAGAGACCGCAAGAAGCTGTGCTCGACAGTTGCATAGCCGCCATATTCATCAATCAGAGAAACAATTTCTTCTCAACAACAATTTCTTCTCAATTTAGCATTTGAATATATTTTTGTTTTGTCTGAAACTTTCGAAGTGTCGTCGTTCTCATCTTTCGCATATGTCTATAAGTTTATAGGGCCAGTAAACACAGCTGGCGGCACGTAGTTGACATATGTCACTAAAATAACACGTGTCAACTTGTTTTGCGTTTTCTCTTGAGCTCTTCTATGCTTTGACCGACCTTTTCTCTCCTTTTCATTTTCTTTTCTCTTTTTTACCAGTAACGAAGGTTGTTCCCTAGCAGTACGGTTAATCGATACCTGACATAGATCCACGCATCCGCACGGATATTTGTTTTTATATTTTCTGGAAACCAAAATTCGCATTGTCGATTTCCGTTTAAATTAGGAAATTAAGAAAACTCTAATTTCCGAGAGGTCCCGGAGATCTGTTAATACCACACGCCAAACAATCAGAACACGAGATAACAACGAAAAAATATAAGAAATCGTAAAAAAATAACAAAGAGAAGTCTTATTCCGGTCGCTACGTAGCTACCGAGCTTGGTTCGAGCTCGGTAGCTACGTAGCGACCGGACAGCGTGCATGTGCGGTAGTTGCGTAATGACCGAGCTTGGTTCGTCCGTATTCTGATCGTCATACTCAGACCTATCAGTAGCTGGTCTGGGTATATTTCCGATGGCTTATGTTTGATCTAAAAAGAATTCGAACGAAGCTTTATCTCGGGAACATACGTTGTGACGTTTTCTTGTCCGAGCAAGATTTGTTGCGGAAAGACATACTTGTATTCTGCGGAGATTTGGACGTTAACTTCGTCGTAACCGTTTTCAACCCCAACACATTTTTATTCATTGACATTTGTTTTTCATAATTAGCGTCATATATTTTAGATGTGTCATAATATAACTAATTGTATTCATAAGACCTAGATCGAATCAGATAATATGATTATTTTTGGTACAAATATCCAAACTATTTTCAAATACATTTGTTATTTAGATATTTTTAGGTTCATATACATCAGAACCGAACTCGTCCAAATCCAGAAGGACCCAACTCAAAACTCACACATAAATTTACAATATTTTAAAACAAAAAACACGATACCCGAAATAAACAACATGTACCTCAATAGATAGCCAATCTTCATGCCTAATTGATTTTATAAACTAATAAAAAGATTTTTTTTGTTTGTGTTTAGCTGAATTAAATGAAATAGAAAGAGTTTTTTATTTAATAAAATAATTATATGGAGTGAAAATTAAGTGACAATAAATGTAATACATTTTTATTATTTTGATTTAAGTTTTATTTTATTCACAAAAACATTTTTTTTGAATTATATTTTTGGCTATGTAATTTTTCACTGATTAAAACTTAAATAAAAAAATTTAGTAAAACAAACTAAACCGAACATTTAACCATATGTGAACCCGAGTTATTTTAGATTTTTTATTATATAATTGGCACAAAGTTAATGTTGATTAACTAAAAAATTAAAATATGTATTACTATTATTATGGTAATATAATTATGATGTGATGTATTTTTAAAGTAACATAAATAATGAAATTGTTAAACTGAGTAAAATATGGAAAGATAATTAATTTTATTATATTAATGAAATTAATAAAAAGAGACATTGTACTTTTTTTTTTACTGCTATCAATGTTTTCAAAAAAAAATTCATTTATATTGCTATCCATGTTTCCAAATAGTACCAAAAGGTACTTCAGTTTTAATAATATAAATGATGTCCCACTGTATTACACATTTATTCTTTGGTCTGGACACAGAGATCCAAAAGTTCAAATATTCGTGATTTTTTTAGTTATTCGCAAATTATCCACTCTACTTCGTAGAAAAATGAAAATTAATAATTATCACATATTTTATAAATCATACAAACATATCATCAAAATATTACAACATATCAGCAGGTTAACATCTGCTCATCTTTTTCAAATAGTTTATGTACATCCAAAAAATCACTAAAAGCTAATCATCAACTAATCTTTTCTATGTAGCTTTTCAAAATCAAAAATTTTCGCAAAAACCTAAATATCCACTTATCTCTTTCTTTGGAACCTGCATACACAAAACATATTCAAATTGAAAAGTAGAGCATAACATATATATAAATGAACCATAACTTGGTAAAATTAGTATTCAAACCTGTTGTTAGAATCAGTCATCGACAACCATGTGACAAGATGTTATATTTTCCAGCTCCAGCTCTAAACAACGAGGATTATATAAAAATTAGAATAAAATAACAATAAACTATAAGAATATGGATTGAGAAACTAGATATTAAAACAGAACATACCAGCTTCTAGTTCTAATATATCATCCATGCTTTCCTCCACAAGAAGAGCTTGATTCTCACGTCGAATCCAGTCCTGTGTGCACATGAGAGCTTCAGCCATATTCGGACTCAGTGAATTATGAAAAGAATCAAGTACGCAACTTCCAGCACTAAAAGCAGATTCAGACGCAACTGTTTACATCGGGACCGCTAGAACATCTTTTGCCGTTAAAAAGAGTACTTTGTACTTTGATCTTGTAGTCTTCCACCAATATAAAATATCAAAACCATCATCCTCATCATTTTCACAATCATCAACCAAATATCTTTCCAATTCTGATTCAGATGGTGCATGCCCTTTACTTTCTTTATGTTTTTTGTACATTGAAGTCATCCAAGAGCCAATCTTCCCAATCGTTTGAACATTAACTTCATAAAAATTGTCATCTCTTTTACTAGAAGACACCACATTTTCAGGAATGATAGTCTTGTAGTGCTTAAACATCTTCTCTAATGCATCATCGATCTTTGACAATAGATAAACAGCTTCTTCTTTTGAATAGATTTCATCAATCAACCATTTAACCCACTTCCTCTTGTATCAAGGATCAAGTATAGTTGCAACAAAGATGATCATGTTCATGTTATCAATGTTACCCCAATACTTTTCATGTTTTTCTCTCTTACGGAATTAGTTCCATCCATGCCCCTCTTCATTATCAGTAAAGACAAACCAAAGATCTCTTTCGTGTAAGCATTTGACGTGATGTAAAGAGATCCAGAAATCTTCACAATTGTCTCATAAAGTGATTGCAGGAATGGAACGAGACCCTCAGTGTAAGACCAATCAACATGTGATGGTAAGCTATCAGTCATTTCATGTTTATAAGCTCTGTCTTTTAATTCCAAAAAATAAAAAGCTTTTCTTACCTTAATGGCAGACTCAAACATCAAATAAGTATAATTCCATATAGTTTTCACATCCAAGCAAATACCACAGTTCGTAGGAAGCTTCAGTTGTTCCAAACACTCCTTAAACTTTGACAATCTGCTTGGAGGAGATTTTACATAACGAACAGCCAAATGGATCCGATAAATCACAGCTTCTACATCTTTTAATCCGTCTTTAACAATCAGTCATAATATGTGTACACCACACCGCATATGAAGAAACTCTCCATCTAGCACACAGCCTCCTCTTGATCAGAGACTTCTTCGCATATAACGCACTCCTAAATCATTTGAACTTGTGTTATCCACTGTAATGGTAAAAACTTTGTCGATTACCCAAAACAGCAAACTCTTTTCAATTGTTTTTCCTATCATTTCATCTGAATGACTTGAAATTTGGCAGAAGTTAAGTATTGAATTTCTTCAGCAGCCCAACACTAACAAATAGTAAATTAACTTATTATACACTTATGATATATATAAATATAATAACTTATTTATACATAATTTTATTACAATTTACTACGAATCGGAGAGGATATTTGACATTTTTAAAAGTGATATTTGCTATTTGATTTGTTTCTTACGAATATTAGATATTATTATTTTCTTTGCTTCGAAGCATAACAGATATCCGGATTTTTTGAATCGAAACGAATAATGGATCGAATCAAATTTAACGGATAATTTGCCCAAACCTATTATCCTAGCAGTCTTTTCTAAACGGTCTATTTCCGCAAGAAACTTCCTAGGCACATAAGAAAACTTACTCTCACTCACATGAACAAGTTAAGGTGCTGATGTTTATCACGTGAGTGGTAACTGAGACATCAAATCACATCACACCTTATTATTGGCTTTAGTAGTACTAGCTTCACTGTCCTAGGATTTCTCTATTCCAATAGACTTAAGGGTATAATACAATGCTTTGGCATCCCCTTTGAAGATTACTGGTATAGACTTTAGTTTGTATATCACACATATCAATTCTCAAGGGTGGCAGCCGTAAGGCTATTGCTTCATATTCCAATAGTGAATGTGTCTTCTATGGAGGAATAATTATGGAGTAATTGTCTTCTACCTCTTTGTGATGAAATTATGGTTGCATTTCCATAGCATCCAAAACAAAAAAAGTTCTTCAACAATAGTAATTATTATTTGTAGTTGCTTTACTTCCTTCAATCTCTATAGTATCCTTGGTTCGTAACATGATGAATGTTTTCTTGATTATTTTGAATAACAACTTGTTCCTCATTTTCCATGTACTTCATTCTTAATCATTTTAGAATGATTAACAATTAAATGGTCTAATTGGAAAAGAAATTGCATAGATTTTTAAATTCTGCAAAACCGAAAATTTAAAGCCTATTTGGGGCTAAACTTTTTTGGCTCCGACCAGTAACAAAGGAACGAAGAGGAACATTGAATTGTTTATCATTCCTAAAAAAATATACCATTCACAAAGAATATTTTTTTCTTCTTATTCTTTCTCATTCCATTTTTTGGACATGAATATAGAACAAAACTATTCCTTGTTAAATTTGAGAATGAACAAATAATTTTTTTCATTCATACTATTTTATTTCGATTTTTTCTTCGGTTCACCCTTTAAGATGAAACTGTAAGTTCACCAGTCAATTATAATTTTCCACTTCACGTTCAGTTTTTCTTTTAAGAAAAAAAAATAGTAGCTTTCGCCAAAAAAAAAAGAAGATAAAAAACAGAAAATGTTGTTAACGCCGTCTTCGGATTATTGTAACCCTTGTTTTGTAAATCCTCTTGAACTTTGATCGTATGAAACCTGCTCCCAAGTAATTCTTAACGTGATTAACGGTTCGAGCTACGTTTTGCATTGTTACGCTGAGCTAAACTTTTATTCTTTTTCAAGTTTTTGAATTGATGTTTTTAGATCACGTCAAGTCGTTATAGAGACATAATTAACATCAATTCTGATTATTGTTTGTTATATATCTCACCATATAATCATAAATTTAGAGTTCTTAGATTTTTTATAATTACGTCAAATTTTCAAAAACTAATGAATTCAGCAAAAATATTTTTGATTTCATCTCTAACAGATACATCCTTGGATTCGTAGGTTACGTTTATGTGGTTTTCACATTCTTCCTTGACTTTTATCTATTATTTTATCCTGGTTTGATCATAGAATTTTATATTATTTTGATGTTATGTGTTTTACTAGATATTGTTTATTTAGGTTAAGTCTATTCTTTTATTGAAAGATGAGGTTGGCTCAAGAAAACATAGTAAATTTAGTAAAGATTTAGGTTACATCTCTCCTATAATATAAATATAATAATATTAAAATGGTTAGTGCAGATTGCAATGGAGAATAATCAATTAAGTGGTCAAGAAACTGTTTTTGGTGGTCAGTGTGGATATAGTTTACAAGTCTCAGGTGATTCCAGTTTGTTAAATAAAGAGTTAGTTAAGTTTTTGGCCGAGGAAGACGATGCTTAACTCAGTGAAAACGACACTTCAGTCAGTGAATTTGAGGAAGAATATGAAATAGCCAACACAAAAGATCAACTTGAAACCAAAGATGTTGATCCTAGAAGCAAAAAAAATGAGAATGAAAAGAAAGATGAATTTTGTATCAGAATGGAGTTTAGTTCTGAAGAGACTCGCATATAGCTTATAGCAAGTATGCATGCAATCATGGTTTCAATATACTCTTTTGAGAATACATAAAGAGTTCATGCTACATTTTTATCATACATTGACTTAACTTCCATTAGTCAAACGTTGAGTTGTTGTTAACCGGTAATAGAAAATCGGTTAATTCCTGCATCAACAGGGACCAATGATACATATCAATACATAAACACTTTACTTGTGCAAAAACATACATCAACTAATACAAAATTTAAATTCAATAAATGAACTTTTGAAATCTGGTTTTAACATACGCTAAAGCTTGACATTTACCTAATTTCCACTAGTCAAATAATATCGAATATAAATTTTTTGTCACGTATTGATTAAGTAAGGTTTTCATTGTATTATGTGGTAATTAAACTGTATTACGTAGTAATTGAATGAGAAAAATAAATCATGTAGGTAAAACGATTTCTTTCTCGTATAATTCATTAGTTAGCTTTTCTCTTTAATTTTTTTCTTCAACTTTTTCGACAACAGAAAACACTAACACCGAGAAAACGAAAGAAGACAAAATTGAACAAAGAGAAAATGGATTGTCTTCGATAAGCTAAACATTCTCATTTCTCTGTCAATTACTACGTACTATGGTTTAATTATCACATAATACAATAAAAAATTTACTTAATCAACAAGTGACAGAATTTATTTTCGGTATTATTTGACTAGTAAAGATTAGCTAAATCTATTTTATTAAATTTAAGTACAAAATAAAACTAACATTATTTTCAACAGATTTATTACATCTTTTGTTTCCTTATTTTCGCTCAACTTAACTACTTTATTAATTGCATTTTTTCAAAATAATTTGACATCATGTCTTATATAGAAATATAAAACAGAATTTACCTATATTTAAGTGTTTTATTATATCTTTTACCTTTTTTTATACTTCTTAACTACTTCATTAAGATATGGATATCAGGTATACGGTTGGGTATGGATTGGTTCTTTCGGACATCGAATTTTTTATGGGTTTTGAAATTATGCTTTGTTCGAGTATTATAAATTTTCTGGTGGTTTCCAGATCCTGGTGGGTTTGGTTTTTATATGCAGGAACATAAAAATGAACAAAATTTTATATATTTAGGAATGTCACTAAACAATTTATAAAAAAATTAACAACAAATATCCGCGCGGATGCGCATGTCAAGCTTTAGTGTATGTTAAAACTAGATTTCGAAAGTTCATAGGTGATGTATGTTTTTGCACAGGTGAAGTGTTTATGTATTGATCTGGACCATTGGTCCATGTTGATGTAGGAATTAGCTGATTTTCTGTTACTGGTTAACGACAACTCAACGTTTGACTAACGGAAATTAGGTCAATGTATGACAAAATCAAATCTTGAAAGTTCGCGTATGAAAATTAAATTTTGTACTAGTTGATATATGTTTTCGCACAGGTAACATGTTTATGTACTGATCGGGACCGTTGACCCTTGTTGATGTATGAATTAGCTGATTTTCCCCTACCAATCACAAGGTGTGGTTATAAAGTTCGTATGGTTTGCTACGTTCGGTGTACCGTATAATATAAGATTGTGTCTTTCGAGCCGAATCATAACCATGACTTAGTGAGAACACTTATGAAACATTTTTTAAAGGGAAATCGAGCAATAATTATCTCTCAAAAATAACATGTTGATGATGCCAAGATGTCAGGAAATTCAGCAAAAGCAACCGTTAAAATGATGATCATGGAAGTTGGGGGTAGCGAAAATCTGGGTTTTTTTTAGAACGATTATTGCAATTACATATTCCATAAGCGGATGGAAGCAATGGTAAAGGGAGATGCTGGAGCGGTTTTGGAATACTTTCAGAAAAAGAAAGAAGATAATTCATCATTTTTTTATTCAAAGCAACTTGATGAGGACGATATGATCACTAATATCTATTGGGCAGATGATCAGTCTATAAGCGATTACAATCTCTTTTGGAGATGTTGTTTGCTTTTACACAACTTATAAGACCAATGATTATGATAGACCGCCTGCTCCATTTGTCAGGGTCAATCATCACAAGCAAACTGTTGTGTTCGAAGTTGCTCTTTTATAAGATGAAACCACTGAGTCTTTTAAGTGATTTTTTGAGACTTTTCTCGGAGGAATGTCTGGAAAACAACCCAAAATAGTTTTTACAGACTAATCTGTAGCAATGGTGAATGCAATAGTGAAGGTGTTTCCAGAGACAAAACATAGGTTATGCGTTTGACATACTTATCAAAATGCTGCAAAGAATTTGAATCGTGTATTTCACGAACAAGACCAGTTTGGCATGGATTTTGGAAAATGGGTATATGACCATGAAGAAGAAAAATATTGGTTATTGGCATGGAGTAAAATGGTCAACATGCATAAATTGACAGAGAATAAATGGCTGAAGAATTTGTTTGAGACGAAAGAAAAATGAGCAATGGTATATTACGCCATACTTTTACAATTGATATGGTGAGCCCACAACGAAACGAATGTATGAATAGTATTTTGAAAAGATACTTGAAGCACATGTTTATACTCAACTTCAACCTTCTTCTCAATTTACCTTTTTGAATTGAAACATTGACAATTTTTATGCTTTAGTTTCGGACACTCTAAAACACTTGAAAAAATCGCAGTATTTTATTAGCCTTTATGTTTGGTTTAATGTGGAAGGTGAAGATTTACAAAACAAGGATTGCAATAATCCGACCGCGTTAACTTGGCAAAAATTAGTATTTTTTTTTTTTAGAAAAAAAATAAACGTGAGATGGCAAATTATAATTGGTTGATAAATCCAAAAAAAAACTTTTTTTTTAATTTCTAAATGTTTATTTTCTATTCGTTCTTTCTTGGCCCAGTGGAAACCATGGTGTTTTTGTTGTTTCACTTTTTTTTTTAATTTTCCTTATTGTTTTGGAAAATAAAAAGAGCAAATCTCTCTGTTTTTGGTTGATTTTCCTTATTTAGGTGATTTTGTTGTGTATCAATAAAAAAGCAGAGCAGTTCTTCAAGTTCTTTATTTATCTATGTTTTTGGTTGATTTAATAATATCCGAAAAGCTTCTTCTCTCGTTTTTCATTTTGAAGTATTTGTGGGTTTACCGGAAATCATCGTATCCCGGATGCTTTTCCAAAATTTCTTTTCTCTATTGGTTATCCTCAAATCTTTTTCCCTGATAAAATCATTCTTTGTTTCTTTGAAATTTAGGCAAAGTATTCTTAGGGGATAAAGATTTGAGTTTTTCATGTTTGTCTTCACAGTTTGGTCCAGCTCAAGAAGAGTTGAAGCTTACTATAGAGTAGGTATTTCAATAACGGCTGTATTAAATTGGTTGAAGCTTCTTGCTATATGTCACATCCAATGAAGAAGATGGAGATTTTGAGAAGCGATGGTGAGAGGAAAGCAATCAAGTGGAATCAAGCTTCTGAGGGGATTAGCTCTGGTCACCAGAGAGTGAGTCGGTGCCGGTTTCTGGCGACTCTGCAACCTCTTCCCTTCGTGCAACACGTGGAGTCCACGAAGGCAGCCTTAGTTCAAGACACGTTAAAAGACAAATGTCTTTCTGTTGATCCATTTAGATTTTCTCTGTTGGGCTTAATATTGGGCTTTATTGTAAAAGGTTTAGTTTGGTTTCACTTGTAACTGTAATGCCCATTGGGCAATGTTTCCATTTAATGGAAATTGGGTTGACAAAAAAAAATCTCGGTCTTTCCAATTTATCCGAGCCTATTAAATAGCTAGAGAGAAAGAGAGCAAATCTGTCATCATTTCCTCATTTCCGTTCGAGAATCTTCTAATCAAACATGGCCCAGAATCTGGTCGGCTTAACCGAGAAACTAAGCTTGTCTTCGGGCAAGATTGTGTTGACCAGCTCCGACGGCGATTCTTTCGAGATCGACGAAGCAGTAGCTCGCGAATCCCACACCATAGCTGAAATGCTCGAAGCCGGGTGTGCCGGAACAATCCCGCTTCAGAACGTCACCGGAAAAATCCTCGACAAAGTCATCGACTACTGCAAGACCCACGTCGAAGCTGGTCCGATTGATGAAGACGAAGAGGCGAAGAAGAAACTGAAGATTTGGAAAGCGGAGTTCATGAAAGTAGATCTGGACACCATCTCCGAGCTCATCCTGGCTGCTAACTATCTCAACCTCCCAGGCCTTCTCGATCTTTCATGTCAGACGCTTGCAGATTACATTAAAGACAAAACACCAGAGGATGTTCGCGAGATCTTCAAAATTCAGAACGATTTCACGCCCGAAGAAGAAGCAGCTGTTCGCAAGGAGAACGTATGGGCTTTTGAATGATTCTAATTAATAATTTCTTTGATCTGTCTACTTCGTGAAACCATAGTGTGTGCTATTCACTTTGGCCTCTTTAGTTTTCAATGCTTATGTCTATCATCTCTTTAATTTCAATGCTTTATCTCCAGGCAAATTCTCCGCAACTGTGGAAGATTGGCGTCGCCGCCGTTTTCATAATAGGATTAGGTTTTCTTTTAATAAAGAAAAGGTAATGTGGACCAAGGCCACGATCACGCAAATATTGTGTGTACTATTTGAACTAATGTTATTTTCTCAGATAAAAAAACAAACCAGCAAAGTACCCGTTTTAGCTCTTCAAAAAGAGCACTGCTTTGGAACTTTAACTCAAAACAGCTCTTTGGCATTTACCATAATCAGGCTTGACCTTCACGCTTCTTATCCTCCCCAGCTTCATTATTAGAAGAAGCTCCATTAGACACTGCTCCTGCTCCTGCTCCTGCTTCAGCATTGTTGTTCTCCTCAGGTGGCTGAACCTGTTCATCATCAGGGAGAGGCTCTTCCACATAATCATTCTCAAAAGCATCAGCTGGAACCTCGTAAATCCTAACTTCAGGCTTCGAAGGATCCTTCACCAAAGCATACTTTCCTTCACTCAGCTTCATACACAGATCAACAATCGACTTCACAATACCCCACATGTTTGAAGTGTTGAGATAAATCTGCCAGCGAAATCCTTCGGCCTATACCCCCAAAACTGATAATATCACAATGTTAATATGATCACGAGGATGAACCCTAGAAACGAAACAAATCTTCATCACACCCGCATAAGCCAAAAGAGCATGTGCAGCCCATTTAGCTAACTTATTAGTTATTACCATTGTTCTTCAACTTATTAGCTAAAACCGCACCTCTCTGAGTCTCAAGCTTCTGTTTCCAATCAACACCAGAGTATTTCGGATCAAACTCGTTAAGAGCACTCAAAGAGAGGAAACACTTGTGGTTATCTAGTTCAACAGTGCTCTGTAACTCGCACCTAGCAACTAGATACATATTATTATCATCAAGTTTCCATCTCCTATACCTATAAAGCAATAGAGAAGCATTCTCTTCCCCTTCATTAGCATTTAGGATTGGCTCATCAAGGGTTTCCCTTTTTCCATTCTTAACCAAAACCTGCTGAGCAAAAAGCTCTGGTTGATGAAAGCAGCCTCCACGCCTAGAGAATGAGCAGAGTTGATATCGTCTTTGCCTTCAGGAAGTGGCTCCTGAGAAGTCTCGTGAACCGATAACAAATCAGGCGGTGGCCCATCTCTCTTATCAAAGAATAACTTGTTCCCAACACGTTAAATGAGCGCATATAAGAGCAGCGAGGACATCATCAGTGGCGAAAATAGTTGCTTCATCTTCTTTAGCAAGACGTCCAATAACAAGATCGTCACTTCTAGGGAAACGTGGCTTAGGTTCACATACAGCTTCATAACTATGGAATCGCAGAGCACCATTATTGGTTGGTGACAATTAACGCATATTAGTAATTTCACTGCCTACCCGAGTTGAATTGGTTGATAAGAATGGACCCTGACAATAACCTAGCGATCTTCCTGACGCGTATGGATAGAATCCTGAAAGCTAAATCTCCGTTTGAGGACATAAGGCTGTCTCTAGGGAAACAACGGAAAGATGAACCGTTTTACATGTGTATCATAATCCACAAGACTTTGTGAGAAGCAGGACTTAAGATAACTCATCTCCGAGCTATTCTTATGCAAGTTTAATTAAGGAAAAGTAGGATCTAGTTGGAACTGGTAATTAATCAGCGAACGTGATATACAGACCCCGGGAGTGTAATCGGGAGTAACAATAAAGCACCAAACTTGAAAGAACAAAAGCAATAATATTTTTCATTTGACAAAAACAATAAAGCAATACACGCAAACGTTTTAACAATCAGAACGAGTTTGTGTTTCAAGGACAAAGCAAACATAAACCGGAAGGAAAAAAAGGAGATATTTAAAGAAGAAACTCAAAGAGAAGAACGCGACTGCAACTTACACAGCTTATGAATCAGACGAAGGCATTGAATAGCATCTCAAGCCTCATCGTACTCCTCTTCTTCCTCCTCGTACTCTTCTTCACCGGCTGTAGCATCCTGGTACTGCTGATACTCTGCAACAAGATCATTCATGTTACTCTCTGCTTCCGTGAACTCCATCTCGGCCATGCCTTCTCCTGTGTACCAATGAAGGAAAGCCTTTCTCCTTAACATAGCTGTGAACTGCTCGCTCACACGCCTGAACATCTCCTGGATCGAAGTTGAGTTTCCGATGAAAGTCGACGCCATTTTCAAACCCGTTGGTGCAATGTCACAGACGCTGGACTTGACGTTGTTAGGGATCCATTCAACAAAGTAGGATGAGTTTTTGTTCTGAATGTTCATCATCTGCTCATCGACCTCCTTAGTGCTAAGCTTCCCACGGAACACAGCGGACGCAGTTAGGTAACGTCCGTGACGAGGGTCAGCAGCGCACATCATGTTCTTGGCATCCCACATCTGCTGGGTCAGTTCAGGGACACTCAAGGCACTGTACTGCTGTGATCCTCTTGACGTCAAGGGAGCAAAACCAACCATGAAGAAGTGGAGCCTCGGGAAAGGGATCAGGTTCACAGCAAGCTTCCTAAGGTCGGAGTTGAGTTGACCAGGGAAACGAAGGCAGCATGTGACACCACTCATGGTAGCCGAGATGAGGTGGTTAAGGTCACCAACTAATGAATCACAAAGAAAACAAGTCAGGAGACTCAAAACCACATTACAAGAATCTGTAAAATTATAGAATTGACTCACATGTGGGATTAGCAAGCTTGAGGGTACGGAAGCAGATATCGTAGAGGGCCTCATTGTCCAAAACCATACACTCGTCAGCGTTTTCGACAAGCTGATGCACAGAGAGAGTTGCATTGTATGGCTCAACAACAGTGTCAGAGACCTTAGGAGAAGGAAACACAGAGAAGGTCATCATCATACGGTCTGGATACTCCTCTCTTATCTTAGAGATGAGAAGCGTCCCCATGCCAGATCCAGTACCTCCACCCAACGAGTGACAAACCTGGAAACCTATTATACCAAAGAGCCAAACCAACGCATCAACAATATGCAAGAAATCAATCTTAACCTAGATCGAGATTCAAAACCTAATGAGATATCTTCTCACCTTGTAGACAGTCGCTGTTCTCAGCTTCCTTCCTCACAACATCAAGCACGGAATCGATCAACTCCGCGCCCTCCGTGTAGTGACCTTTCGCCCAGTTGTTCCCGGCGCCGGACTGCCCAAACACGAAGTTATCGGGACGGAAGATCTGTCCGTACGGTCCAGATCTGAGCGAATCCATGGTGCCAGGCTCCAGATCCATGAGAACGGCGCGTGGAACGTACTTTCCCCCGCTCGCCTCGTTGAAATACACATCGATGCGTTCGAGCTGGAGAGGAGAGTCGCCTACGTATTGGCCGGTGTGATCGATGCCGTGCTCTCCGCAGATCACTTCCCAGAACTTGGCACCGATCTGGTTTCCACATTGACCGCCTTGGATATGGAGGATCTCTCTCATTTTTCTCCTTCGCTTTGTTTCTTGAGAGAGAGAAAAGAAAAGGGAAGAGCTGAGATGAGAAAATGGCGACGAGCGGAGGATTAAAAAGTTAATCTGCTATATATAGTTTTTTTATTTATTTGCTTACAAATGTGCCCTTGTTCTTTATTTGGATTTCTGATTGGACCCCTAGATCTTTTATATGTTTAATTTTCCTTCTCTTGGCTGTACGACAGCGGAGGATTTCAAATACCTCTCTCCCACTTGTCCTCCACAGATATTTTTGCTATTTTAAAACAAAATATTAACTAATTTAGTTTTTTTCTTCTGCCGAACAGGTTTTGTTCTTATTATGGATAAGTACAATAATTAATATGCATAATCAAATCAAGGTTGTAAAAATAATCGAAAATTCTATCTTTATTCATAACATAGATGTTCCTTATATAGGAGATTTCACCGTCATAGATTTATGAAAAGATTACAAATCATAATCTTTTGGTTATGATCCATCCACAATCTGGTTCATAACACTTTCTTTTGGATGTCATAACCGTTTAGAGCTTATAATGTGCTTTAATGTTGTCTCATTAAAACCTTATTAGGAAAATCCAATTGGGACAAAACCAGAGTGAAAAAAAAGAGTACAACACACATTACTCCCCCTGATTTGGACATTACTGAAGGTCCCTTGGACCTCTCCAATTTTCTGCAATCTGTGGGTGATGAAGATCTTAGGCAGAATATGCTTCGTCCTCGAACATGATAGTTGGTTCTTCTTTACCATCGGCCATGCCACAATCTAATCGAATATATTGAGTCATCGACCTCAAATACACACACACACGAAATCTTGGATGATGTTGTTGTGATATGCGTGTACCACCATGTGTAAAACATAACCTGACTGAAAACAAATCAATAAAACCAAATAACCACTCTTTGGGCTGGTTAGTATAAAATAAACTAAAATCAAAGGCTTCTTCATCGTCCTTCTTATGGACCAATCAGATCAGTGTCTAAAACCAAGACTTATTCATCGTCAATCTCAGGACTAAATGGACTTCTTTATCGTCCACCTTTGGACTGAATGGATCAATGTCCAAAACAAGTGATCTCACGCCCATG
>NC_027749.1:38209766-38210109 GCF_000695525.1 Brassica oleracea var. oleracea
TGACCTCATAAGTTATGGTCTATCAATCAGCTATTTGCGTTTTAAAAGATTTCGGCCAAGCCGTTCTTGGTATGGACATGTATCACAGAATTGTCCACACTTACCCCATGGACATACCATAATCATTTAAACGCTTGGGACATGTATTCACCAGTATTATCTAGACATATAGTCTTGATTATGAAAAAGGGGTTCGTAGCTGTTTTACTGGTGATGGCCTAATGAGTTTCCCTTGAGTACATGCTACACACGTGAGATTCTTTGGGATAACTCTTCTTATCTTTTAATGTGTGCCTTTTGAATATCAATTTTCGCATCATGTTTGGACCAGGATGGCCAATCG
>NC_027749.1:38210174-38210823 GCF_000695525.1 Brassica oleracea var. oleracea
ATTTAGGACTTATTATGGCCTTGGGCGATTTTATACATATATCTGAAGGAACTCTTTGTTTCCTTCACCCATTGTTTCAATATGGAAACCATTCATTCTATATCTTTAAAACTCAATATGCTGCTCTTGCTCTTAGAGCTGAGTGAATATAAGGCATCACTGATTTCTAGATGCATACCCTTAGGCAATAATATATTAGCATAGCCATAGTCTTCTTTCAGACTGGCGATACCTGCTTTAGTACTTATATTGGCGTTTTTCAGTGTACTCATATAGAAAATCATTCATTCATTTAATCTAAGCAGACAATGTAATAGAAATAATTTCAAGGAGATAAAAATCAGAGAAAGCATACAAGCAAAGCAATCACACAAGTTTGATGTCGAAATCAGATTATCAACTTGGTTCTTTTAGGCAATCATAAGTTTCATATTCCGTAGGATCATCTCTTTCATGATCAAAAATCATCTTTACCATCTTTATATACCAAGTGGGCTTCAAGATACTTCCCTTTCAGACTCTCTTGATAGAGGTCACAAAGATGTTTGGGACTCCTTCATATCTTAGCCCAATGGTTCTCCATTCCACATCTATGACACACTGATTTGGTCGAGCATTGTGGTTTAAAGGATATACCACGGCCACTGCC
>NC_027749.1:38211142-38214975 GCF_000695525.1 Brassica oleracea var. oleracea
TTAGCTTAGGGTGAGCTGATCGGGATCGTTGGTACGCGAGCTGGTACTTGCAGTCAAAGAACTCGTAGATCTGGAACAGTTTGATCACAGACTGGAACAGGCTGATCGTACAATCTGGAATAGTTGAAGCGTACTGAAACTTGCAGAGATCAGTCCACAGATCGATCTTGTTGAGATCAGTGGTCGAATACAGATCAGGGTCGTGATCAAAGAGAGGTGATCGATCGAGATTAGGGTTTTAGCAATGGAGAGAGTTTTAGGGTTTATGGTCGATATTTTAGCTTAGGGTTTTAGAGATCAATCGTACTGATAACATGTTGTGAAAGTAATGGAAAAGTCTCTCTTTATTCATAACATAGAGCTTCATTATATAGGAGATTACACCGTCATAGAGAAATGGAAAGAGTACAAATCATAATCTAACTAGGAAAAGGAAACATAAAGACATAAGGAAAAAGAAAAAATGGCCAATTTTTTTTTTTGGGCCGCCGATGGTATAATCTCTTGGTTACGAGACATCCACAATATGGTTCATGACAAATATTAACTGATTAGTTTTTTTTTCTTCTGCCGAACAGGTTTTGTTCTTATTATGGATAAGTACAATAATTAATATGCATAATCAAACCAAGTTTGACTGTACAAGAAAAATCATACAGAAGTGGTGGGACTGTAACGGCAGGCTCGAATAAAAGTTGGGCCTTTCTAAAATTTAATAAGGCTCGGATAACTATAGTGTCAATCTATCTACAATGATATTCCATTACTTTTTCTTGATTTTTTTAAAAACAATTTACGGATAATTTTCAACCAATAGAAAATAAAATTTTTTAAACTACACCAATATATTTCTAACAATATATATATATATATATATATATATATCTTTTTTTGTGCAAACATATTCTCCATTAATTAAACTTGAAACTCCCTACAATAGTTCAGAGCTTTTACAGCTCCATTAGCATTACAAACTGCTAATTTGGTGGCTAAACAAGAGTTTAAAATACTTAAGATAGATAAACCACATAACTTCAATTGCCAAGCTTTATGAAGGATCATGTAGAGACCAATGTGATTGTTGAACGAGATTTGTAGCATCACAGACGGCGTGAGCAACTCGAATCGGCTATAGAACTCAAACCGATTGGCTGAGGTCGTTGAGGACTCCGTATAGGAGGAAAGTGATGATAAGTGTCTCTCCATGAAGGAGGAGAATGGTGATAACGATCCCTCCCATCCTCGGTGGGAGGAAGTTTATATAAACTTTTCCCAAAAGGATAAATCTACGAGGCTTAATCTTTCAAGCTTCCCTACAGGCAAATACGAGACTAGATCTGGATTGAAGTTTTCACTTCTTGAACACAAGTGAAGATGCTACAGAAACTCGATGGTGGTTGAGAAACTCTCCTCAAAGGATAGTTTTATAGGGTTGTTTGTTACGAGCTTTAAAGGTCTCAGGTTTGTAGATGAAACTGAGCGATGTCTTGAGATTAAAGAAGTTAGCTTTGGACGACAGATGCACATTGTAAGCTAATGCCAATAGCTGTTTACAGAGACACTTCGAATGTCTTGTAAGGACACTGAAAGAAATCCCAAAGGAGGAAGAAGCATGGTCTTCACACCGGCGGATAGAGAGATGGGTTTGAGACCAAATTCCGAGGGAACGAGCTTTAATTCCATGCAAGGACTACCAACTCCAGCATTACCATGATGAAGCTGTGGAGATTTGATGGAGCCAAAGCCGAGCCTTTGGTTGTTGTGGTCTAGCAAACTGAGAAAGAGTGAGCGGTCGTTGGTATGAGCAGAGCCACAAAAAAACTTAGTTATGGCAAGATCTAAAACAAGGCTACTGGGACTTTTGTCTTCACGCAATAATAAGTTTGAGCAGTTCTTCCCCGTAGGGAGAGTGGTTGTCGAACAGAGAGTCAATGATGGTGGTACATACCAGTGAAATAGTAGATCTGTCCATAGGGAAGACCATAAGAAAGAGAATCCGACAGAATCATCCGGCAGTGCTACATGAACATAGAGATCTTGGTATGAAACAAGAAAGCTACGCGAAGGAGAAGAAGCTTCGAAACCCATCAATAAACGTTGAGCAAAGGTTCGTGAGTATATATCTTCGAGGCTTTCACTCGAGAAGCAGTTGTCAGACATGGAAGGACATGAGATTGAAGTCGCCGAACAGAGAAGGAGTAGCCAAAGAGGAAGCGTCACAGCGAGCAATGGATTCATCCAGCTTTGCTTCCGCCTCCTTCGCGAGCACCAATGAGGACTCCAGCCACCACAAAGCAACATGATCAGAAACAGACAGAACATACACGAAAGGTTTGAGAAGAGCAAAGAGACAGCAGAGACGAAACGGGAAATCTCGGCGCCAGCGAGATCTAGCTTCACCGGCGTCGGAGAAGGCGGAGATAGGGTCTGCCTCGATTATTGTGTCTGAGAGCGGCTTCCTAACAATATATATATATTATCCATTTTTTTGTTACCATTCGCCTGACCTATTTCCATTTATTAGTTTACTTCTGCAAATATAATCATATATATATTATTAAAAGAGAAGTACCCATTAAAAATACTCCTTAGTTTTTAAATTTAATTACACTTCCATGCCACTGAGAATTAAATTGAATTTCCTATTTTAATGTTTGTCCTTTTCAGTTAGATTAATGTGTTTTCCTTAATTAAATTTGAGTTAAATGTAATTAAATCAACTTTAAAATACACCTATATTAACAAACTATCGAAACAAATATTAACAAACTATTGAAACAACCTAAACTATGAAAAACAATTTAAAAGTTAGCTTCCACGCTTTTGGTCTTATAATACGTATATATTACCATATATAAACAAAATTAATGCTTATTACTATAACTTACCAATAAAAAATTTTGCATATATATTAGCCGTGATTCACTTATGTTCAAACTTTTTTTATTATAAACATTTTGGAATATTATCATCAATTTTTTTAATAAAAAAAGGAATATTCCAGCAATATCAGCTTCATATTTTGAATATAAAATTAACTTTATTCCTATGATTTTAGTTAAAATAGGCGGGTGAATTTATATCCCTTCCAATTGGGATTTTAGAATAGTTGTAACTTTTGACCTAAACGCATAATATACTAATAATACATTTCAATCATCTATATTATTAAAAAGAAGTACCCATTAAAAATACCCCTTAATTTTTAAATTTAATTACACTTCCATGCCACTGAGAATTAAATTGAATTTCATATTTTAATGTTTGTCCTTTTCAGTTAGATTAATGTGTTTTCCTTAAATAAATTTGAGTTAAATGTAATTAAATCAACTTTAAAATACACCTATATTAACAAACTATCGAAACAAATATTAACAAACTATTGAAACAACCTAAACTATGAAAAACAATTTAAAAGTTAGCTTCCACGCTTTTGGTCTTATAATACGTATATATTACCATATATAAACAAAATTAATGCTTATTACTATGACTTACCAATAAAAAATTTTGCATATATATTAGACGCGATTCACTTATGTTCAAACTTTTTTTATTATAAACTTTTTGGAATATTATCATCAATTTTTTTAATAAAAAAAGAATATTTCAGCAATATCAGTTTCATATTTTGAATATAAAATTAACTTTATTCCAATGATTTTAATTAAAATAGGCGGGTCAATTTATATCCCTTCCAATTGGGATTTTAGAATAGTTGTAACTTTTGACCTAAACGCATAATATACTAATAATACATTTCAATCATACAATTAAATATGAAAGAAATGTCAATATAAAATTTGATCAAACATAGTATATATATATATATA
>NC_027749.1:38215009-38233477 GCF_000695525.1 Brassica oleracea var. oleracea
ATATATATATATATAACACGATACATTAACAAAATATATGATATACATAAATCGTTACATAAACATCTGTGCGGTCGCACGGATCAAGCTCTAGTTTAAAAGATAACATTAGACCAGTAATATAGGGGATATCGAATATATAGTTCATTGAAAAAGAGATTTCTATACAATCTTATAACAATCGTATTAACTAGTATAATATATCTTCATAAAATAATTAATGAAATTCGTCTACCGGAGTTTCTATGTCAAGCACTCTACTCAAATACATCAGGTTCACCAATTTCTATAATTTTTATGAACTAAATCACAAGATCTACTCCATTGACAGTGAGTATACGGCGGACGAATGCTTTAAAGCTTTCATCGGGGCATCTAAAAATGAAGGTAAACGTTTCTAGGTGTCTTCCTGCACCATGTGCAGTAAAAGAATTTAAAATATTTTTTAACAGATAAATATAAATTATATTTTAAAATAAAATTTTATTGATATTGTAAATTTTCTTTTTTGTATAATATTTTAAGATAAATTTTATTTAATTAAATATAAAAATTATATTTAAGAATATTCATGTATATATTTGAAATTATAATCTAGATTTTTCTATCTATTTATTTTAATTAAATATATTAAATAAATATGTAAAAGTTGCATAATTACCAAAAAATAAAATAAAATAATATTTATAAAATTTGTAGATATATAAGAAAATAATGATTTTACGATTAAATTTTTATAATTTTCTAAAAAAATTGTATACATTTTTGAAAATTTTAGTAGCAAATTGTATAATTTGAAAATATATAATTAAATTATATTTCAAAATTTATAATGTCATATTTGAATATATTTATTTTAATGATGATTTATGAGTTATTCACATATTCTAAAAAAAAAATTCAAAAATGTAAATTGACATTAAATGTAATATATGAGTTATTACCTTATTTTAGAAAGTTTACCAAAAATATAAATTAACATTAAATGCAATTGTCCATGTCATATTAAGCTATAAAACATGTCATCAATTTCAGTAGTCATGTTATATTTGTTTTGTGAAATTGATTGTAGAAAGGACATGTGGCAAAATCACTTCGCAAATATAGTCTAGGAGATTTTTTGGAACCCTCGTAGTTTCAGACTAGGTGGTGCGCGCCTTGCGCGGGATGAATGGATTAAAAAATTTTGAAAATTTTAGTTAGTAAATATTAAAAAGGTAATAAGTCATAGTAACAAATAATACATATTACACAATGCTGTAACATTTGATATACAGATCAATGAAAAGCAATATGACGGGTTTTCAGATGAACTGGACTATCCGGGTTCAACGAAAATAATTAAACTAACGGTAATATATCGAACTGTTTTAACTAAGCGGTTTAACACACTTGTGATGACTAAGATCTTAGCTTAGTATGATATATATATATATATGTATATATTCACAAGATATGAGGTTTATGCGTGTTTTATTTCAGTGAAATGAATATATTTTCGCCATAATTCAATCATAAAAATCTCTGATTTTCAAATTTTGGAAAGTATTATATGCAAGGGAAACAAAATAGGAAACAATATACTAACCATGATATTTGACCATAAACTTAACCATTCAAAATTTTCAAATTGACTCATAATGTCCATCACCATTTATGATGATTTCCTAATTACAAAGTCAATGTGCTGTTTCAAAAACAAAAAAATATACAAAGTCAAGGTGCTTAAATTAAGGGATTGACTGAGCCTTTATCACCCATCTGATTTCCCGAAAAACCTAATTTTTTTTCTCCCAAACCTTTCAACCGTCGTCAAACTTCTTGGCGAGATCCTAGCTTCTCCGGCGGTCGGCGCTCCTCGCCATCGCCAGGAGAGGCTCTTGTCAGCCTCATCTATTCTGGTCTGATGAAGGTTGTTGTGGAGTAGCACGATTAGAGCGATTTGGTTGAATGTTCTTACCTTGGTCATAAACTTCTCTGATATGATGATGGAGGTTCCGGATCTTTTGATCAACGGAGTAGCTAGCCCGCTTGTCCACTTGATATCATAGATCTAGTTTCAATATCTTGGTTTCTAGGCCGTGTTCGGTGTGTCGTATTTGCATCGGAGCTCGCTTGTGTTGTTTCTCTCAGTGTTTTTGTTGTTTCTCTGTCGGGTATCAATCAGATCTTGGGGCTTGGAACAGAGGATGTTTATGGAGTTTAAAGACTGTGTTCTTCTCTGGCCTCTACTCGAGCAGATGGGGATGTTTCGATCCTAAGCCATGGTGCATCTCACATGATGCAAAGGCTGTGTTTCCAGCCTGTTTGAGTCCATTCATGGTGGTTCTGAAGTTGGAAGTGTTGGGTTTTTCAGTATTACTGGAGCAGTGTGTCTACTATCAGATTGTTTTTCGTGGTCTTTGGCGTTTATGGAATTTCATTCTCTTTTGTTAACAAATTGGTTGGATTAACCTCTTTGAGATGAATCTTTATACGCTAAGCTCTTTTCAAGCCGCTAATGTGGATAAAAGAAGAACCAAACAGTTTAAAGGATTCAAGTTCATGGTTTAGAAAAAAACAAGAAGACATCAATTTTGGAAATTGTCCAATGCTTTCTTGATGAGTTTCCATTGTAGAGACGGTGAATAATTTCAATCCTTAATTTTTGCAGAAGCACTAGCCTCTCCTGCAGCCTTCTATTCGAACGCACACCATCATGAGACTACTGTCTTCGTATGTGTGAAGTGCGTTTATGTTTCCTTGACATATCTATTGGTATGGTTTTATGCTTTGATTTTTTGTAATATTCTGGATTTTTTGTCCATGTGGCTCAATAAGAAACACAGTGTTAAAAAAAAAGACTGAACCTTTATATGGACTTTCTTTTTGAATGAAATCGGAGAATCAGTCTCGATTTTGTGGGACATATTCAAACCGAAACGATTATATCCCCTTTATACGACATATATCATGAAACAAACTATATTGTCCAGTCTCAATGGATTATGACGTATCAAATAAAATCAAATAAAACCAATATTATTTTAAGTAAAATAAATGATATGTATATAAGTTGTATAAAAACAAACATTAATACAAACATTTTATATTTTTCCGGTTCAAATAATAAAAAGTCTTGTATAATAGTTTTACAATTTTTTTTTTTTTTGCTAACCGAGTATCCTGGCTCCACCGAGGTGGTCCAGACTAGAGACCGAAGTGAGCATGGACGCTGCCAGGGCGTCACCTTGTGGCTCACCGTGTAACGGTCTTCGGTCTCGGATGTTACAGTCCACATGTAAATTTCCGCAGTGGCCAAGGTTCGAACCCAGGGACGGACACTCCAGCTGAAGTTCATATACCACTAGACCAAAGCAATTTGGTTAATAGTTTTACAAAGTAACATGAATATGCATAAAATATAATGCAATATAAGAAAACCCTCTTAACTTTAGGTTAACTTTTCTACGACATGAACTTTTTGGACCAACGAACATAAAAAATAAAATTAACATTGCCAATATACAAAACTTCTGATCTTCACGTAAATTTTGTTGGTTTCATTGACTATATCAAACGAGTGACAATATGTTTGTTAATCACACATGGGGTAAGATTTATTGTTAATAATGCTCTCCAAATAATATAAAGGGAATTAAAACCATATTTTTATATATGTTCACAAAAATCTTAGGTGGAGATCGAGGTTGAGGGAGAGGTACGTTAAGTGTGAGGGGCTCTCATTTGTTGATGACTTCGAGAAGCTCTAAGTAGCTACTACTATTATGCCTAAGGAAGAATATAACAACGGTAGCCACATAAAATGGATATTCGAAGTCAACAGGTTCATCTAGGTATACGACCGACTAGAAACGCTTTTGAGATCAAGCTTGAGAATAAACATCTCAAAAGGTGTAGGACTATGCCCATTTATTTAAATCGTAAAAATATTAGTTATCAAATATTAAACAAATAACCTTATAATTAACAAATATTTATTTTTAAAATTTATAGGATTCTGCCATTACCTTTTAAAGTTATTTACATTGATATGTCATTCCCTTATTTAGATTTATAAATAATTTTTGCCACATATTATTAATCCAATCAGTTGTTCCTCTTTTAAACCATTAATTTTTTTTTGCAAATAAAACGTAACGTGGGTCTTGGCTATTTTTTTACTAACATAAATATGAATTTAAAATCCACCATTAAACACATTTTTCTCAAGTAATTGTGTAGGGTGTAATGCAAAAATCACATGGTAAAAAATATATATGAGTATTTTTTTTGTCAAACAATAGGTATAATTTATTTCTCTGTATTTAGAGGGCCATTGTATTTATATGTTTTAAATTGTATAGATATCGTCATTTCTAATATATAAATACATGTAGCTATATAATGACTTCTTATTTATATTATTTTATATACAACTTTGTTTTTAATTATCTTTTTAATGTGCCTTATTAAATTTTGTCAAAAAAAATATTATTTTTAATGAGATATATTGCTAGAAGACATGTGTAAGTATGATAAAAAGGATCATAAATTACTAAGAATTAAAATTATATTAATACTTACTATGAAATTGATATTTGTTATGAAAATGTTTAAATACATTATTTTATAAATTTAAAACCTAATTACCAAACCATAAATATATAGTTCGATTAATATAGACGTAAAAGATCAAATTAACTTAGAAATCTAGTTTAGAATTTAAATGGCTAAGAAATGAAACCAAACATTGAATTACTTAGCATTCTTATAAAATCAAACATTGAATTACTTAGCATTCTTATAAAATCACACTATTTATCTCTTTTTTTTGGGTCAAAAATCACACGATTATCTAACTATATATATCAAAGTGTCGATTTAAATGTTCAAAGGACCCACATATCCAACATTCTCAAGCCTAATTATTCAATTTGTGTTCGATTTATATGTCAACTTTCTCAAGCCTAATTATTCAATTTGTGTTCGATTTATATGACAACTTTTTTATATGACAACTTTTTTAAACAGTTTTATATCAATTTTTCCAACATACAAACGATTGATAATAAAGAAAAAGAACACCACCCAAATCTGTAAACTGTGTTTGTATATCAAACCTAAATCGATAAAATTAGATTGAGAAAAAAATTAAAAAAAATAGCCAGAGTTAAACCTGCTAGAGAAGCTGCCACGTCAACTAAGACCACCGCTACGTCGCCAATCATATGTAAAACTGAACCGAAGCATGCAAGTATAATAAACTTGACCTAAATGAAACACATAGGGATAAACAAGACCCCTATCACTCCATCATCCCCACCAACAATATAACACGAGAAAACAACAGGTCGAAAGACAAGAGAAGAAGGGGAAAAGCGTAAGACATGTTACGCCTTACAAAACATAAGAGCTTCTTCGGTTCAGAGAAGGCATTTGCAAAGATTACGATCTAACCCCACAACTTTCTCACTTCCACTCCACCGGAGAATACCGACTCAAACACTCCACATGCATCCTCAACACAGGCTGCAAAGTGAGAGATAGACCCCAGTGAATTTGAATCTGAAACTGAAGTCTGCACCTACGTGTCTATTCTTACCGGATAGTCATAGCCATAACGCCGCTAAAAGAAAGAAAGCTTCATACGGCATGCCTCCAACGGCAGAAGAACAAGGCACGACTAGAGGGCACAAACCATAATCCAGCCCTCACAGATCTGGGTCGTGCTATCACAAACCACAACACCGCGGATGACTACCACTACACAACCAATGCCACATATCTACGCCATCAAAGGTCAAGGAAGAGATTTCTCACCACGAAAACAACTAATGGGTAAGAAGAAATAAAAAGAAAAGCAAAAAGAGAACCATCTCGCAACACCAAAAGAGTGTTAGTACCAAAGAGATGGAAAAAATTGCTTATGAGAAAAAAGAAAAGATCAAAAAAATCAATAGGTAATAACTATGTTATCATTTTAGGTTTAATAAACTATGTGTTATCATTTTTGGGTTTAATAAACCACTAGGTTAAGATCTACGCGCGGAATGAAATTTGTATATATAAATTATTTTACGTATTATTATTTATTTTGCGTTTACTATAAAATAATAAATATATTTTTATAATTGATAAACCAGTAACTATTATATATATACAAATAAATATAAATTAGTGCGAATAGTATTCGGGTCCTAGAATTTTATCGGGACCTGGGCATCCGGGTCCTCGGATCGGTTTCGGGTCGGGTCTTATCGGGTCCGGGTCTTTCGGGTCCTAGAATTTTAGACCCATATAGGTTCTTAAAAAATTTCGGGTCGGTTCCGGGTCAGGTCCTATCGGGTCCGGGTCGGTTCGGGTCCACTTGTCTCGTACCTGTTAATACCCGAAAAATTTCCGGGTCTTTATTGTGCCGGGTCGGTTCCAGGTAGTTCGGGTCCATGTTCGGGTAAATTTCACATTTTTCGGATCGGTTCCTGATATTTTGGGTCAGTTCCACATATTTTCGGGTATAAATATGAGTTTCGGGTCTAATTGTACCCATGAACCTGCAATACCCGAACATAAAACCTTTAATTTTACTCGAACATAATACAATATCCATGACAATAAAAACAATCTGAAAACCTACAGTAGTGCAGTTCACCAAATACATTATCCATTCTTTTGCTCACATAACACTTGATCAAGTTTCCATTCCAAAACACAAAAAAAAAGCAGAGATCATCATTATACTCTTAATCACGACAACAAAAAACAAGTCAAACTTGTAAAAGTCAAGTCAAAGTCGAACTACATAATAACTTAATTATAAAGCAAGGCACAACAAGAACAATAGTTACAACATAATCAATTCACGATCAAGTCAAAGTCGAACAACATGGCGAACTTGAACAGAAAACATAAACAAACTCAGAACAAAAAAATATGAACAGAACAAAATTTTGAACAACAAACAATAAGAACAAACTCGAACAACAAACAACACATCAAGATCAAGTGAAAACTAGAACAATAAACATGTAATTATACGCAATTACACATCAAGTCAAACCCGGGATCGATGTCTGGACGTTTCTGATGGAGGAGAAACATTGGATTCTCTTATTCCAGTTTGTTATTTGCTTGATTTTCGTATTTATGGGTAGTAAATCCCAATTTTCTTTTCTCAATTGTTTTTTTGGGGAAATGGAAACGATATACAAAAGAAACGGAAAGTGTAAAGGACTAAAGGGTAGGTGCATCGGGTTTCAAGACTCATTAACTCTAATATTTTCGGTTCCAAAAATACCCGATCGGGTCCCGGGTCGGTTCTGGACCCGAACCTGTTACTCACGGGTCCTCCATCAGTAGACCCAATAGGGTAAAATTCTCGATTCCGGTTCCAGACCCGAACCTGTATTTTTGGGTCGGTTCCGGGTCGGGTCCTCGGGTCCGGGTAAAATGCCCAGCCTAGCGAATACATAAGAAAATTAATCATTCTTGTTTATTGACAATCATTTTATGGTAAATAAATCAAAACAATTAATTTATATATTTTATATGGTATATAAATAAATTTAAATGATATCAACAAAGAAATATAATATATTTTTAATATGACTAACTATTAAATGAGTTTTCATAATCATATGAGTCATATGTTTTTATGATTATGTGTATTTTATTAAAAAATTCTTTAAATCATTGATAACATAATTCTCAATCTGAGACGCTTAATAGTTTTAATAATATAACCATTTTAAAAAAATCTGTGTGAAGTTAAAAATTAAAATATTTATGTATATTTAATTGGTACATAGTTTAATTTAATCGTTTTTAAAATATTTAATTTGAATATCATTAAGTGAGACTTTCTACTCCTATGGTTTTATAATTATGTTTATCTTCTTATAACAAAAAATTTAAATTATTGATGACAATAATTTTAAAGTGAGATTTTTAATAGTTTTAATAACTTATAATCGTTTTTAAAAATTAAAAATATAATTTACACGAAAAATATTAATTTTTATTATATGGTTAATTTGATTGTTTAATTTATTTTAATAATATAAATTTTCAAAAAAGAATATTTGATACATAAATTTTTATCAAATCATTATTATTCAGAATCATTAATTTATTTATATATATATATATATATATTCTAATTACATTAAGAAATTTTGTACTTTTTATTTAAGAAAAAACGAAGAACATTAATAATTCATTTTATGGTTAGTTTAATGAAAAACATAATATATGTTTAGATACCAACCTATTTATTTAAAAATTGTAAGAATCATTATACGATGATACATGGTATATCTCAATTGTTGTAATGATTATAATATATAAAAGATGTGTTATATTTAGAACTATGATTGGCTGTGGATCTTAAAACCTAAAACTAGTTACTTTTTAGATGTTATAAGATCAAATTGACAATCGAGCAAGAGAAAATAAGAGATAATTGAAGGCTGAAGTGCTAAAAGTGCGCAAAACCTGTATGTGTATTTAGGTTTATTTTTCTTCACAGTGCTTTTTTGGTTTATATAGCTCGTTTTCTTGTTATTCTCACGTGCTTCGCTTACTTTAGCCGATCTCGTAACGAGATAGATTTCCTTAGACTTGTTCCACGTGAACCTAATCATTATTGTTAACTCGCAGTTTGCAGCTCACTAAGACGGGCCATAATTGGGTCAACGTGGACTTTGTTGAAGTCTTGAAGATTATAGACTTGTTGGATGCCTTTGTTGGGTTTAGGACTTATGACGATTGATTTAGTTGATCTTTATGACGATTGATTTAGTTGATCTTTGATGCCGGTTACGAACTGGATGTAATACTAAATCCAGTTTCAAAAATTAATGTTGGAATTGCTTTTAGAAAACTGTATTCTTACAAATTTAATTTTAAAATAAACTGTATATTATATAACTAGGGCAAATCTCCAAAATAGCACATTTCTAAGTTTATATCACAAAAATAGCACTCAAAAACTAAAATGACCAAAATAGCACCTTTCTAAGTTTATCCTTTGAAAATTTTAATTTTTCTTATTTTTCAAAATTTGAAATCTTATCCCCAAAACCTCATTTCTCAACTCTAAACCCTAAACCCTAAACTCTAAACCCTAAACCCTAAACCCTAAACCCTAAAATCTAAACCCTAAACCCTAAACCCTAAATCCTAAACTTCACCCTTTAACTTTAAACTCTAAGTTTGTGACTTTTGATAAAACATTAAGTGCTATTTTTGTGACTTTTGACCTTGAGTGCTAGTTTGGGAACATAAACTTGATTTAGTGCTATTTTTGTCTTTTTCTCGTATAACTATGTATAATACTAATAATTGATCGATTTTGATATACATATATAGTATATGATTACTAGGCTTTTGAGCCAAAAAGGAGGAAATGGCTTAGGCACTTGGGTTAGTGGCACCCACTAATATGCTTCAATTCCACCATGCATAGGGATCAACTCTAGACAAAGCCGGGCTTGTGGTTATTTGTTTGAAACATTACAATGGAGCCCCCTACAAAATCATATGTAGATTATAAATATGTGTATTTATGGTATAATGACACAAATTTTTAAATGTAAAATAACAAAGTGAATATAAAATTTAGTTCAAGAAAAATAATTGTAAAATATTATGTGAATTTTATCTTGTTATGATAGATGTGAATTAATTATATACTATAAAATTATGACTTTTTAAAACAAAAAATACTTGTAAAATTTGTAAAAACATATCAAATAATTTATAAATATTTCCATTTTGAATAGGTACCTGAAATCTGAGGATCTGTTCTGACTCTTGACTCTAGGATCCTTGTAATCTGAAGCAAATAAGCTTATGTCCCAAAGTTTTTATGCTTGATATTTTTTCTAATATATATTATATTATATCCCAAAGTTGTAGAGAAAATTTATTAAAATAAAAAAGCTTTTGGACCCAGAAAACATTATGTATACATACAACGAACCAGGTTAGGCGAACATACGGAAACATTTTATTTTCCCGACAAAAAAGAGCAAAAAGACAACAAAAGAAGAAGCAATTATATTATATGCACACTGTGTCTCTCACTAGTATAGACAATGTAAAGTGGATTCTAGACATAATATTACAACTTGATATTATGTCTAGATTTCATTTGACTAATACATTATTTACACTATTCTTAACCCGCATGGGATATGAAAACATTCAGCGATTTCATGCAATATTTAGTATTTATTTGGCAAAAACTACAAACAACTAGTTTACTATTACATGCACAATGCAACCCACAAAAATTGCTTATTGTGTGAACTCATCTCTAAAAGATCAATGTAATTATTTTTATTTTGTTGTAGTCTTCAATTTACGGTTCAATGCATAGTAAGAGTCCAAATTTTTTTTATTTTGACATCGAAAGCTCCATATTTTATTAAGAAACTGCCAAGAGAGTGGCCTCTAGAACCATCCAGCTTGGGAGCTGAGAGTTTACATGGGACAAACATATACCTCGAGATCGAGCTCCTTTAGCAAAGCGATCGGCTCGGAAGTTCATAGTATGAGGAATAAAAGATATGGAGCAGAACGTAAACATAGAACGAATAAGATGAAACTCATCAAATTCAGCCAACAAAGATGGTCAGTTGTCTTCTTCGAGTAGATTAACCAGTTGTAGGCAGTCTGTCTCAAAGGTCATTGAGCTATGATCCAACTGAATAGAGGATTTCATGGCCCACAGCAGAGCTTGGAACTCCGCGTGCAGGGGGGTTAGGACTTGCTACTAGCAAATGAACCGGAAGTCGTCGTCCCATCATCGGTCGTTAGGACCATTCCCCCACCAAAAAACTTGTCGTCTTTGTGCCAGGAGGCGTCGATGGAGCATACAGGGCCAGCGGGTGTGGTCGTGGTGGTGAACGGGGCGGCTCCATCGTCTTCGTCATCATGGGTTTCTTCTATGGTTTGTGCTAGACGCAAGCTTTCGGCCTCAAATTTAGCGATCTGAATAGTCTCTAGCGGGGAGGTGTCTTTGCCGTTGAAAGCATTGTCGTTTCGGGCTTTCCATATGTACCATATTACCCACGGGACGTTGCTCATAGTAGTATCCTGCAAACCATAATCTTTAGCTCGCCACAAGACATGATCCAGGTTACTAAGTATCGAGATGCACATAAATAAGCCCGAGAATGTGGTATGTCAGCCAGAGCCCACGCTTGTACGGAAGGCGGACATTCGAAGAGCAGGTGGTTACGCGTTTCTTCCTCCGCTCTGCATCTCGGGCAGTTTCGATCATTGCCGCAATGCCGATCCGCGCGTGAGTTGCAGACTGGGACGTAATTGGAAAGTGCCTGCGAAATGAAATGCTTAATTTTGCTTGGAAGTTTTAAGTGTCCAAACTCTAGCCTGCAGAGCCGTGGCGCTTGGTTCTAGAACGAGAGCAGGTTCTGAAGCTTCCATTGTTTCCATGGCCAAATCGTAGCCAGATTTTACATAATAGACGTTTGACTTGGTGTGGCTCCAGCAGTAACTGTTTACACGAGGGGATCGTGTAGGTTTGAGGCTCTGGATGAGGGGGATATCCCTGGGGACCACTATCTCTGGTAGGAGGTCCAGCTTCCAAGCTTTTGAGGTCGGGTCTAGCAAGTCAATAACGCGAAGGGCAGGGTTGAAAGAGGGGCCGCAAGGCGTGGCTGGACGCGCCGGGGTTGTGGGAAGCCAGGGGTCAGCCCAAACCAGAGTACTATGTCCTATTCCGATCATTTACGAAGGCCTGCTTTGAGCAGAGGTTGCGCTGCCATAAGGCTTCTCCATACGTATGAGGGATTTCTGGCTTTGCTGACTTCAACCGGGTTTGAGAGGCGATAGTATCGTCCCTTGAGGACTCTTGCCAGGAGAGAGTCTGGATATTGTATGAGTCTCCATAGCTGCTTCACAAATAATGCGAGATTAAAGTTTTTAAAATCTCGGAAGCCTAGTCCTCCCTTTTCTTTTGGGAGGCAAATATTTTTCCAAGCGATTCAATGGAAACCTCGATTATTATCCTTCGTGCTCCACCAGAAGCGAGATATAGCACTTGTGACTTTCCGAATAATCTCTTGTGGCAAGAGGAAGCATGACATAACATATGTGGGGAGTGCCTGTGCCACTGATTTTATTAGTACTTCTTTACTGCCCTTGGACAGGAGTTTTGCAGACCATGAGTTAATTCAACTTTGGAGACGATCTTGGATGAAAGCGAAAGCTTGCTTCTTGCTTCCGCAGATCTTTTCCGGTAGGCCTAGATAGACTCCCATACCGCCTTCCTTCACTATACCCAAGGTTTGTTTGATCTCTAGTTTTACTTCCGGTGGTACCTTGTTATCGAACAAGATAGAAGATTTATCAACATTTAATTGCTGACCAGAAGAGCAGCCGTAAGTGTTAATAATCTTCATAAGCTCCGCACACTGTGAGACGTCGTCTTTACAGAAGAACAGGCTATCGTCGGCGAAGAGGAGATGGGAGATTGGTGAGCTACCTCTCGCTATTTTCAGACCAGTGATCCTTCCTTCCCTCTCCGCTCCTTGTATCTGAGAGATGAGTGCTTCCGTGAGAATTATGAACAGGAAGGGTGAGAGGGGATCACCTTGACGGATCCCTCTGGATGGGGATATACTTCCTTTTGGCTCGCCATTTAAGAGGACTTGGTAGGACACAGACGATATGCACAGTTTGATCCAGGAGACCCATTTGGGTGAGAATCCTAGCTTGAGAAGTAAAGCTTCTAGGAAAGACTATTCAACTCTGTCAAAAGCTTTGCTCATATCCGTTTTAATTGCGACAAACTTAGATTTGCAGCTTGGATTCATTCTCAAGGCCTGGAAGACTTCATGAGCCACCAGAATGTTATCTGTAATCAGTCGTCTAGCCACGAAAACTGATTGAGTCACTGAAATCAAGCTGGGAAGGCAGCGTTTAAGACGTTTACTCAGGATTTTTTAGATGATTTTGTAGCTTACATTGCACAAACTTATTGGTCGGAATTCAGTCATCTCGCTAGGGTGGTCGGTTTTAGGAATGAGACAGATGTTGGTCTGGTTCAGACGGGGGTCTAGAACATTGTGCTGGAAGAAATCTTTTACTGTTTGCCGCATCACTTCCGCCGTTATACCCCAATATTTCTGGAAAAAAAGACTCGTCATCCCGTCGGGTCCCGGAGCTTTATCTGGATTGATGTCAAAACTGCTTTACGGATCTCATCATCTGATGGAATTTGTGTTAATGCATCATTCATGGCCGGGGTGACCTTGGCAGTGATGTACTTTAACGATTCTTCAAATTCTGAGGGATCAGATGAGGTGAAGAGTGTTTGGAAATATCTCGTGGCCACCTGCTCAAGTTCGTGTTCTGTTTCCGCCCAGGTCCCATTCGTCCTTTTAAGTTTTATAACTCGGTTCCGGGCTCTTCTCTGGTTTTTCGTGGCATGAAAAAATCTTGTATTCTGGTCGCCTTCTCTCAGCCAGTTTGCTCTGCTCTTCTGTTTCCAGTATAGTTCTTCATCCCGAAAAGCGGTACAGAGGTTCCATTTAAGATTGAGGATAGCTTATTGAGTGAAGGTGTCGTCCACTTGAGCTTGCTCCAGTTGGTTCTTGATTTCTTAGAGGGGTTGTCACGTTTCCATCGGGAGATAAAACTGCAGCAGCGAGCTATTCTTTCAAGGAGATCTTCTCAGCGGAAGAGAGAGGGATCATTCCATCCGCGGAGGATTGAGTCGCGGAAACCATCTTTCCCTATCCATCGTTTGTCGAACTTAAAAGTTCTTTTTGCGAGTTTTTTTCACAGAGAGAAAGCGTGTTAGGATCGGCCTGTGTCACTATCCCATAGCCGCAAATACTTCACATTCGTGTGGGAGAAGAAATGGTACAGTCTTCGTTTCGAACTGCTCTGTCTAGTCTGCATTGGACCTTTCCAGATGCCATGTTGCCGACCCAGGAGAGGGGATTTCCTTTAAAAGGGAAGTCAATCATTCCGCAGTTTGCGAGCATGGTTCGGAAAGGGATGAATGTTGTATCAGTACGCCTGCGGCCTCCTTTATTTTCAAGGTTGGAGGTTATTTCATTGAAGTCCCCAAGCATCAGCCATGGTCCAGATCGAACAAGACACATACGAGTGAGGCGTTCCCATACATTTTCTCGGTACTCAACGACCGGATCACCATATACAAAGGTTATAAAAACTTTTTGACCTTCAATGGTGGCCTCAATATTAATCATGTGATTATTGGAGTAAAGAACAGTAACATCAAAAGAATCCAAATAAATAAGTGCGAGTCTACCGCTTCTACCCTCGGGTTCCACGGTGAACAATTTATTATAACCAAATTCAAACTAAAAATCTTTCAGAAAAGAAAAATTGTTTTTTGTTTCAGATAAAGAGAGAAAAGAAGGAAGAAAACAACGATGCAGTTCCCAAAGATGTTGCTTTGTCAAATAGGCTCCGGCGCCCCGACAGTTCCAAGCTATTGCACTCATATCTTCTTACTGGGTGGTTTCTGGGACACCACCGAACCTGAAAGAGACAATGTTTGTTTGCGTGAAGCAGAAGGGAACACCTCAGTACGAGGGACCATAGTCAAAGAAGATGATTGCTTTTTACCCGGTGCCATCTTCTTCTTAGGGGATGCTCGGCTTAGAAGAGATTGAAGCTTCTTTGATGCGTTTGAACCTTTAATGTCCAGGGATCGGGGGGATTTCTTTTTGAGCAGTCCTTTTGGGACGTAGGGAGGTTGCTGAGACTTTGGGATGGGCTCCTGGTGGGAGAGAACAGCCTTCTCCTTTGAGGGTGGGTGGGTAGAGGGAGCATCTATTGCGATCACAACATTTGCTGGAGAGAGTTGAGATATTGCCTCAAGTTTTTCTGCATCAAGGTCAGGAGAATCTCCAAGTAGATCATCATTATCAATATCTAACATATTCTCATCCATTTCTAGGCGTTCTGTCTCTAAGATCAAATTGTCTACCTCAGCTAGTTCTACTTAAGTCAAAGGAATATATAAATCCTGTGTTGGGTTCATCTCTAGATCCATATATTTATCGCTTTGTTCCAGAGGGGATGAGTCATACCTTTGACTGCGATCTGGGTTGAGCCGGGGATGCTCAGAGGGGTTCTCTGAAATGATTAGCTTTGCGCTTCAATTTGCTAAAGAGATATGTTCCGCATTGATCTTAGATGTGGGCGAATCAGTGGCGATAGCCTTGCCTTTGAGTCGACGGGACTTTTCTTCTTCTGTTTCTGCATCATGTTCCAAAAAAAAAAAATAATAATAATAAAATAAAATAGTAGGAGTCTAATTATGTATAGCTAAAATATAGCTTCAAAGTTATAGCTAGCTAGAGATTCAAATAAGCTTAGGAGGAGGTAAGCCGAGTTATCTATCGAACTCCTTTATGATTTTAAAATAATTTTCAAAGTTTCAAACATTTTTTCATCTCAGAAAGGGTTGACGAGCTATTTCCCCACAATAACTATCATATAGCACCAGATCCCCACCGAAGTATGACCCCGTGCTATATCCCCACGAATTGGAAGTTGGAAACTTATTTCTCCCCGAATTGGAAGTTGGAAACTTATTTATCCCCAAATTGATAGTTCAAAACTTAATTACCCATAGACAATGGTTTAACTCAATTTTTTGGTTTTAATCGGTTTAATCTTAATCAAATAATTTTAAAATCAGTTAAACCAAACAAAAATTTAATTTATATATATATAAAACATATTTTACCATCTTCTTCACAGGTTTCACAACACCGACACTGGTCTTCTTAAACGTTAAGTTTTGTGGCTCCTTGTGCAATGTTTGTCTTCCTCTAACCCTTCACACATTGTATCTGAGCATCTCCACAATCCAAGTGTCACAATCTCTCCTCCGCCTAATCGAAAACACATGGTTTCTGGTCACTTAGGCCTCTCAAAGAAAAGCTTGGGCAGATATCCTTGAAGAAGGAGTGATGATGATTTTGAAGAAGAACATAAGTTTGATGTTTCTTTGATAAAAATTCAAAAGAGATTAAGACATAACTTTAGTACATCACAAAAACAGAACCTCTTAAAATTCAAGTTAGAATTTTCAAAGTGTTTCGAATCAGAAAGGACAAAGACAAGAAAATACGATTCATGGAATATCAGTTAGCTGAAGCTCCGCTTATCGTATGAAGATATAAATTGGAGTTTATGAGATTCTCAGTTTACAGATGTAAGGGCGTTGGTAGAGATGAAAGGTTTGTGAAGAAGATGATAAAAATGTTTTTTTTTTTACAAAAATGTGAAAAAATTAAATTTTTGTTTGGTTTAATTGATTTTAAATTATTTGATTAAGATTAAACCGATTAAAACCAAAAAACCGACTTAAACCATCGTCTATGGGTAATTAAGTTTTGAACTATCGATTCGGGGAGAAATAAGTTTGCAATTTTCAATTCGTGGGGATATAGCACGAGGTCATACTTCAGTAGAGATCTGATGCTATATGATAGTTATCGTGGGGAAATAGTTCGTCGACCCTGTCAGAAAAGCAAACTAATTTTTTTTTTTTGACATCGAAAGCTCCATATTTTTTACTACGATGGTTCCAACTAAGTGGTGTCGAGCACCAGCCAAGTTGGGACCTCAGGAAGTACATGGGAAAAACAAAAGCCGCGAGACCGAGCACCTTTCGCAAGGCAATCGGCTCGGAGGTTCTTTAAATGTGAAACATATAACGAAGGTTAAGAAACTCATCAAACTCAGCCATAAGACTTGGCCATTCTTCTTCTTCCTCAATCAGCCTAACCAGCTGCAAGCAGTCTGATTCAAAAGCCATCGAGACGTGACCGAGAGATAGCGAAGACTTCATAGCCCACAGCAAAGTTGCGAACTCTGCATGTAGGGGAGACAACACACGGTTACTAGAAATTGAACCGAACATTGTGCTCCCATCTTCATTCTCCATCACGAAACCACCACCGTAACGGGCGTCATCTTCCTTCCATGATCCGTCTATCCTGCAAAAAGGCCTCCGTGGAGGTATATATTGCGGCTCCAGAATCATCGAGTTCTCATTCACCTCTGGTGCATCCGGGCTAATTTGCGCCACACACCAGCTTGTCGTTTCTGAGACTGCAGACTGCAACACCTCCAATGGCGAGATGTCCTTGTTTCTAAAGACCTTCTCATTTCGAGCTTTCCATAGGAACCAGAGGATCAAAGGGATACGAGCTTTACACTCTTCTGTGCTATGGCGTTTGTGGATCCTATTGAGTAGGAAATCGAAGTTTCCGTATATGGAGGAACTCGGGAACTCGCCCGGGTCGGTGGGTAGTGCCGCAAGGGACCAGGTCTGGGTGGCCATATGTCACTCAAATAGCATATGGTTTATAGTCTCTTCATGTTGCCCGCATCTTGGACATGTCCGATCAGGATGGCAGTGCCGGTCAGCCAAACGACTACAGACGGGAACACAGTTCGTCAGGGCTTGCCACATGAAGTGCTTTATTTTTGGCACAGTTTTGCTCGCCCACACCTGTTGAGTTAAACCGGTAATGCTAGGTTCTTAGCAGTATTTACCTCCCTTGTCTTTCGGTACGCAGATTTTATTCCATGCGATCCAGTGTAGGCCGCCATTATTTTGCTTGGTACTCCACCAGAACCGTGCGATTGCACTAGATATTTTTTTAATAATGTCTTGAGGAAGTAGGAAGTAGGCCTGGGCGTTCGGGTCGGGTTCGGGCCGGTTACTTTCGGGTCCGGGTCTTTTCGGGTCCTAAATATTTAGAATACTTAGAAATTTTTGGTTCGGGTTCGGGTCGGTTCTTCTCGGATCCGGATCGATTCGGGTCTATAATTAAAGTACCCATAAAATATTCGTAATTTTTTGTGTCCATATCGGATCCGGGTCGGGTTCGGATATTTAGGATCTGAAAAAGACATGATATACCCAATTCCATCAACTTTAGTTGAATATTTGTCATATATATCTAAAATTTTACAGAACAACTTAAATGAAACTATTAATAATTAAAATAAAACATTTTAAAACTCTAAATTTTACATTTCAAAGCACTACAAGAAAACACAAATTTAACGACGGCCAAAATCGTCGTTATTTCCTCGGAAAAGAAGGCTTACGAGGAAATGGCGATGAAAGGCGTTTCGTCGTTATATGATTGTCGTAAGAGAAGATTCGTCGCCATTTCCTCGTTAATTAGCGAGGTTATATTTTCCTCGTAAAGAAGAATTAAGTTTTCGTCGTAAAGACCACGTGGGGTTTCCACGTAACGCGGTCGTTGTGTTTCCTCGTAAGAAACTCGTAAATGATTCGTCGTAAAAGACCCGCAAAAACCTCTAAATAAATTCGTCGTAATAACAACGTAAGGAACACGAAAATAATTCGTCGTAATAGAATCGTAACTATATCCACGTAAAATCCTCATTAATTTTTCCTCGATATTTCGTCGTTAATTTTCCTCGTTAATACAT
>NC_027749.1:38233577-38240164 GCF_000695525.1 Brassica oleracea var. oleracea
AAATCGGTTCTTATCGGGTCGGATCTATTCGGGTCGGTTATTTTCGGGTCCGGGTCTATTCGGGTCGGTTCCTTTTGGGTTCCGGTTCTTTCGGGTAAAAAAAATTTAGACCCAAAAGGTATTTGTAAATTTTCGGTCAAGTTCCGAGTCGGATATTTTTGGGTCGGTTCCGGTTTGGGTCTTCGGGTCGAGGTTAAAATGCCCGGGCCCAGTAGGAAGCATGACATAATAATAACTCGGTTTAAAATTTTTTTGATACTTATTATATTTTTCTCTTTTCCGTTTTTTTCCGCCAATTTCTCATCATTTATCTCGTGTTTTAAATTCACTCAAATAGCAATCTCTCACCTTCACTTTCTACGCAGTAACCTTCTCCTTCACTCTTCACCTCCACGTATAAAATAAATTCGACCTGTCAACAACATTTCACAAGTCTCTTCTTCCAAATCCCAAAGTCCAACAAGCCTTCGAAGGAAGACTCAAGAAGAACTTAAAAATCTCTTGCCGTACATAACTATGTCTCGACTATGGAAGAAACCGAAATCTGGTCGGCTCTCGAGATTCATGTCGGAATTTCAACAATCTCCTAAACTGGCGGGTCTTTGGTTGTTGAAACCGGCTTTCCAGCTTCTCTGATCGACCTCTTCTTCAAAAACCGCGATCGCCTAAAAATATCATCCTCTAAAACTAAACGCATCCAACGCCAGACTCAGACCGCTCCAAACGCGTCTTCGCCAATTAATTCAGACGTGAGTCTACAAAAGCCCGTCGCCAGGAAACCCGTTCGGAGTAAGATCGAAAACGTTAATCTCGTCGACCGAGGATTAACAGCAGAGAAGAATAAACCCACAAGTCACAAAAGCGGTTGACCGGGTGATTGTGGTCTTTTGTGACTTGTGGTCGAGTGGTAAGGAGACGGGACTGAGACGCCAACACGTTTCAGGTTCGATCCACCTGCTGCGCGAAACTAAGTCACAATTATACTGGTCAACTAACACGGATATGGGCATATGCTTTAGGGCCCATTTGAATACCCGGAGAGAGGGTCTATCCGTGGACTGCACCTCCCCTTGGAGATTAGTCTGGGCCTCTCCATGGGCCTGGGATACCCCAAGTTACAAAAGCGGTTGCGTTTGCAGCGGTGGAAACGTTGCGTTTATGTTGATGGCGTTTAGGGTACTTATAGTAGTCGTGCTCACATTGAACACCAAGAAGAAGCTCACCACTGGAATCACTCTCACTGCCTTCGCGCTTCTCTTAGCAGAGCTCGTGGCAGCGCGTGTTGTCACACGTTTCAAGCACTGCAACACCGACGTACCGAGACAAAAGCCACCCAGCTCAGCACACGTCGAAAACGAGATTTTACGCGAAAAGGTTGAAACTTTTAATGATTCCAAGGATGAAACAGAGCCTATAGCTGTAACAGAAAACTCGAGTTCGAAAGATTTAAGGGTTCGTGAGCTCTTGTTAAAGGATGAGAAGTCGTCAAGTAAAAGTTCGAAACTCAAATCGAAGATCATGAAGAAGTTAAGGAGTTACAGTAAGAAAAAGAAGAAAACGACTGTGATCAAAGAAGAAGAGACTTTGAGTGATGTCTCAAGCTTGGTTTCAAAGAATAAATCAGATATAATCGAGTCTGCGAGAGACGAAGAAAAGTCGCGTCCACCATTGATAGAATCAAAAGGAGATAGCATGAATGGGATTGTTGTGATCGTGATTGTTCTTACTGGTCTGTTAAGTGGAAAGATCGTAGCTATCGGTCTGACACTATCCTGTCTGTATCTCAGATTAGGAACAGCCAAAAATTTCTGATCATTGATCAGTGGTGGTTAATGTACATTTTTCTTACTTATGATTTAGATATTAGTCCATCGATTTTTTGGGTTTACGTTTAATAGTTGGAATAATACTTTTCCTTATGAACCAATAACGTATTCTTAATATTGTTTAATGTGTATAAATTAGTCTAGAGATTTGATTAAATTTTTATTAACGCTTCTATATAAAAAAATATGGAGTGTAAATTTCAAAAAAATGATGATGATGATGATGATGATGATGATGATGATGATGATGATGATGATGATGATGATGATGATGATGATGATGATTATTATTATTATTATTATTATTATTATTATTATTATTTTTTTTTTGATATCAACAAAAGAAAACAGACTCATATAGACTATGTTAACCAAGAGGGTAGCTCTGCATCCATGTGAACGACGAACGAAGGTTGAATTCTTGCACTCCGTGCTAGTTTGTCCGCCTGTGTGTTATGCGTTCTTGGTACATAGATGATCTCCGAGCTCTGAAATCCAGTACTAAGGGTCTTTATATCTGTCAAGTAGTTTGCAAACGCTGGCCATTCTTCTGGTTCCGAAACCATCTTCACCAATTGAGAAAAATCTGTTGCAAATGTGACCCGAAACAGCCGCAAATTCCGCATACATTCCATTGCCAAGATTAGTGATTCAAACTCTGCATGGAGAGGTGATAGACTAGCTCTGGTGTTTCTTGCACCCATCAAACCATCAAATCCTGGTAAGGTGCTATACCATCCTTGTCCCGAGAAGTTATCATTTGCCTTCCATGAGCCATCAGAGAAGCACCATCTGCCCGGTCTCACCGGTATGGGAGCCATATCTCTCTGGTGTGCGTCATGTGACTCAGGAGTCACCTGTGCATCAGCCCACATAAAAGATTCTGTCTCGGCCTTCCCGAGAGTATCTCGAGGATCAATATCCATATTACTAAATACCATACTATTCCTTGCTTTCCATATGTACCAAAGTATCCACGCAAAGTGATGATCATCCATCTTTGGGATAACTCGCCAAAATAGATGATCCATGTTTGCGTAGAGTGATTCCGTTGGAAAGATTGCAGGATTAGATGGAATCTTAGAGAGCGCCCATGTCTGAATTGCCGGTGGACATTCAAAATAGACATGGTTTATAGATTCCTCTGGAGCACCACATCGAGCGCAACAAATATCTCCTTGCATCCCTCTTGTATGCAAATTTTTCCTAACCGATAGACATCCAGATAATATTTGCCACAGAAAATGTCGTATTTTCGATGGGCATCGAGTTTTCCAGCAGAAGGACTTGAGTGAGTCTACCGTGGGTCCGTAGGTTTCTGCCTGAGATTGCTGATCTGGGTATACCCGCTCCACCTGATAACCTGATTTAACCGTATACCGTCCATTTTTCAAAAAGTGCCATCCATCTCTATCTGCCATCTGAGACCTACTCAGTGGTATACTTGTAATGATTTTCACGTCTTCCGGATCCACCAAGGTGTGAAGAGCATGTAAATTCCATGAGGGTGAGACTGGATCTATGAGCGAGTCAACTGTAAGGTCCAGGTAAAAAGAAGATTGATTTTGATTTGCTGGTCTCGGGCGAGTGGTTGGGAGCCATGGGTCATTCCATACGGATATGGTTGACCATGATCCCACCCTTTTGATTAGTCCTTTGCTTACCAGAGATATAGCGGAAATAATACTCCTCCACCCATAGGATGGGGAGTAGGAACGAATCGGATCCAGGGGTGATGCATTCCTGTAGCACCGACCCTTAAACACACGGGCAAATAACGTGTTCGGCTTTTCAATGAGTCGCCATAACTGTTTACCCAGCATTGCTGTATTAAAATCTGTTATGTCCTTAAAACCCAGACCACCCTGTTCCTTAGGCGCACAAACTTTATCCCAGGATTTCAGTGCATACTATTTCTAGTGCATACCTCTTGTGCTTCCCCCAGAGCTCCACCAAAATCTAGCCACAACACTGGTAATTTTCTTCGTGTTTGCTTTGGGCAAGCGGTAACACGACATCACATGATTCGGCATCGCAGTGACTACCGATTTAATTACTACCTCCTTTCCCTCCTTAGTAAAATACCGTTAACCCGAGAGCTTACTCTATCCTGTACGAATCCGAAAATTTGGATCTTTGATCCACCCACATTTTCTGGGAGACCCAAGTAAGTACCCATACCACCAACATTCTGTATTCCTAAGATATCCCGCATCATCTGTCGTCTTGAATCCTCAATCTTATGTCCAAACTGAATGGACGATTTTTGGAAATTAATCAATTGTCCAGATACTGCAGCATAATCCTGGAGGATCCTGAGAATAGTTTGATACTCTGCCTCTTGTGCTTTGCAGAAGAATAGACTGTCATCTGCAAAGAGGAGGTGAGATATCGAAGGACAAACACGAGCCACCTTCATCCCAGTCAACTGTTTCTCTCGTTCCACTTTTTTAATATTCGCAATGAGCGCCTCTGTGCATAATATAAATAAATAGGGGGATAACGGATCTCTCTGTCTTAAGCCCTTTTGTGGATAATAAGACCCCTTGGTTGACCATTGAGTAATACTCTATATTGAACCGATGATATACAGGCCATCATAAGTTTGACCCAATGAGTATCAAATCCCATCTTCAGCAAGATTGCCTGGATAAAATCTCATTCAAGCCTGTCATACGCCTTACTCATATCTGTCTTGATGGCCATAAATTTACCTTGACATGCCTTGTTGGCCCTCAAACCATGAAATATTTTCTGTGCTATAAGGATATTATCCGAGATTAGGCGTCCTGCCACAAAGGCTGATTGAGTTTCTGATATAAGCGATGGTAAACATATCTTCAGCCGTTGGCATAATACCTTAGAAATAATTTTATACCCAACATTACATAGGTTTATGGGCCTTAATTCCGTCATCCTTGTCGGCCTTTCTGTTTTTGGAATCATACATATATTAGTAATGTTTAACCGTGTATCCAGTTCCCCGGTAAGCAGAAAATTATTTACCAACTCCACCAAATCTGTCTTAATGATGTGCCATGAATGTTGAAAGAATAATGCAGTCATTCCATCAGGGCCTGGGGTTTTGCCTGGGTGCATCATAAACAGAGCTTGACGTATCTCTTCTTCAGTAGCTAGTTTTAATAACCACCCATTGGTCTGCGTAGAGATAGATGGTTGTACTTCTGATAAAAAATTGTCAAAAGCCGTTGGAGAGGTAGTAGTGAACAGCTCATCAAAGTAATTCACTGCTACCTTCTCCACTCCCTCATCATCCGTTATCCAGTTACCATCAGCATCATGTAGTCCAACAATTCTATTTCTCACCCGACGTTGCATTGTCAATGCATGATAAAATTCTGTATTGCGGTCCCCAGATGAATACCACATATTCCTACTTTTTTGAAACCAATAGTCCTCCTCATCCCTGTATGCCTCTTGTAATTGCCTAGAGACCTCCAGGATATCCTCCTGTGACCTGTTATTATCCATCTGAACCTCCTCCAGAGCTTTTTGTAGCTCATTTATTTTATCCTTTCCGAAAGGGGGATTGTCCTTTCTCCATTTTGCGATTTCATGTCTACAGTTGCTAATCTTTGTGACAAAAGGTTCTGGTTGGGAACAATTTTGTTCCTTCCAGCCGGAGGTGATAGCCTCTAATAAGCCATCCTGTCCGATCCAACGTTTGTCAAATTTAAACTGTCCTTTTCTCCTCACTACTTTGTCTTCCAGATAAGCCACTACCGGTCGATGATCCGATGCCACCATACGGAGGTATTCCGTGTATGAACATGGGAATAGAGTGTGCCATTCCTCATTTGCCAGGGCCTGATCCAATCGACAGCGAACCATCACTGCACCCACTCCCTTACCCCTCCGTCCTTGCCAAGACAATTTATTCCCACGTGCTAGGAATTCTAATAGTCCACTATTCCGAATCATAGTATTAAAAGGAACGAAAGAATCAGGGTTCCTCATCGCCCCTCCATCCTTTTCATGATTACCAGTGATCTCATTGAGATCACCTATCACAAACCAAGGTTCAGAGCGCGCAAGCCCAAACCGAGTTAACCTTTCCCATATATGTTCCCTTAATTCCTGTACTGGATCCCCGTAAACAAAAGTGATGTAAACTCTTCTTCCAAGAGCCACTGCTTCCACATCTATCATCCTATTACTTGTGTAGGAGATTGTGACCTCAAATTCATTATTATAGTACAGGGCTAAGCCCCCACTTCTGCCAATGGGATCCACCGTAACCAGGTTATCATAGCCAAAATGTGCTTGAAAGTCCTGCATAAACTCCTGGTCTTGCTTTGTTTCAGACAAAAATAAGAAATCCGGTTTATGTTTGTGCCAAATCTCCCTGAGATAGCTAATAGTCCATTTACTACCAGCTCCTCGACAATTTCAACTTAATATTCTCATATATTTAATTGGTAAATACTCCATAGAGCTAAATAAAAGTAGGATTGAAGAGTCCCAGCTCCGTAATATGCCAACTCATTCCCATTCCAAAAATTATATATCTCTCCACGGTAATGCTTCCCCTTCTCCCCTCCGGTATGAGTGTCAAGTAGAGATAATATACCTTGTCCATCAGCGTAGCAAGGTAGTCCATAGCCATATCCATTGTGACACATAAACCAATGCCCAATCGCAGACCTACGTAAAATCAGGCCCATATCATAGTGACAATACATTCTCACAATAGGCAAATTTAACCACCACGATCCGTTAATCCAATTCCACATTATTAGC
>NC_027749.1:38240325-38247808 GCF_000695525.1 Brassica oleracea var. oleracea
GGATGCTCTTGGAGAAACAACAGATGTTGACCTCGACTATGGCAAGATGAGGGTTGTCATAGATAGTAGGAACGAGTTATGTTTCGACTCAACGGTGGATTTCAAGGGCATGGAATATTACGAAGGGGAAGAGGTGCTTGTAACGCTCAAGTATGAGAGCCTATTTGGACACTGCTCATTGTGTGCGAGCTTATGCCACGCAATGGAGGTCTGCCCTCTTAACCCGAACCCGGTGAAGCCATCGGAGAGCAAAGATCTAGGAGCTGGGAAACACGAGGAACGGGCTAGAAGTTACAAAGGAGTGGTGATCAATGGGGATAATGGTCAGAGTGAGAAGGACAAGGAGTGGAGAAGACCGCCAGGGAAAGGAAAAGGCAAGGTCCATGAGGGGCAGGAAGCTAAATGGTAACGGGTCCCTGATCGTGGGAGCAAGCGATCATCGACGTACCGTCAACACAATAAAGCTGATGAGGGAAGTTCACGCCACCGAGGAGCTCGGTGGGAAACAACAAGACGTCAGGAAGAGGATGCGAGATCTTGCTACAATCAGGCCCCGAGGAGGGAACGCACTCCTTTACGTAGATCAGGAGAGAATTCACGTGAGGAGGGAGAGTTCCGTAGGAGTGGCAATGTGAAGGAGGTTCCTTCACAGGTAGTGACTCAACCAGCAGGGGCGGGGTTGGAGCAGATGGCAGTACCCGTCTCTGAATCCGCAAAAATAACCACGGATACAACTGGTGTGGAGAACGGTCTGGACTTGGTGGATGAGATGTTAGCAGATGGGCTTCATACTTTGGACCTGTTCGGTTCCAACGAGGGCTTAGAGTGGGCAGGGGAGGAAGAGGAACCAGGAGATGAGGAATTACATGAAGACGGTCTTGATGCTTTGATGGCGTCTATGGAGCAACCGTTAACCAAAACAGATAGTGAGGCCAAGGAAACTATCACGGGGGATGGGACTATCCAGATAGAAGGCAATGGACATCAGAGCAATGAGAGGGGAACAAAGGAGGTGCAGGTGGAGACGAAAACCAGCACGCACAAACCCGCAGGCCTGCCCAACATTGGTATCAATACCAAGAAGTTTGGTCAGGTCCTCCTCTCTCCTCGCAAGCGTGCAGTGCTCAAACATGGTAATAGGAAGGGTACTGGAACTAAGCAGCCAGAGGAAAAGGGTTCTTTACACCCGAAACAGTTAATGAAGAACTGATTTTATGATGATACATGCAATGTCTTCTATAATTTGGAATTTTGGGGTTTTCTTTAATAATTTTGTTTGGATTTTGTTGTTTTGGGATGGGAGTTTATCTGCGAATGGAATAATAATAGAGATGTGGTGTTTTTTAAGTTTATGCGCTGTGAACTCTTGTCTCTGGTTGCTATGCGGATCTCTGCGATCTCACTTGTTGGATACCTTTGGTGTAACTAGGATATCGGATAATATGTTCTTAAGCTACTGCTATATTAGATTTAACATTATTATTATTATTATTATTATTATGAGAAAAAGACAAAAATAGCACTAAATCAAGTTTTTGTTCCCAAACTAGCACTCAAGGTCAAAAGTCACAAAAATAACACTTAATGTTTTATCAAAAGTCACAAACTTAGGGTTTAGAGTTAAAGGGTGGGGTTTAGGGTTTAGGGTTTAGGGTTTAGGGTTTAGGGTTTAGGGTTTAGGGTTTAGGGTTTAGGGTTTAGGGTTTAGGGTTTAGGGTTTAGGGTTTAGGGTTTAGGGTTTAGGGTTTAGGGTTTAGGGTTTAGGGTTTAGGGTTTAGGGTTTAGGGTTTAGGGTTTAGGGTTTAGGGTTTAGGGTTTAGGGTTTAGGGTTTAGGGTTTAGGGTTTAGGGTTTAGGGTTTAGGGTTTAGGGTTTAGGGTTTAGGGTTTAGGGTTTAGGGTTTAGGGTTTAGGGTTTAGGGTTTAGGGTTTAGGGTTTAGGGTTTAGGGTTTAGGGTTTAGGGTTTAGGGTTTAGGGTTTAGGGTTTAGGGTTTAGGGTTTAGGGTTTAGGGTTTAGGGTTTAGGGTTTAGGGTTTAGGGTTTAGGGTTTAGGGTTTAGGGTTTAGGGTTTAGGGTTTAGGGTTTAGGGTTTAGAGTTTAGAGTTTAGGGTTTAGGGTTTAGAGTTTAGGGTTTAGGATTTAGGGTTTAGGGTTTAGAGTTGATAAATGAGGTTTTGGGGATAAGATTTCAAATTTTGAAAAATAAAAAAATTAAAATTTTCAAAAGATAAAATGCTATTTTGGTCATTTTAGTTTTTGAGTGTTATTTTTGTGATATAAATTTAGAAATGTGCTATTTCGGAGATTTGCCCTATTATTATTATTATTATTATTATTAATGAAGGGGGCAACTAAATATTTAGGTATGAATTTTTATAAAATGTTCAGTGTGATATACATAAATTTATCAAGCGTCTATGTATAATAGTATAGTAATTTGGTAAATTGGTAACATAACTTTTAAACCCAGAAAGGTGTTATGTTAGTGTTTAGCAGTATGTTTCTACTTTCTATAATGCTGAAAACCCAAATTAAAAGTTTGTTTTATATTTCAAAACTATATAAACACAGATGCAATGGTAAAATTTGTTTTATATAAACCAAAGCTATTATTGTTATGATCTTATAATGTTCGAAGCTGTTTTAAGTGTTGCTCAGGAATATATATTAACACAAAAGAAATGGGGAGGCAATGTATTATCTATTTTATTAATTTAGAGTTTTAATATTATCGACTGATTTTTGGACTGTTATGGTTCAACTAAAATTGACACTATTAATTATCATCAACAATATGATGCTAAAAATATACTCCATCCGTTTCAAAATAATACTCTTTCTGTTTCCAAAATTAGAATTTTTTAGACTTTGTTTTGTTCCAAAATAATAGATTTTCGAGAATTTTAAGGTATTTTTAGTAGTTAATATTGATAAGTCGTATATTTTTAAGAAACTTTAATTAAAAATATTTTAATTGATTAAATACTATTGATCGATAGTTATTAGAAAATGTACAGTGAAATAAACAATAAATTTAATCGTAAACATTTATTATAATTTTTATATGCGTGAATACTCTATAAAATATTTCTTTGGGAACGGAAGAAGTACATGTTTAAGTATTTTCACACTTATTAATAAAGCATACTCCCTCCGTTTCAATTTAAATATCGTTCTGGAGGAAAATTTTCGTTTCAAAATAAATGTCGTTTATAATTTCAATGCAACATTTATTAATAAGATTCTTTTGTTTATTTTTTCATTGGTTGAATTATGGTTAGGTGTATGGGTAATTATGTTTTTATTTTGAAAATGTATCTTAATCCGTGTGCATAAGTCTAAAACGACAAATAAAGTGAAACAGAGGGAGTATTTATTAATGCATATTTTTTTGTAATTTTATATTTCATATATTCTTAAACCAATAAGACTTCAAGAAATATAGCTAACATTTTTGAAATTCACAAATTTATATTATTAGTTGACAAAAATGCATTGAAAATATGAAAAAATACAAAAAAAAATCTAATCTTTCTGTCACGTAGCAAATAACATAGCTCATCAATTTGCAGAGGCAAGTGATATTATTGTAAACCTATTTCCATGACATAGCTCGGATTTTAAACCAATGTTTTATCTATTTATTTATCTATATATATATCACCTGACTTTGCAAATTAATGAGCTATAGACCGTATACGAATTTTTTCTGTTAATTATACATATAATTGACTTCAAAATATATAAAAATACTGTAAATAAAGAGTTTCTTTTTTTCAATGGATACTGATGTAACTGGTAATCATCATAGGAATATTAAGAATACAAATGAAAAAATGAGTAAGAATAAACTTTTTGAGAATGATAAGGAATAATGAATCTTTATCAAAATTAACAAGAAACAAATTTACTATATAATTCTCTATAAAAAGAACGAAAAGAAAAAAACGATTCTTTATGAATGGTAAATTTTTTAAGAAATTTTAAGGAATGTATTGTTCATCTACATTCCTTCAATTACCATTCCATGAATCATTATATCATATATATTTTAACAAAAATATTTAAAAAAATTTCCAGATTTACGCGATTACATTGAGTAATATACTTATAAAATAAATAATAACAAAGCTCAATTATTAACGCAAGATGAAGAGCCACCAAATCTACAATATGAACAAATATATCAAACTAGTTAAATGGCTGTTAAACATAAATTCATTTAAAACCCAAACACTACACCACTAATAATAATTTTTACCAAAAATGGTAGTTTATTAATCTAAATTGACAAAAACTCATGCTCTTAGCACATGTATTAGCTAGTATTAGTTTGGAAGTGATTGGACTAGGTAAGAGTGGAAGCCAAAATAACACTCAATCTATCTATCTATATATAAAGTAGTGTTTCCTTCCTCCTAGTGCTGCCACGTCATTACGCAGAGGGAGGAGAACACGCTACGTGTCCAATTCTCTTAAAAAATTGTCGCACGAACTTCGTATTGCATCTTTCCTTGGATATTTCTTTTATAAGAGCCCATTAGAAGCTTGAGGCCCATAACTTCTTTCTCTTATACACCTCCATTAACCGTGCAAATCGACGCCGTCAACTTCAACCTAAATCCCACAGCCTCCCAAAATACGCCTCTGTAACGTTAAAGATCAACATTCAATCGACGTAATTGTGATCACCATTAACGACATTTAAACTATACCTTCCATGACTTCTCATTCAGTTCTCCTCTCTCTCCACCATTGTTACTCTCCAAATCCAATCTATAAATAGCGATATCTTATTTTACTGTTTCACATCCCTCCTCCTCATTCCTAATTCTTAATCCTCGGTCCTCTGTGGTAACATCCGAAATGCGAGATTCAAGACTTCTCCTACTCCCAAACATAGAATCATCAGTCACTCTTCGCTCAAATCCTCTAAATTTGTTTTCGTAATCGAGAGCTACCGCCACGACTACATGGTCATTCCTATGTCTCCGACCAATCCTTTTTAATTCCCGACATGTTAAATCTCCGTTATGTATCCGTTGACATTGCTGCTAATCCGGCTTCGATCACTGCCGGTATGACTCTCTGCAAGGTTTGTGACAGTGGAGAGAAGCAAAACCTAAGGATTCCCCGCCGGAGTGTATCTGACGGTTGGTATCGGTGGTGGGTACGGTAATATCTTAAGAGAATTTGGATTATCAGTCGATAACTTTGGGACTATCGTAGCCGTAAATGGTATTTATTTTAGACCGGAAGTCCATATTTGAAGATCTTTTATGGGCAATTTTTGGCATAGGAGAACCACGTAGTTGCGTCTAGCGAAGAAATTTAAGACGTTACGAACCACGTTAGTTGCGTTTGGAAGCGGATTCAAACCATGATGGGAAGAAAGTTGAGACGGTGAGAGCCACGGTAATTGCGTCTTTTTAGTATGTCTTTTAAAATATTGAGATTGCTTTTGAATCCTTGCCAAGTATGTGTTAATGAGACGAACAAAGCATAACTCTAAGTCTGACTAAAACTTTGAAACTGTGACATTTTGAAAGAAAAAGACTTTGTGCCAGAAACGGAGCAGATGATGAACTGTTATTAACCATATTAAGATTTGCTAGCATCTGAAATTATGTACTACTCTCTTCAAAAATGTTCGACTATCATTTTTAGAATGACTAACATACGTATATTACTACCTTCAAAAATGTAATGCAATATTCTAATTTGTGTATATATATATATATATTACTTTTAGTTCCTGAAGATATATTTATCAGTTAAGCAATATTACTACTCTATTTAACATTTTGCATTCCACCACCACCAGTATTAGAGGTTGAATTGCATACATTAAAAAGTTACAATTATAATATACATAAATGCGTTTGACTCTCCACTCAAAAAAGATAAGAGTTAACATAAGAAGACCGAAAATCATCTATTGGGATATGCTATCACCAAATAAGTAAAAACCATGATAACTAATAAATTAGTCTACTCCAAATAAAATTAAATCCAAAAAGATTAAATAAGATTCTATATTAAATTTTTCAGATTTTAATTAAAAATAAAATTATGAGGTAAAATAATTAATCATAATTCTATTTTACATATTTTAATTAAAAATAAAATTATAAGTTAAAATAGTTAATCTTAATTTTACAGTTAATCTTAATTAGCTTAACCATTTTTCACAATTTTTGGTTTCATATACAACGTCCGTGACCCATATATAGTGTTGCTAAAGTAAACTTTCATTAAATAATATAGCACGACATCGAAAATTAAATAAAGTGGTCCAAAATTTAATTAAATAACTATACCACCGTATATTAAAACTACAAAACCAGAAAAAAAAATAATATTTATAGCACAAATATATAAACATCTCGCGTGTAGCTCGGACCGAACATAGTGTTATATAAAGTGATGGTAGCTTATGTGATAACGACAACGGGACAATTTGGTAATTGTGCGGCAATTACTAACGGAACTAAAAGTAACCAATAATATTTCGGTTAGCTGAGAAAATGGCTAATTAGCTTAAGCTTGTGTTAAAAGTCTTGAGATACTTTGACTGGAGAACAATTATGGTAAGTGTAAAATTTTAATTACTTTATCTGATATGATAAGAAATGGGGTTTTGGTTGTTGATATTTAGAAGTTTTAAATAATAAATTTGATGAATTATTTAATTCGTTCATTATCAAGCATAATATGGAAAATACACTTGGAATAGTTAATTTCATTTTAGTGGTGTCATATATATGTATAATAAAGAAATTGTATTAAAATTAATTTAAATAAGACGATTACAAAGAAAATATAGTATAGATTGTAAAATCACCTTTATAAGGTGAAAACAAGATGATTAGTGTAAACGGTTATAAACCATTTAGTGATCGACCCATTTATCAGCCCGTGTAGAAAGACGGGCCAAGCCCATCCGCATGATCATACTGGCGCCTATCTACTCTTGTGTTTATCTACATTATAGTTGGTGTTTATCTTACGTATTGCTAGTCATTATCAAGTTAAGGATAAGTACGATCTCATGTCGATCCAGTACTTAGACCGTCATTACGATATGTATATAAATACCAGTTGGTCGACCTAATAATACACACAAGTTCTCCTCTTCATTCACAACACGTTATCAGCACGATAGACTCCAAAACTCTGAGACAAAACCTAACCTAAAATCCGTCACACATAAACCCAAAACTAGGCGTAACTTAAAATCGATCTATCTCTCAAACCCTGAGGAACCAGACGACGAGCAACATATCAAATTGAAGAACCTAAAATCCGTCACACATAAACCCTAAACCAGGCGCAACTTAAAATCGATCGATCTCTCAAACCCTGAGGAACCAGACGACGAGCCACATAGCATCTTGAAGCTCTTGACGAGACGAATCCATCAGCGCAAACCGTTCGTCGATCCGATCTCATACGCGCCCACACTCGCAGAAACAATACTTGGC
>NC_027749.1:38249032-38251726 GCF_000695525.1 Brassica oleracea var. oleracea
TCTATCACTTCTAATTTCATTTTTAATTCCTAAGCTCTTACCTTTTCTCATCTCGAATCCACTTTCTCGTAATGTCGAATCCATTTTCAATTTCTTTCTCTTGTCGTAATCCATTCCCAATCCGTCGAAGGTGAGTTCGCTTTTACTAACCCATCAGATTATATTTCGATTTTCTTTTTCTTATATATGTTCTAGTGTTATTGCATTGTCAATTGATGCGTTTCTGTATACTATTTTGCAGGAAGGATTTCGTTTGTAGATCTTCGGATTCAGGTCCATTTTCTTCTTTTCATCTCTCTTTTACTTAGTTTTTTTCTTTCTATTTTAACACAATTCTCTTATTTTGTAGCTGACTCGAAGCAAAATTGAAGAGATTTTATCGAAAGGTAAAAACAAGTGACACTATCATCTTTTATTTACAAAACTCGTTCTGTTTTGGTTTTCTGGGTTGATAAAGTGAGCGTCTTGTATGTACAATTGCTCGGAGCGGTAACATGGATAAATCGTGGGTCTGGTTACCAAGGTATTAACTTCACTTCACTATCTTTTAGAAATTGTTTTGTGTTGATCTCATTTATTTGGTAGACTGAATGTTGTATTCTCATTTGTTCTACATGACAGGAATAGCCTTGAGTATGAGAAAGGAGCTAGTGAATTTGTGTCTTCTTCATCAAGATGTTTAGGAGATCCAGCTGAAATGTTCTGCCCTTGTGTTGATTGTCGCAATGTCTGCCATCAAGCTTGTGAGACAGTTTTGGAGCACCTGGTGATTAGAGGAATGGATCAGAAGTACAAGAGTTGTGTGTTTTGGACAAAACACGGGGAGACAAGACCAGATAAGTCAGCTGATGTGTACTCATCTGAAAATGAGGCTTACGAGTTGTTCAGAACGACTTTCTTGGCAAGTGAAGGCAATGAGACTGCTGAACAAGAGAATGCAGGAGCGTTTGAGGGGCCTGACAGTCCAGAAGAGGCTGAGTTCAGAAAGAAGTTAGAGGATGCAGAAACTCCGTTGTACCCGGAGTGTGAGAAATTTTCAAAAGTTGCTGCAATCATGGGACTTTACAGGATAAAGGTGAAGAGTGGGATGTCTGGGAACTATTTTGATCAGCTACTGTCCTTGGTTCATGACATGCTTCCCGGTGAAAATGTGCTACCTAAGTCTACTGATGAGATGAAGAAGTTTCTGAAACAGTTTGGTTTTGGCTACGACGTCATCCACGCCTGCAAGAATGACTGTATTTTATATAGAAAACAGTATGAAGATGCGGTCAGCTGTCCAAGATGTAGTGAATCAAGATGGGAGAAGGATAAGCAATCTGGTGAGGAGAAGAAAGGGGTTCCTGCTAAGGTGCTTAGGTATTTCCCGATCAAAGACAGGTTCAGGAGAATGTTTAGATCAAAGCGGTTGGCTGAGGAGTTGTGTTGGCACTCCACTAATGCCAGAATCTAATGGAGTTGCTGAACGCAAAAATTGAACTCTAAAAGAGATGATGAATGCAATGTTGCAAGAATTTGGGTTACTCCAAAACATGTCGGGGGAAAGCGTTGCTTACCACTAATTATATCCTCAACAAAATTCCACACAAATTAACTTGCAAAACTTCATATGAATTAGAGAAAAGTAATTTACCTTCGTATAAATATCTCAACGTGTGGGGGTGCTTGGCAAAAGTTACGGTACCGCAAAAAAAGAGGTCGCTATTGGACCAAAAAAAGTGGATTGCATCTTCGTTGGATATGCACATAATAGTAGTAGTGCTTATCGATTTCTGTTACAGAAATCTGAAATATCAGATACCCATGTAAATACATTCATGGAATTAAGAAGTGCATTTTTCTTCGAAAATATTTTTCCATGCAAGGAAAAAAAGGTTCAAAACGAACTCGATAAGAAAGAGGCAATGACAAAGAATCATAAAATGAGATAAACGTCAAAATTTCTATAAATGATATTTTCGAAAATGAAAAAGAATATGAACCTAGAAGAAGCAAAAGAGCTCGAATGGAAAAATCTTTTGATGAAGATTTCTTAATGGTATTTTTAATAGAAAATGTTCCAAAAACATTGGCAGAAGCCATGGCTTCACTAGAAGCTCCATTTTGGAACGAAGCTGTCAGAAGTAAATTTGATTCTATCATACAAAATTATACATGATACATAACGAATTTACCACCTGGCTGCAAAGCATTAGGGAATAGATGGATAATGACACGAAAACCTGGTGGAAAATACAAATCTAGGCCTGTAGTTCAAGGATTCCGACAAAAGGAACACTACAAGAAAACAACGGTATTCTGACGGACATTCCGACGGAAAATGAAATCCTCGGAATTTCCCGAGGAATTTCTGAGGAAATTCCGAGGAAACCCAAAATTTGGGTTTCCTCGGAATTTACTCGGAATATACCGACGGAATTCCGAGGAAACATCAATCCGTTGGAATATTCCGAGGAAATTCCGACGAACTAGTGATCGATCGATGCGTTTTTGAACATATACCCATCGATCGATCACATTGTTACGCTTTGGTCCATCTTAGTGATCGATCGATGTGTTTTTGGACATAAATCCATCGATCGATCCGTTTATAAAAAAACATTCGAGATTTTGAAACCCCAAACACTAGTTCCTCGGAATTTCCTCGGAATATTCCGAGGAAATTCCGAGGAACTAGTGTTTGGGGTTTCAAAA
>NC_027749.1:38253338-38257973 GCF_000695525.1 Brassica oleracea var. oleracea
ATTTCAATTTTAATTTTATATTTTCGAATTTCAATTTAAAAAAATAAGTTTATAATATTTTTTTTTTTAATTTTGGAAATATTCCGAGAAAGTTTATCCCTCGGAATATTCCGACGACATCTTCCTCGGAATATTCCGAGGAATTTCCGACGAACTTGTGGGCCTCGGAAATTCCGAGGAAATAGTGTTTCCTCGGAATTCCGTCGGAAATTTTCGAGGGATTTCCGAGGAAAGATGAATTTCCGAGGACTTTTTTTGTCGGTGTGTCGTCGGAATAGCGTTATTCCGACGACATACCGACGATTTTTTCCCTCAGTATGCCGCTGTTTTCTTGTAGTGGAAGGCTTTGACTATTTTTATACATATTCTCCAGTAACGAGAATAACATCAATAAGACTGATTATAGCAATCGCAGCCTTAAGAGACCTAGAAATCCATCAAATAGATGTAAAAACCGTTTTTCTATATGGTGATTTAGAAGAGGAAATTTACATGAAACAACCTACAGGTTTTGTCATTCCAGGACAGGAAGACATAGTATGTCGACTTGTAAAGTCACTTTATGGGCTTAAACAAGCTCCTAAACATTGGCACAAAAAAATTGACAATACAATGATGTCAAATGATTTCAAAATTAATGAATGTGACAAATGCGTATACTACAAAACTACCAAAAATGTGTATGTTTTGCTATTTCTATATATAAATGATATGCTCATTATTGGAAGCAATAAAGACATTATCATTAAAACAAAGAACATGCTCAGTGAGAGATTTGAGATGAAAGACTTGGGATTAGCAGATGTAATTGTCGGGGTTAAAGTCACAAGAAATTCAAACGGAATTATCTTAATTCAATCTCATTATGTTCAAACAATATTAGAGAATTTTAAAAATTACTCTAATAGTACGGCAAAAACTCCGTTAGATCCTAAAATGCACTTGACAAAGAATTTAGGTGAAACAGTTTCACAAAACGAGTATGCACGTGTGATCGGAAGTCTCATGTACTTGACCAATTGCACCATACCAGATCTAGCGCATGTAGTAAACGTACTTAATCGATATACAAGTAATCCAAGTCATATACACTGAAAAGCTATAACAAGAGTACTCAATTACTTGCGCTACACCAAAGATTTTGGGCTTCATTAAGGTAAAAAACCAGCAGTTTTAGAAGGATACAGTGATGCTAACTGGATACGAGATTCTAAAAATTCAAAATCCACAAGTGGATAGGTCTTTACACTAGGAGGAACAGAAATATCATAGAAATCTACAAAACAAACAGTGTTAGCCAGATCCACCATGGAATCTGAGTTCATAGCCTTTGACAAAGCAGCTGAAGCTGAATGGCTTAGAATATTTTTGGAAGATATTCCTATGTGGGAGAAACCTGTGCCAGCTATACACATACATTGTGATAGTCAATCAACTATAGCTCGGGCTCATAATAATCTCTACAATGGTAAATCTCGTCAGATTAGAAGACGACATAAAACCATTAGACAAATTATCTCAACTGGTGTAATCACAATAGACTACATCAAATCGGCTGACAACATAGCGGATTCGTTTACTAAAGGTTTGCCACGAGATGTTGTTGCAAAATCATCAAAAGGAATTGGTTTAAAGCCTATAATGAATGAGGATGCTTGATTGCAACCATACATATCATGACTGGAGATCCCAAGAGGTAGGTTCAAAGGGAAAACAAATCAAACATAATCTAACCTCAAAGCACTTTGAGACAAAGTAGTCTCTTCCTAGCTCGTAAGATGATAAAAATGCTAATGAATGTAAGAAGGATAAGCATAGGCTTTTAATGATTCCATAACTTCTAAAGTGGAGTATTACTCAATACTTTTCATGGTCAATCACCTAATGAGTGTGAAATGACACAGTTTCTAGGAGAATGAAGCAAGGCTATATTCTCTAAGTTCACTCATGAAAACTAGAAATAGTTCAGGGCCACAATCAACACATTGAAGAACTAAGTTCTATGAGAAAATGAAGCTGCGTTATGCATGTTGTCTCGGTTTACATAAAACACCGGTTGGTTCAAGACATCATGTTCACCTTCTGGTAAAGTAAACCTGATAGATATTAACTATGAGTGGGTCAAGGCTTAAAAACACCACCAACTCAAACACAGTGAATTTCTTGCAAACACTCTCGATAAGTCTATCTAGTATAGTCAGGATTATTATAGGTATAGTGTTAGAGTCTATCGAGTCTGCATTTAGTCTGCATATGTTTAGAGTCATTTCTATTCATGTAGGGGATTGTTGGATCCATTAATAGCCACTGGGTTTTAATGAAAAATTAGAGCTTGACCCGGACGCCCGCGCTGGTGTATTTTAACTTGTAAAATCATTGTTACCTTATAAATCATTGGTAATTACTGGATTTTATTAACTGCGATCAAACTTTATTAGATTATTGTTTGATTATTATCGTATTGAATGTATTTGTATCACGAATTAGTGATACCAATACATTCATGTATTAATTATTTTTTTTTGTTCCTATTAATTTTTATTGTACTCAATTACTAATATTTAAAAGAACAATTTTCTCAAATAGCATTTTTAAATTTTTATCACCAAAAGTGTCTTCAAAGAGCAAAATGATTAAAAGATGTTTCATTAAAGAAGTAAAATACTCTCCTGTTCATTGTTTTATGATATATAAATATAAATTAATAAAAAAAATTTTTTATAGTTTTAAATCATATGTTTTCAGATTCAAACTTTTTAAAATTAATTTTTTTTATTTTTTAGAATTTTTGTTTTTGTAAATTTTTTTTTTGAAACTATTTTTAAAACTAATATACAATTTTTTTTTATTTCATTTTTTTAAAAAATTTTAAATCCCCAAAACCACACACTTAACCCTAAATTCTAAGTCTTGATTAGGTACCCTAGTGTTATAAATGTATATTTATCTTTCAATTAAACATATTTTGGTCATTTTCTTCTTTGAATGCTATTTTTTGAAGAAAAAACTAATACTGGCTATTATAGGAAATTTCTCTATTTAAAATTATAAACTTAGTAATTATATCTATATTATAAATGACAACTAGTTTTTTGACAAAAATATATCAATATTTTTTAAATATTAAAAATAAGCCATATCGTTTTTAATATATTAATATGTGTATTAAATGTGTTTTTAGTTCGTATAAAACAATTAGCAGTACAAAATTAATAAATTATTTGAAATTTAATTTATTTTTATGTAAAATTTATGTTATTCATGTACAAAATTATAAATATTGTTTTTGAATTTAGTTATTGTATATTATTTATTTCGTACCTGAATATTTTTTAAATTTGTAAATTTATTATTAGGAGTTAATCACGCATATGATCTACATGATCTATAATTTTGAAAAATAATAATGACAAGGTAGTTTATTTCAATGATAATAAAGTATTAATCATGTTTAAGATTTATATGGCAATGTAGTTTAAATTATAGCACAATATATGGCAAGATAATAATGTACTATATTTTGATTTATATGTCAAATAGGATAAGACCTGCGCCTTGCGCAAGGTGAGATTATTTGTATATATTACCGATAGTTTCTTTTATATATTTGATCATTTTATTTATATATATAAAATATTTTTTGTTGTTATTATATAATTTCTTTCCGATGGATCAGATCAATTTTTATTAAAAATAATGGAACAAAACTATAATTAATACATCATGGGTTGATCGGATTGGACATTAAACAAATTATGACATAAAAACCTTATTTTTTCCATCGAACACATTCTTGAAAAAAGTGAACAGTACTGTTTTCATAGTTGAATTATTTTGACTTTTATCTTCCATATGGTCTTGAAAGCTTTCAAATCAACCATCAAATTGATACATGTCATTTTAATGTTTTTAGTCGTATACTTAAGGAAAACTTACATTTTTGTAATTTAAAGTCGTTTAAAAAAAAATAGAATATAACATATATGAAAAAATCTAACATATAAGAAAAATATAACATATAAGGTGTCTTCATTTTTGTATTTTAAAGTCGTTTTTAAAAAATATATGACATATAAGGTTTCTTCATTTTTGTTTAATTTAAAGTCATTTAAAAAAATTTCAAAATATAACATATAAGGTGTCTTCATTTTTGTATTTTAAAGTCGTTTTTAAAAAATATATGACATATAAGGTTTCTTCATTTTTGTTTAATTTAAAGTCATTTAAAAAAATTTCAAAATATAACATATAAGGTGTCTTCATTTTTGTATTTTAAAGTCGTTTTTAAAAAATATATGACATATAAGGTTTCTTCATTTTTGTTTAATTTAAAGTCATTTAAAAAAATTTCAAAATATAACATATAAGAAATTTTTTTATTTTCTATTATATGGTTAATGTGATTGTTTATTTTTTTTATAATATAAAATTAAACAAAATGAAGAAGGATGCAAAAATTGTTATAAAATCTTTATTATTGATAATCATTAATCGCTATATATATGTAAATCATATTAGGTAATTTCGTAGCTTTTATTTGGGGAAAGACTACACACTTCTTATATTTTAAGTTAATATAATGTCCTCTAGTGGACATTAAACAAATTATGACATAAAAACCTTATTATTTTTCCT
>NC_027749.1:38258276-38266907 GCF_000695525.1 Brassica oleracea var. oleracea
TAACATATAAGAAAATTCTAACATATAAGAAAAATATAACATATAAGTTGTCCTTGTTTTTGTATTTTATTTTTGTATTTTAAAGTTGTTTTAAAAAAAAAATATAACATATAAGGTTTTCTCATTTTTGTAATTTAAAGTCATTTAAAAAAATTCAAATATAACGTATGAGAAATTTTTTTTTTTTATGATATGGTTAATGTGATTGTTTAATTTTTTTTAATAATATGAATTTAAACAAAAATGAAGAAGGATGCAAAAATTGTTATCAAATATTTATTATTCATAATCATTAATTGACATATATATGTAAATCATATTAGGTAATTCCGTAGCTTTTATTTAAGGAAAGAATACACATTTCCTATATTTTAGGTTAATATAATGTTCTCTAGTGTTATATAATTATGGAATAATGTGACACCATTAGATTAAACTATACTTTATATTAGATGTTCTAGAATTCTTTGAAATGGAATTTAGAAGGCATTTAGAGTGTCGCCTAGGATTTGAGGTTTTTTTTTAATTAATACAAAATTAAGGTTCTAATTTTTGAAATGCTTCTCAATTAATATATAGGGTATTTAGTTTTAATTAAAGAAAAATATATGTGAGAGAATCACATTTGTTTTGGATTTGTATGACAAGATAATAGATATTATTCGTGTATGTATTATATTTAAATACATCATTTTTAACTAAAAGGAGTTGCATTAATTTGCATTGGCATATAGTTATATAAAATTGCATGAACTAAGCAGCCATTTTTATTTAATATAATTTTCTAAAATTGATTCTTTACATGGGGTTGGAAAATTTTAGTTATTAAATAATAAATAATGAGGAATAGACTATAAACCATACATAATATTTTGCTGATCAATTATCTCCATTTGCCAAAACAGGGAAAATATCTGAAAATAAGACATTTTATATAGTATAAGGATTTATATAATATCAGAAAATAAAATAACTCATGAGTATATGTATATAAAGTTATTTTCATTTCCTATTTTCAGAATATACATAGTATAAGGTTTAGAAAGTGCATAATATACAAACTGTATGTATAAAAGGTTTAGAAAAGGTGTCCAAGTTATTTTAATTTCCTATTATTGATTCTATTATTAATTAATGTATATCATAGACGTTTTTAAATATTTTTTCTATTAGTTTTGGAATATTTTTATTTTTAATATAATATTAGATTTTCTTGAGGTATAGCTAAATTTTAGGAATTCGATCGTTATACATTAATCATGTCATAAATAGTATGAATAATTTTAGGAAGTAAAGATTATTGTTAGTGGTCTAATAGTAAAAAATAGCTATAAATAGTTGAAACAATCGATCATCATCAATGATAGAACATCGATTTGACCCATTTTCATCCATGGTTTATAGGTGTTTTCACTATCTATTATTATATTATAGAGTCTATTTATTATATTTATAAGATCATGAGTGATTTGGAGATAAGTGATGATTTTGGAGCATTTTGGAGATATTTGGAGCAAACGCCTGAGATGACCATCTAGCTCGACCATCGGTCGATATTGGAGGAGGAATATCGATCGACAGCGAAGCGCGCAGAAAGCTCGTTTGGTCACATCCGACTTGAAGCCCAAGTCTTCACCAATTTGCAAGATTATCCCTGACGAGTTTTAACCTAACTATATAAGCTTTGCCACCATGTTAGAGACAAAGTGTGCTTTTATTTTTTTTAGTTTTATTACTTTGTGATTGAAACTCCATTAATATCTATTTTACTATTCTATGAAGTTTTCTAACCTAATTGCTTTCATGAATTGCTTGGTCAGGTCTGAGTAGTTCCACTGTTAGATTTAGGGTTTAAATAGGTTATGAGGGATAAGCCCAAACTATAGATTGCTGAGTTGTGGTAATTGTCATTAGGATTGTTCATTAATGTATGTTTCTAGATTAACTACCTAGAACTTGCCCTAGGATTGATAGATAAAAGCGAGAGCTTCATTCTCATCCTGAAAACATTCTAACTGAGCTAAGTTTCTTGCTAAGAGTAACGCGAGAGCTGATCTAGTGAGCTTAGTAAGCATTATTCAACCCGCGCATAAATCTTAACTAGAAGCGCGTCGATCGATATTCATATTGGATAATCAATCGACGGAGCAAAAGGTGTATCGATCGATATCCCTATAGGATCATCGGTCGACACAGCTTTGATCGCCTATTGATTTAATTTTTGTTAAGTTTCTGACATAATTTTTTTTCTTGGATTTTCAGGTACATGCCTAGCAGTACTAGAAGCAACAAGGAAACTCAACTACTATTCTCACCAGATCCTGAAGCTTGGAGCATTCAATCCGCCAAGAAGCACACTCCTCATCGATCGATAACACCACCTGTTCATCGATCTATTTCTGTCAACCACTGTCGACCAAGACACTAGTCCCGTCGACCGATACTCGCTCACCACTATCGACTGAAGACACTCATCTTCCATCGACCGACATCGATTGATACTTCAGTCCGAACATCAATCGATACTGAGCCGCGAGACATGGTTGCAACTTTGATACTTGTACGAGATGATAGAAGAAACCTGCATGATCAGGAGGGTCATCTGCGTAATGCAGCAGGTCAGAGGATAGATGCTCAGGGGGCTGCAATCCCTAAGTCCAATACTGATGCTACATGCGCTACTCTACCTGTAGATGAGGCTGCTCGAACCAGAACGTTGGCTGACTACAACCATCGAGATCAGTTCTACACCAACCGATCAGCCATTCGTCCTCCCACTATTCAGAGGGATTTCGAGTTGAAGCCACAGTACTACACACTCGTGGGACAGACACCCTACTATGGGTTATCTCACGAGCATCCTATGAACCATCTGGAGAGGTTTGAGGATCTTATATCTGCTATTAAAGTCCAGGGAGTCTCTGAAGACTACCTCCTATGCAAGCTCTTCAAGTACTCACTTGCTGGAGATGCTTCGCATTGGCTTAAGCAGTTACCACCAGGATCTCTGACATCCTGGGGCGCCATCAAGAATGCATTCTTATGCAACTTCTTCGATGAAGCCCGTGCTGAAGACTTGAGGAGAAAGATTGCTACATTCACTCAGGAGCTTGCAGGGTCATTCAAAAGCTCATGGATCAGATTCAAGTCTTATCAGAGAGACTGTCCACACCATGGATCCAATGAAGTACATCTGCTCAGACCATCTCCAATGGAACACTATTATTTTCTCTATATTTTACACTAAAATAGAATAACTCTATTATAGAATTGGATTTGCTCCAATGGTTCACTCTATAATAGAGTTACACTATAATAGAGTAAAATATAGAGGAATGTTGTTTTTTACTCTATATTTGGAGTAAAAAAACAACATTTCTCTATATTTCACTCTATTATAGAGTAAACCATTGGAGCAAATTCAACTCAATAATAGAGTTACTCTATTTTAGTGTAAAATATAGAGTATAAAATAATGTTCCATTGGAGATGCTCTCAGTACTTTCTACAGAGGCATCGCGGTGCAGTACCAGATGGCTCTTGATGCTTCCAGCAATGGGAACTTCAACACCAGGAATCCAGAGGAGGCGGTGAAGGTTATTGAGAACCTAGCATCTAGCAGCAGCACCAAGAACACTGACTTTGAGAGGAAGAAATCTTCAACCATCCTTGGGAATGATCAGATGGATGAGGTGAAAGCAAAGTTGGACAGTGTTCACAAGCTTCTTAGGAAGTAGGTCTGCTTGGTTGAAGATGCAGAGACTGTAGACACAGAGGGTAGAGCAGAGGAAGCATATGTGAACTTCCTCAGTGGAACTGGATTCTAAGGTTCGGGGAACCAGGGAGGAAACAGAAACTCCTATGGAAATAGGGGTAGCTTCAACCAGAGTTCGCAGCACCAGAAACCCTACAACAACAACTACAACAACAACATGGGTTATGGAAGCTCCTACTACCAGAAGCAACAACCGCCAACTCAAGAGAACAAGATTGAGGAGATGCTTGATAGAGTTCTAGAGGGTCAGCAGCGCACGACGGTGGACTTCAATGGGAAGATTTATTCTGTCTACACCAACCTGAACACAAAGTATGAAACTTTGAGCACTCATGTGAAGAAGCTGGAGATGCAGGTTGTTCAGACAGGAGAAGCAGTTAAGAGGCAGTGAACCTTAACAAGAGGGGTAGAAGATGATGTGATGAAACACCACGTGAGTGCCATCATTGGGGATGATTTTTTGCAAGTGGTGAAGGAAGAGAAGCTGCAAGAAGCAGATTTCAAAGTAGAAAGTCTGATGAGTTTCGGCGGATCACATTGGTGTCGATCGACGCCAACCCACGAACATCGATCGACAGAGGTAATCCAAAATTGATTGATGTCCTCTCCTGGATATCGATCGACAACACCTACGAAATTAACCGCATCTTGCAAAGCCGTGAGGATCATGACTCACGAGGAGTTCGCAGCAAAACACCCACATCCGCCCAACCCTGTCTACGTAGACATCGATCAACATTCTGACCCCACCATCGATCGACATCAGGAGACCATCATCGATCGACAACCTCCAGCGCTTATCGATCGACGAGCACCTATTACATACCGAATGCAGATGCCAAAGATAGATGTTGCACGTCTTAATGCACTCAGGCCCAAACTCAAACCTTCTGAAAACCCACCGGAGACCGTCAGGACACCTTCAGATGATGGAGTGAATCCTATGGAAGTTGATAGGATTCCTACGGGAAGAACCCTAAGAAGTAGAAAGAAAAAAGTGGCGAAACATCTGAAGAGGGAGGCTAATGAAAAGGAAAAGGAAAGTTTCCGAAAAAGAGTCTTCAGGATTCCTCTAGATAAGCCATTCGATGAAGCTTATTTTACCCACAGATTGTGGATGTTCTTCAGAGAAACTAGAAAGATAGAAGAAGACATTAGGAGAATGTTCTGTAAAGCTAGAGAAAATATGAGGATGAGGATTACAGTGAAGAAGAAGAGTGATCCTGGGCAATTTGCAATACCTTGCACGGTGAAGGGTATTGAATTCCCACATGCCTTGTGCGACACAAGAGCATCAGTCAGCATCCTACTTAGGGTTATGTCGGACCATCTGGGTCTGCAAGTGGAGCCTTCACAGGAATTATTCACTTTTGTGGATTGTTCCCAGAGGAACTCAGGAGGAATTGTGAGAGACCTAGAGGTGCATATTGGTAATGCCCTAGTTCCAGTAGATTTTCATGTCTTGGAGATCAAGCAGAACTGGAACTCTTCTCTACTACTTGGGAGAGCCTTCTAGTCAACGGTGGGAGCAGTGTGCAACTTGCAAACCAACCAGTTGTGTCTAACACTCATCGATCCTAATGCCCACTACCCCCCTATCCCAGTCAAGAAGCCACAGACGACCTCCAGAAGAATCAATGATCCAGGAATCATTGCAGCTTGCCACTGTGGAGCCGAATACGAGACAGAATACTCAGCGTCGATCGAAACTCACACTACAACATCGATCGACAGTTCCCAACCAAAATTGACCAACGTAGAAGGAGAAGAATCAGCCGATATCCGTCAAGGATAATGGAAAAACGACTACTACATTCCCACTATGGCAACACACACCATGCATACAGAGGAGTATGATGAAGATTGTGAGGAAGAACGAGCTATAGAGGAAAGAGCGACTCTTGACGAGGAAGATAGACTTCTCCATCATTCCTCTTGGAAAAAGAAGTCGCCATCGATCGACATATACGGTTCAACATCGATCGACACTCAACCTCACTAACCAAACCACCTTCGAGCATCGACCGACAACACCTACTTCCCATCGATCGACACTAACGTCGATGCTACCAGAGATGGAGATTACTCAATTGGCAGTTGGGCAGATGATCGTTATCACGAGAGGTACGCAGTAGAGACAGCATACCGTGATCAAGGAGATGATGAACTTCATGAGGGTTTCACATACGAGGAACTTCTCAATATGCAAAGACGCGATGAAACATATCATAATCGAGCAGAAGCTGCTTCGGAAAGAATACGTTTCAGCCATCCGATCGACAGGGGATCCGTCCATCGATCGACATCAATCGACATCCGTCCAATACCAAAAACCACTAACCACTGTAAGCGAAAAATATATAAATTTGATAACCAATATCTAACTCCAGACGAATTTGATATTTTCAGGAACCCAGATGGCTACACAAGAGCAATAGACGAACGTACACTGCATGTATCTCGAGAGGAAATCGCAGACATCCTTCAGACAGCTAATGGAGCAGACAACCTGTTGATACATCAACGCAACATTTCAGAACACCAACAGAAGACTACAAAAGAGTTCTATGACACAGCTGGTGGAATAGACAAAAGCTTCAAACAAAGGACTCGCCATCCAACTCAACCATCGATCGACGTTGACGTCCCAACATCGGTCGACAGACGGCCATAATTCGGTAGAAAAGCTTTCGATCTTTTGGGTACCAGGAGATTCTACTGGGAAGAGAAGGATGAGTATGCAATCTACAGAGATGATCAGGGATACACCAGAGATCTAGATAGACACACCAGTCATGTTCACAACAGAGATATCAGAAGACTTCTGGAATGAGCTTCAAGAGATGAGCCAGCCTACATTTGTCTTCCGGAACATACTAGCTCATTCACACAAACCAAGCTAGTACCAGAGATCTACACCAAGGACGAGATCAATGAGATGTTCTATGGAGACTGTGGAGACAAGAGAAGAACAACGAAGCCTTCCAGATGAAACTTGATGGTGTCTACTATCCACTGTATGATAGTATCAGCTGGCTGACTACTTGCATGGAGGAGATGAAGCAAGACATAGCCAGAATTCAGCGCGCGACCGACGTTGCTCGACCTACATCGATCGACAACCGCTTACATACATTGATCGACAGTCGCTTACACACATTGATCGACAACCACATACCAGCATCGGTCGATGACAATCCACCACACCCACATTCGATAAAGTCTCAACCAGATTTTCACACCAGGCAGAGATAGATCAGATAGCAGAAGGGATCTACAGAGCTCTGGAATCTATAGAAGAGAGGCTTGATGGGTGATATATGGTGTTTTTAATACCATTATATGTGTTCTTTGAGTTAATTCTCAGTCCTAATTTGTGCTTATTCGATATCATTCCAGGTTTGGAGCAGGTTAAAGAGTAAAGAAGAGAGTGCCATGAAGGAAGATGCCATTTTGGAATATCTAACGCAGAACAACCAGTCAGATCAATCCGAAGGTTGTTCCCAAAGAGAGCAAGCGACTGACTGTTCCCGACTATTAAGGAAACCTCCAAGATTTCAGGGGTTTGCCCCAGATTTTCTCTTCTTTTCTCTTTACCACTGGCGCCTCCATATAAAAATCCTATGCTATCATTTCCAATTACTTACGCTAGTTTTACAAGAGACCTAGAACGATTTTTTGGATCGAGCAACTTGTAAGGGAGAATGTTTCATCTCTCATTTTCACGAGAAGATCATCCTGAACGCTTGTCTTTCTACTCTATTTTGTATGCAGTATTATTCAGAAATCATGTCTGTGTCCTCTTGCTCTATGATTGAGTAGTCGGCTAAGCTTGCTTATGGTTTAGGGTGTCGATCGCATGAACTAAACGCAAATAAGTGATTTTAATTGTTCTTCATTCATATTGTTCTTACTGCTTGCATTGAATGGATCACTTAATGTTCGATCTCTAGTTTAATCACCTAGCTAACCGCTTAGGAGATAAATCGACATATATTGAATGAGCTTCATATCCCTAATCAGCGAGAGTAGATATTAAGGTATTAAGTGAACTAATCAGACCTGATCTCTAAGGCTTGCTATCGCGTCCTGTTCCAAGTGAGAGCTTAGGTATCAGGACCGATCAGCAAAGGGAACAAGTCCACGATTGTGGATTGTTCTAGCCGAGTGATCCGAGTTCTAGACTGCATCTCATTGCACTTGAATAGTTGTTTGGTTCCGCATTGACACCCGAGGAACAACCCCATTGACACCCGATGAACAACCCTAAGCCGGCTTTCATTTAAATCGAATTTAAATCTCTAGGTATTCTAGTTACTTGCGCCACCACTGATTTTAAAACCCCACTTGCTCCCCAGCTTAATATTGAACTCATAAGAGTAAAGAGTAAACTGGTCCTCTGGATTGAATCTCAAATATTACAATTACCACTGTTAACTTGACAGTAGCAAGGATTCATTTTTAGTGTATCAAGTTTTGGCGCCGTTGCGATGGGGACCAGGCTTTTACCTTTATTTTTTGGTTTAATATTTAGTCTGAGATATCTAACTTGCTTTTAATTCTTTGTTGGAACAGATGATCCAAGTGCATGACCAGTAGACATACTCGGAGCAACGCACAAGGACCACTACATCAACTGACCAACGACGAACTCGCAAGATTAGAAAGACAAAATCGTCAACAGCCGAGAACAACCGACACCAACATGGGTGATCACGGCAATCAGGATGACCTCACTGTTGCATTGGCAATCATTCAACAACAAATGCAGGCTCAGCAACAACAGATGTTGCAGATGCAGCAGATGCAGCAGACCATCCAAAATCAGCAACAAGCTGCTTAAGAAGCAGCTGAGT
>NC_027749.1:38266917-38267069 GCF_000695525.1 Brassica oleracea var. oleracea
CGCGAGAAGAGCGTGGTGCTCCTATTGGGGAGCGGAACCTTCCGCGGAACTTCGCTACTAACCGCTCCCCCATCAACCCTCCTCCTTGCACTCGGCAAGATTATGAGATCAAACCTGCACTGATAAGTCTGGTACAGAAGAGCACGTTCAGC
>NC_027749.1:38267188-38267883 GCF_000695525.1 Brassica oleracea var. oleracea
TCTCTTACCTCATGGGACCAGGTCCGATCAGCGTTCCTGAGCCACTTCTACACGAAATCTAAAACCGCGGCTCTACGGCACAGGATCTCCAATTTCAAACAGAAGTCCGATGAACCTTTTCATGAAGCTTGGGAGAGGTACAAGTTTACCAGAGAGAGTGCCCGCACCATGGGTTTGCCGATGACTATATATTGGAGGTGTTCTATGATGGAGTGAGCTATTAGTTTCGAAACACCCTTGATTCTTTGAGTAATGGAGACTTCATGACTCAAACTACACCTGGTGCGTTCGAGCTGATTGAGAACATGGCTTCAAGTTCACTAAACAAGAACAAGGAGCATGACCGCTCGAAGAGTGAACATCATAGATTATCTCGCTACAAAGGTGGACAACCTGCTTAAGGGAAACCAAGGCCAAGTGTTCATAATGGAAGAAGCAGCTCCTGAGAAGAGTGTCGGTTACCTGGCGTTTGATGTTGAAATATCAGGAGACGATCAGCAAGAGGTGAGCTACGTGAATGGGCAAGGATGGCAGCTCAAAAATTACCACCCAAACCTTAACGTGAGGAACAACCCACAGCTTTTCTAGCCTAAGCAAGACAAACCAGCTGATCGTGCACAGAGTAACCAAGGTCAGTATGCCGGGTATCAGAAGAACTACCAACCCCGGACCTATGTTCTAAGCCAACCGCAGAA
>NC_027749.1:38267969-38271606 GCF_000695525.1 Brassica oleracea var. oleracea
CTCCAAGGGAAGGCTCTAAACCAGGTTACTACCAAGATCAATACCAGAATGAACCATATGTTCAGCGATTTGAGCACCAAATACGACAATGTCGCGAGTCATATGAGACAAATGGACATTCAGATTGCTCAGACTGCTGAGAGCGTCAAGAGACAACAAGGTACTCTACCTGAGAAAACCGACAAAAACCCTAAGGAGTGCAATGCAGTTGAGTTGAGAAGTGGAAAGCAACTGTCTGAGCCGGTAAAGAAGAGGTTCACTGCGGCTGAGAAAGGGAAGCAGAAAGAGTCGGAATAACCACCAGCCGATACCCCGGCAGCTGAGAAGGAAAGGGAACCAACAGTTGGAACCAATTCGTCAGGACCAGAATAACCAGCTGAGGCTGTCCGCCCGATCTCAGAGCCGGTTCCTGCTCGCGAATACACTCCTAAAGTCCCTTACCCTGTTCCAGCAAAGGCCACTCGTAAGGACCGAGAGGAGATGAAGTGCAGAAAGATGCTGGAGAACCTAACCGTCCGACTCCCTTTGATGGATGCTATCCAGATGATGCCCTCCATGCGCAGCTTTATGAAGGGATTGATCTCAGGAAAAATATCAAAGGAGAGTGAATTCATGACCGACTCTAAGGAATGCAGCCCAGTGCTTCAGAACAGGCAGATAAAGAAGCGAGGAGACCCTGGCAAGTTTGTCCTCTCTATCCAGATCGGGAAGACAGTTTTCTCAAGCTCGTTGGTTGATCTGGGATCTAGCGAGAACCTCATGCCCTACTATGTGGCACTACGTCTGGGATACACGCATTTCAAACCAACTAAGATGTCCTTGGTGTTCGCGGATAGATCAATTAAGTCCCCGGTTGTTATTTTAGAGGATCTCCAAGTAAAAGTCGGGAACACCTCTGTTCCAGTAGACTTCGTAGTTCTAGAGCTGGAAGAGGAATCCAAAGATCCTCTCATCTTAGGAAGACCGTTCCTATGTACTGTTGGAGCTATCATTGATGTGCGGCAAGGGAAGATTGATCTCAATCTGGGGGATATAGTCATGCAGTTCGAGATGGATAAGCTGATGAAGAAACCGGAGCTGCTGAAGAAGCCGATGTTGGATGGACAGACCTTCGAGGTGGATGAAGGGATTGATCCGCTGCAGCCTCGCGAAGGGATGATCGAGGAGATTCTTACAGAAGATCCACTCGAGCTTGCACTAGTAAGAGCTGAGGCCGAGCTGAGTGTCGTGAACATTGACGCAGACGGGTATGCTAAGATGCTTGACTCTGCAAGGAGTACGGGAAGAATGGTGACGAGTCTAAGTCTGGGAGTGTTGAACATCAGAGGAGGTTAAACCCGAATCTAAAAGATGTTGTTAGGAAAGAGATAATGAAACTTCTTGAAGCGGGTGTCATCTATGCCATATCTGATAGTAAGTGGGTTAGCCTTGTTCATGTAGTACCTAAGAAAGGTGGGATCACTGTTATCACAAATGAAAAGAATGAATTGATCCCTACTAGAACAGTGACAGGACATCGCATGTGCATTAATTTCAGAAAATTAAATGCAGCCACTAGAAAAGATCACTTTCCACTTCACTTCATTGATCAAATGCGTGAGAGATTGACTAACCACCCATATTACTGCTTTTTAGATGGTTATTCATGTTTCTTTCAGATCCCTATCCATCCAGACGATCAGGAGAAGACGACGTTCACATGCCCACACGGAACGTACGCGTACAGGAGTATGCCATTTGGCCTTTGCAATGCGCCATAAACATTTCAGCGCTGAATGATGTCGATCTTTACTGACCTGATTGAAGACATTATGGAGGTTTTCATGGACGATTTCAGTGTCTATGGAAGCTCCTTTAGTGTCTGTTTGTCAAACTTGTGCAGGGTATTCAAAAGGTGTGAGGAGAAACATCTGGTGCTCAATTGGGAGAAGTGCCACTTCATGGTCACAGATGGGATTGTTCTAGGGCATAAGATCTCCGAGAAAGGCATTGAGGTGGATAAGGCAAAGATCGAGGTGATGATGAGCTTGCAACCAACAACAACTGTGAAAGCTATCAGAAGCTTCTTGGGGTATGCATGGTTTTACAGGAGGTTCATCCAGGATTTCTCAAAAATAGCTAGACCACTCACCAGACTGCTCTGCAAGGAGATCAAGTTTGATTTCGACACCGAGTGTTTAGCTGCGTTCCATACGATCAAAGGAGCTCTAGTCAGCGCACCTGTTGTACAACCACCAGACTGGGATCTCCCCTTTGAGATCATGACTGATGCTAGCGACTTTGCAGTTGGAGCAGTCCTTGGGCAGCGCAAGGATAAGAAACATCATGTGATCTATTACGCAAGCAAAACTATGGATGAAGCTCAATGCAGATACGCCACGACTGAGAAGGAACTCCTGGCTACTGTTTTTGCTTTCGAGAAGTTCAGATCCTACCTGGTGGGATCGAAGGTGATTGTGCACATAGACCATGCTGCTCTTAAGGACTTGCTCACAAAGAAAGATGCAAAGCCGAGGTTGTTGAGGTGGATTCTTCTTCTCCAAGAATTAGATCTTGAGAAAAAAGACAAAAAGGGAGTCGAGAATGGGGTTGCAGACCACTTGTCCAGAATGAAGATTGAGGATGACACAGCTCTTGATGAAGAACACACAGTAGAACACGTCAACGCGATTGGTCTGCGCTTTGTGGAACAACCCCTGAGCATAACATCCGATTGTTCTCGCGTACCGGAAAAACTAGTATCCGTGATCCAAAAGCAGTACTCTCACCTCCCCTGGTTTGCTGAGATTGCGAACTTCCTAGCTGCTGAAAAGAAACCACTTAAGTTCACTGGAAACTAGAAGAGGAAATTCTTAAGAGAAGCGAGGCAGTATGTTTGGGATGAACCGTACTTGTACAAACATTGCAAGGATGGCATATTCAGGCGGTGTGTTCCAGAGGCAGATATTCCAGGGATTCTATGTCATTGCCATGGTTCCTCTTACGCAGGGCACTTCGCCACATTTAAAACGGTTTTCAAAATCCTCCAAGAAGGTTTCTGGTGGCCAACTATGTTCAGAGATGCTCACACCTACATAGCTAGATGCGATGCATGCCAGCGACTTGGGAACATCAGCAAAAGGAATGAGATGCCTCAGAATTACATTTTAGAAGTTGAGGTGTTCGACTGCTGGGGAGTAGATTTCATGGGACCATTCCCTCCGTCCTTCAAAAACGAGTACATCCTGGTCGCCGTTGACTATGTCTCCAAGTGGGTAGAAGCAGTGGCGAGTCCCACTAATGATACAAAAATTGTGACTAAGATGTTCAGCTCCATCATCTTTCCGAGATTTGGGGTGCCTCGAGTGGTCATTAGCGATGGCGGAACACACTTTATCAACACGGCATTTCATGGCCTGTTGAAGAAAAATGGGGTGAAACACAAGGTACCTACCGCTTATCATCCCCAGACGAGTGGATAGGTTGAAGTTTCCAACAGGGAAGTCAAGAACATTCTCCAGAAAACTGTCAATACCTCGCGCAAGGACTGGTCGCTTAAGCTGGACGATGCTCTCTGGGCATACAAAACAGCCTACAAAATGCCGCTAGGAACCACTCCCTATCACCTGGTCTACGGTAAGGCTTGTCATCTTCCTGT
>NC_027749.1:38271711-38293761 GCF_000695525.1 Brassica oleracea var. oleracea
GAGATAAGGCACCTCGCCTATGAGAGTTCCAAAATTTATAAGGAGAATACCACAGCCTACCATGACAAGCGAATCATTGCCAGACGTTTTGAACCAAACGATAAGGTCTTGCTCTTCAACTCCAGACTTAGGCTGTTCCCAGGCAAGCTGAAGTCTAGATGGTCCAGACCCTTCACCGTTAAGGAAGTCCGACCTTACGGAGCTGTTGTGTTGCTGGACAGAAAGGGAGACGAGTTCATCGTCAATGGTCAGCGCATCAAGCATTAACTTGCTGACTCCACTATCGCAGAGGGTGAAGAAATTCCCCTAAGCGATCCTCCATCAACCTGATCGGCTGAGCCAAGTTAGGCTAATGACTTTAACTAAGCGCTTAGTGGGAGGCAACCCACTGGTGAGTGTATATATTGTTTTCTATAGTCTATTTTATTTCTTTTCAGATTAAGTTTGCAGGTCAAAAACAAGAAAAACCGAACAGTTCTGACACACTTCAGTCAGAACAACCGAATGACTGTTCTTCTAGTAGAACAACCCATCGCCTGTTCCAGATAAGTGTTCCGGACCCAAAAACAATAAAAAAATAATAATAATAAAAAAAGAAATAGAAAGCGGTTAGGGTTTCGCCTATTTAAGGCCCCACCCTTCCACTTTCTACTTTCACTCAGCCGTACACTGCTCCCTCTCTTGCGATTTTGAAGCAATCACCAAAACCTTGATTCTCACTCTTTTTAAGTGATTCTTGCTTCTAATCCAATTGGATTTTCGAGTTCTCTCTGTTTTTGCAGTTCATTTGCTCCGATTATCACGGTAAGAGGCTCGGCAATCACCATAAAATCGCGATTTCAGTTTGAAAAGCTCACCCTTCTAAACCACTTTGTTAGTTCGATTCTTGTTAGAAATAGCTTGATCCGAAATTCCCTTTTGCTCTTAGGGTTGATTTTAGAAGTTGAACTTTTGTCTCTTAGCTCTATAGAATCGCGGTCTCATTTCCCTTTTGTTTGAGCAAGTTCTGATTTCGACAAAATGTTGCATTTTGATATACACTGCTCAAATGAATTGTGATTGTGCAAAGTTGAAATGGTTTGATTTGGCGAGTTGTTGTTCCGGTTTGTTAAATGCGGGTTACTTAGAAGGAAAAGGGAATAGTTCCTAAAAGTGGACTAGTTTGATTCCTTTTTCCTCTATGCAACAGAGAATGGAACTAATGAAAAACTCTTGTTTGCCTTGCAGATACCTCCACGCACCAAGCAATCGGCCAACAGAACAAAGAAGACGAACAACACGCCCCCACAGCGAGCACAACAACCAACCTCTGCCTCTTACCCATGGCCGCGAGAACAAGAAGACGAGCCAATCAATCTCGATGACCCTATGCTTTTAGATTTCAATTGCGAAGGGTGGGACAAGGAGACAGCTAGTCGGTACAACACTCTCCTCAAGGTCGAGATACTACCTACCCATTTTTGCCACGCCGAGACTCTCGTTGAGCTCGGTATCGACGAGGATGTGTTCGAGACGCTGCAAGCGATGGGGATCGCTCCCCTTTGTTACGCTATGCACGAGCTCTACCCTGACCTTGTCTGCCAAGTGCTCGCCACTGCCACCATCAGCTATGAGGACTTCTCTGCTCCTTCTTACGCCAACTGCTCCTTTTCATTCATGGCTGATAAAGAGTATTGCTCACTGTCCCTCGACAAACTCAATGAAATCTATGAGATCGCGAATGAACCGAGAGGGGTAGCAGTGGCGAAAAAGTTTGCCCCATCAAACACCTTCCGGGACTTCATCGCGAATGGGAACTTCACACCTGGCAAAGCCTACCAGTCGCAGTTCAGGAACCCGACAATTAAAGTCATTGCAAAGATCATTTCAAACCTCCTGTTCGCCAAGGATCAGACTTGCAAAGTGACAAACGGGGAGCTGCAAACCATGTATGCAGGTATTGAGGATGAGATCCGCGCTTCAGGGTCTGGCATTCGAATTCAGAAGGCCAAAACGAACCCATGCTTTCATTTCATCACCATGCTTAGCGAGAGGAGGCTCTGTCTGATGCACGACACGAACAAGAAGGACATAAGCGGTAGCTTGCTCACGCCCCTCTTCAAGCATTTCGGCATTGATCGCAGCAAATACAAGGTGAACACGAAGATTCAGTACCTCGACATCAAGTACCTTATGGCGTGCCACATCATGCGAGATGAGGATACCTACAGCTTCTTCGACAAGGAGGGTACCCAGCTGTTCACCAAGCTGCCTCACCCAGAGATCACCAGGCTTAGTGTGTTCGACAACATACGCTTCCTCCCACCGCCCGAGCTCCTATGCACTGATCCTCATGCTGCTTCACCTGACGCGGATATGGAGGATGTCGAGGACATTACCCCAGAAGCTAACCCATCATACGACCTGGGAGAGCTGGCGGATGTGACAGATGACCAGGCTTACCGACGCTGGAAGAACAACAGTCTCATGCGGAGGATCCTCCATCTCGTTACCGGTGGTTGCATTGGCAGAAGTAACCAGCGCCAGTCACCAGCAGAGCAGACTCCACGATCGCACCGTCCAGGAAAGGCGCCTATGGGCGTTCGTTTGATCCGGCCGAGAGCGTCGAGTCCGACTGAGTCCGCAAGGACTATTCTCTATCCATTGTTCCATCCATCTGAACTCTTTATTTTTATGCTTTTTGTTGTTATTTGGCTGACCTCGATTTGGTTTCACACCAGGGATGGTGTAAATTAAGTCTGAGGGAAGCACTTGTTGTGTGCTAATACTCTATGTTTTTATTTCTGAGTCAGTCCTTATGTAATTTGGATGTTTTATTGAGTCAATTTAGGATCGAGTCAGTTAAAACTCTTGTGGAAATTAGGACCTTGTGTTGTGATAATCTTTTAACCACCTTGTGCTCTAACACTCTTATCCAGTGACCTTAGCAGTGATGAGAGACCCACACCTGGACCTGGAACACCCCTGACTTATCTCATTTGATTCTCCAGAAGCTCTAAACCGATCAGGTTACACTGGGTAGACTCAATTCCACCTAACTTGAACCTAATCTTGACTGAAATACTTCTTGTTATGGGCGCTAGATCATGGAAACGAGACTTACCCTCAGGACTTCTTACTCTTTTTGCCAATCTTGCTGATCCTGAGTGGCTGGCTCATCTTTACCTAGTTCCCACCTTGCGCCTAAGCCTTCATTTTTACCCTCATGCACTCTGTTTTTCAATGTCATATGTGCAGATATGTGCAAAAGGGTCGGAGAGGAAAGGATTGACGCAGCCTCTTACTCGTTAATGCCATATACATAGAGAAGAGAGATCAAGCAAGAAGAGAACAGTCGATGAGACCATGCTCTAACAAGAGAACAATCTATGGGCGCATGTTCTAACCAGAGGAACAATGGCGACTAGTGAGAAAAAAAAGAATAGACCACCAGTGGCTGCAAAACATTCTTCATGTTGCTTCTCCCTCGCAACCCCATCACTTTGTTAAAAAAAAAAATCTGAATATGTATTTTTATCTATTTTATGGTGATGGAGATGGGGAAGGTGAATCCGAAAAATACACACCACTGGGAAGGTTGGGCAAGGAGTTGGTACCAATTTTTGAGGAGTAGGTAAAGGAAGTCAAAGACTGAAGAACAGTCCCATGGTTGATCCGAAGGAGAGAACAACTGCACCCGTGAAGCAGAAACGAGTAAGGGCTGTGGACATAAATGGATCCGTCCTCTCCTACTATTTTGCGCGATATCCTGCATCTACTTAAATTTGGTAGCCCCTAAACACTTTTAGCTCCACCATGAAATAGCTTCTTCCTTACCTAGCTCGTCTATTCTGAGTAGTGCCTGTGATGAGAAGCTCACGCTGTTCTTAATTGAATTTAAGGAGTTTTGTCTCGGTAGTGTACCCTTTTTCAGGTATGAGATACAAAATATGGAGCTGATTTTCGAACAGCGATCGCGGGTGTTCTAGTAAGGGTGTGTGGTAAGAGTATGATTATTGGGGGTCAAGCGAGTTTCCACTTTTTCAAACCTTTCTCCCTATTCTTGAGGCTTGGTCTTGTTCGAGGACAAACAAGGATCTAAATCTGGGGGAATTGATATATGGTGTTTTTAATACCATTATATGTGTTTTTTGACTTAATTCTCAGTCCTAATTTGTGCTTACTTGATATCATTCCAGGTATGGAGCAGGTGAAAGAGTAAAGAAGAGAGTGTCATGAAGGAAGATGCCATTTTGGAATATCTAACGCAGAACAGCCAGTCAGATCAATCCGAAGGTTGTTCCCAAAGAGAGCAAGCGACTGACTGTTCCCGACTATTAAGGAAACCTCCAAGATTTCAGGGGGTTGCCCTAGATTTTCTCTCCTTTTCTCTTTACCACTGGCGCCTCCATATAAAAAGCCTATGCTATCATATCTAATTACTTACGCTAGTTTTACAAGAGACCTAGAACGATTTTTTGGATCTTGCAACTTGTAAGGGAGAAGGCTTCATCTCTAATTTTCACGAGAAGATCATCTTGAACCCTTGTCTTTCTACTCTATTTTATATGCAGTATTATTCAGAAATCATGTATGTGTCATCTTGCTTTATGATTGAGTAGTCGGCTAAGCTTGCATAGGGTTTTAGGGTGTCGATCGCATGAACTAAACGCAAATAAGTGATTTTAATTGTTCTTCATTCATATTGTTCTTACTGCTTGCATTGAATTGATCATTTAATGTTCGATCTCTAGTTTAATCACCTAGCTAACCGCTTAGGAGATAAATCGACATATATTGAATGAGCTTCATATCCCTAATCAGCGAGAGTAGATATTAGGGTATTAAGTGAACTAATCGGACCTGATCTCTAAGGCTTGCTATCGCGTCCTGTTTCAAGTGAGAGCTTAGGTATCAAGACCGATCAGAAAAGGGAACGAGTCCACGATAGTGGATTGTTCTAGCCGAGTGATCTGAGTTCTAGACTGCACCTCATTGCACCGCATTGACACCCGATGAACAACCCTAAGCCGGCTTTTATTTAAATCGAATTGAATCTCTAGGTATTCTAGTTACTTGCGTCACCACTGATTTTAAAACCTCACTTGTTTCCCAGCTTAATATTGAACTCATAAGAGTAAAGAGTAAACTGGTCCTCTGGATTGAATCTCAAATATTACAATTACCACTGTTAACTTGACAGTAGCAAGGATTCATTTTTGGTGTATCAATGGGAGATGTGATGACATATATTTCCCAATGGATCTTAGCATTAGTGCTTTGACCTCAAAGATAGAAGCTATTCAAGGGGAATTGGTGGAGATTTAGAGTTACATTGCCCGTCGACTAGAAGCATCGCCATCGATCGACAGACGCAACAACAAAACGACCGACATTCATCAACAGATATCGGTCGACAAAGCTTCAAACCGAGGGAGGCTGGTAAAAAAGATAACATCAGTCATGTCTGATACACACAACCAGGGAGAGGAGATCTCAGCTGACACATACGCCAGACTTATGAGACATCACTTCAATCTGGAGAGTCTTGGAGATAGATTGCAAAAGATATAAGATGCAACTTCAATATTGAAGGACAAATGGCGCAGAGGAGATGAAGCAATGAGAGACTTCACTGGTACATGGTTCAACAAGCGCAAAGAAGATATGGAGACTTGTTTCCCAACAAGTGCCAACTTTCAGCATCACTAGCCCAATCACCTCCAAAGTCAAGTTAAATGACTATAAAAAAGCGCTGAGTGGGAGGCAACCCACTATTATGTAATATTTATTTATTTTTTATTAATATACTATTTATGTTGGTTTTTACTTATTGCAGGTCATAAAAATAAAAAATAAACAAAAACAGATCGGAGTAGACGATTGCCCTTAGTATCGACCGATGAGACACTGTCGACATCGATCGATAGAACATCACCTGCATCGACCGATATCAACATCCTTACATCGGTCGACATCCATTCCGGGGTTGTATATCGTTCTAACTCTTCCATTGAGTACTTACTGATTGCAGATAGTACTAAAGATACTAAAGTGGATCAACCTGTCAACTATGTTACAGTTGCTGAGATTGTTTGAAGGAACAAAAGCTGACCTCCAACATTAAACTTGACACAACTACTTGTCTTGGGGCTTGGCATACATGAGATCGGATTCTTCAAACAAGCCTGCAAGGTAAAGCCTTGTGTAGATAGATTTATCACTCTCTCTCTCTCTCTCTCTCTCTCTCTCTCTCTCTCTCTATTTTTGAAATACAGATATACGATAAGAAAATATTTATATATATTTATTAGAGATTTATTTAGGAAGGAATTCGAACAGGACTTGGTGGCTACAACCATCAAGGCTTGATTCACATGAATTCTATAGGTAAATGATTAGAACATGACTTGGTGGCTACAACCATTAAGGCTTGCTTCACAAATAATCCTAGGATATAGGTCAAAAAGAAGTGCAGGAATTGGTGGCAACCACCATTAAGGCTTCATTCATGGAAGCTTGTCCAATCTTGGTCAATGATCTTGCAAATATAAGCTGACTTTAACTAGGAGAGAATTTAGTAGAGAGAGAGGATAGAAACTAATGTTTACCTGCAGGTCCAGATACTTGTTTGAAATTTCTTGCATCCTGTGATCGATACTCCCAAGGTAAAGCCTACACTTTTATTTATGCTAAGAAATGAGGTTGGTAGAGGGGAATGTTAGATAAGATTTGCTAAGTTGTTGGCTAAGTGAATTTGGTTGCTAAGCTAGGATATGGTATGATGTGCTTTTGTGATTAGGACCTCTTAGATGTGGATTGTAATATTGTAGAGGTGATGATTCTAAGTTTTAAATTATGTGAGTCCATGCTGTTTTCAAACTTCTTTTAGAGAGACTGCATGTTTGTTTTGCTTGAGGACAAGCAAAAGGGTAAGTCTGGGGAGTTGATAGACCATGGATTTGACTCATTTTCATCCATGGTTTATAGGTGTTTTTACTATCTATTATTATATTATAGAGTCTATTTATTATATTTATAAGATCAGGAGTGATTTGGAGATAAGTGATGATTTTGAAGCATTTTGGAGATATTTGGAACAAGCACCCGAGATGACCATTGAGCTCGACCATCGGTCGATATTGGAGGAGGAATATCAATCGATGGTCACACCTGAACATCGATCGACAGCGAAGCGCGCAGAAAGCCCCTTTGGTCACATCCGACTTGAAGCCAAGTCTTCACCAATTTACAAGATTACCCCTGACGAGTTTTAACCTAACTATATAAGCTTTGCAACCATGTTAGAGGCAAAATGTGCTTTTCTGTGTTTTTAGTTTTATTACTTTCAGCAAAAGGTTTTAGGATTGTGATAGATTGAGAAGATCCAAAGTTATAATTTGTGATTGGAACTCCATTAATATCTATTTTACTATTCTGTGAAGTTTTCTAACCTAATTGCTTTCATGAATTGCTTGGTCATGTCTGAGTAGTTCCACTGTTAGATTTAGGGTTTAAATAGGTTACGAGGGATTAGTCTCAACTATAGATTGCTGAGTTGTGGTAATTGTCATTAGGATTGTTCATTAATGCATGTTTCTAGATTAGCTACCTAGAACTTTTTCTAGTATTGATAGATAAAAGCGAGAGCTTCATTCTCATCCTGAAAATATTCTAACTGAGCTAAGTTTCTTGCTAAGAGTAAGGCGAGAGCTGATCTAGTGAGCTTAGTAAGGATTACTCAACCCGCGCATAAAGCTTAACTAGAAGCGCGTCGATCGATATTCATATTGGATAATCGATCGACGGAGCAAAACGTGTAGCGATCGATATCCCTATAGGATCATCGATCGACACTGCTATTGATCAAACACATTTGTTAGGGTCATTAGATCTTGTTAATACACAAGTTCAAACATGCGATAGCTGATGGACTTGTTGAATTGATAGTTGAGCTTTACATTATCATGCATACAACTCATTAGGCATCTGTAGGATTATAATTCCAAGTTTCTTGAATAGAAACCCTAAGTCTAGCTATTTCCTTTTAAGCACCAAAACCTCAACCAATCAATCGAGCTATTACTTGCTCAACCAAAACTGCAAATTTACATTTTAAATCTTAAAAAATTCCTACTTAACAAATCATATTAGATCCATTAGGTTCCCTAGCTCCCTGTGAATTCGATCCCTAAGTATTACAACTCGACCTCTTATTTGAGAGGATATAAATCACTCCTTAGGGTAATTTGAGTGATATCAATCAACAACCGACTCTGGTAAACGTCTACTTAGTGGAAGGTCTAAAATCAAATCTTATCAGCGTGAGTCAACTGTGTGATGAAGGGCTGATGGTAATGTTCACCAGAACGGAATGCAAGGTCGTTGATGAAGAAGGAAAGGTTGTTCTCTTTGGCATCCGAACTGTGAGTAACTGCTACATGTGGAGAGCAATGGAGACAGTTGAAACAGTCCAACTGATATCGGATGGACAAGACTCGAGTCACTGGCAGAAATGTATGGACGAAGAAATCTTGGAATTTGCTGCGTCTAAAGTCTAGAAACCATGGTCATATGAGAAATGTCTGCACTGCTACGATGACATGCCAAATGCCTAGAGCCAATCTCAAAGTCAACCATCTGAGAAGATATGTCCATATGTGTGGAGACAGGAATACCGGTTTGTCTTCACTGGAGAACTGTCTTACTTCCAAGGGTCCCTACGAAGATGCTTAAATCATGAATTGCGAGCACTGAGCCTGACAAGGCGCTTTGACATTGAAGCAAGCAAACTTGTAAGCTTGTGAAGCAGTCTGCGACTCATAGTTCAATGTAACAAGGCTCTCATGATCAGCCTTGTATACATAACTTCAAGTTAGCCTGAACTATGCACTGATATTGGTGTGTGTGAAGAAGGGGAGTTTGTTTCATCGTCTACTTATCTCCGTGGAGTGAAGCGGGTGATCGAGTACATTCAAAAGGAACTGGTTTGTAACTTTTATGAACTAACTGATAAGAACACATGCTATGGAGCTCTATGAGATGGATGCTGGTCCAAAGTGCAAGAACTGTATATTGGCGACAGTCAGGATGCATATCTAGACACACTGCAAGAGTACTTTGCTCTCGGGAAGCGATGTGTTCAGATTCTCTGGATGAGACACTTGATCAATGGTTATGGTAACATTACTAACTACATAAAGTTTATTACTGATACTGAAGTTGATCAATTTATGCTTAAGATAAATGCTTATGTTAGAACTAGAAACATTAACGTAAAACATCACTTTGTGTTCAACATGTTAGAAGAAAAATTAGCCATACTCAAACATAGGACCTCGGTGAATCAATTGCTAGATGTGTTTCGAACGCCCTTGGATCTCAGTAGCCTCTTGCATGTACGAGAGGTTCTTGGGATCAAATTCCTCTGAAGGCAAACATAGATCTCTAGATGATTTCCCCCTGTATATAATAAATCTCTCTTGTTCATAAACTCGTGCAACCTAGTGGAGAGTATCAAACTACCTTAGGAAATTGGTTGAAATTACAATTGTCAGTCTCAGAAGGATGAACACTCTTGTTGGATCAGGCTGTTACAACAATTTGAGTCTGAATTAGATCATTGTTCGGACTGAGTTGAATCTAGTCTTCGGAGAAGTTCACTGTTCCTAGTAAAGCCTGACGAGCTATCTGTCTATAAAGGTTAAGGTCATAGATTGTTAAGAAGGGGCCTGTTGAATTCTTAGAGAACACATACATTAAAAAAACAATAATTGAGAAAATTGTTATGTGTTAAGATGATGTATGAATGCATCCTAACTGGGAAACACAGTACCTAAGTAAATCTTTTAATGAACGGAGTGCTCTTAAGACAACGTGATAACTCCTCCGATGACATGAAGTTCTTCGAGATAAGATACTGGTAGTAATGTAGACTAAAACTTGAGGGTAAGAGGTACCACATTAGTAAGATAAGATTGCATCTCGGCTGAGAAAGGCAGTATCTATTGGTTGCAATGATGTTAATTAGTGATGTGGGGTAGAAACGTGCAGGCAAGGGAAAAATAATTCGATAATGAAGAGTGTGAGCTTGTGTAGAGGACCAAAACAAATTTGAAAAGTTGAGCTGTGAGGTTACGTGTTTGAGTTGGTGAAATTTCTGAAAACACTTGTCTTGATCATGTTCAAAATGATGGCACCTAAGCCAAAAAGATTGATCATGTATCTCTACTTAATTGAAATAGTCTAATATTGTGTGTGAATGAAAGAGAGGACATGACAGGTTATGGGGGGAGTCGCTTTCTGGTGTTTAGATTTTTGTTTGATAAGTCTCACATCCAGGGGGGGGGAAGTCGTTTGGGTGGTTCATTCCTGCGGGATGGGGTGTAATATTCATACATCATGACTGTTAGTGACAGCAATGTTTGAGTGATCTGTGTGCAGGATCGTTATCGTGGATAATGATACTCATGCAGACAAAAAGGGAGAGATTATTGAACCAAGTATTGGTGAGACACAAGAGTGATGTAGCCGGTACGAGATGAAGACAAAGCATGAGATTACTAAACCGAGATGAGACTTGGGAAACACAAGATTGAGAATCGAAGTAGTTACAAGTCCATGAGGAAAATAAGGAAAGAAGATCTCGTGGATATTTGGGATGATCGAGAGTATAAAAAGGCAGCTTGGAAAGAGGATTGACTGTGCCTTTTGAAGAGAAGAAAAAAAGGGTTTTGGGTTTGAAAAAGCTATAACGAGAGAATTGTAAGGGTAGATCCTTAGGTTGTGATTCTCACGTTTTGAAGTGTTAGGAATTGATCAGTCTAGATACACGGCTGTGTGTGATCCAGTAAAACTGATTAAACAAGTCTGTTGAGATTGTTTAAGTGATTCCTACTAAAAGTATTTTGAAGTGATCTCAAGTTCCTGGAAGTGGATAATGGCATCAATCATCTTGGCGTCTAGCATGTTATCTCCACCGAGACCATGTTTCCTCATCATAGTACCGTACGCACCTCCTGTTATCTGCCCTCCTATGCCTATGCTTGAGCACAAACCCGCCGGAAAGCCATGAACTTGGCTCTTTTCTGCAATCCTACAGCCCACAAAACAGTTACTTGATCAACTATACAAATATCAAATTTTCAATTTCTGATATATTCTTCTACTTTTTGTGTCCTTAATTTATACCTGTAGTAAAGTTCACCAATAGTAGCACCAGCTTGAACCCAAGCCCTGTTCTTTTCAATATTAACATCGATCTTTCTCAGCTTTGACAGATCCATCAATATAAATGGTTTTTTCATCTCCGATACATAAGACAGCCCTTCGTAGTCGTGACCGCCGCTTCTGAAACGAAGATGAATTCCGAGTTTCTTGGAACAAATAACGGAAGCTTGGACGTGAGACTCGTCAATCGGTTTGAATATGAATCCCGGTTTAGGCATGGTTTTACCCAAGAACCGGAGATTCTCAGCCGCACATTCAAGGACTTCGTTATACATAGAGACATTTTTGGAAGGGGCAAAGAACGTTTGCTCGAGTGGGAAATCGACATTTGTGTTTCTAAGGAGAGAATTGATGAAGTCATCTGTAGAGAGGTTGGAGAGGTTGGTATTATGGTGTTGAATGAAACAACTAGGTCTAAAAAGGATATGTAAGAAATTATCGGAATTAGTTTTGATATTACAATCCCTGCAGCCATTATAAGCTTGTCGAGAGAGAGGAAGCTAACTCTGAAACACAGAATTAGACTTCAAGATTGGATTCGGTATGAATTATAATGGGGTTACTACTTACTAGAACTTGATTTACCTTTTTTATATAAATAAATATTTATTTGTACAAGGGATAATATAAATTTTAAAATGTATCCGTTTAAGTAATTTTTTATGTGACATTTCTAAACATAATAATTTTATAGTTTATATTATGACATCATCCATATTTTTAGAATGTGATCCGTATATCCGCGCAAATGTATTTTTTTTTTTGAACAGTGCAACATCATGAGTATTTATTTTCACTTTTTATAACTCAATTATTGTTTTCATAATTTTTGTAATATATATTTATAATTTACACGTATTATATAATGGTTTTAAAATGGAATTTTAAAACATAAAATTTTATTTATTACAATAAATAATTATATTTTGTTTTTATACCATCAATTATATCATCTATATTTCTTATAATATTGATTTTATTGTATTTATAAATAATTGGATTTTTATTTATATTATAATATACTACCAATAATATATTAACAGATTAATTTGTATTTTATTTATATGCTGTAAAATTGATTATTTTGTGCTTTTTATTTTTTATTTATTAAAAACTTAGAAATATAACTACAGATGTTTAAAACAATATTATGCTATAAATTTTATAAATGAGTAAACTAATTCCCAATATTATTGAAATTATAAAAAATGATATTACATAAATTATGGATACTCTCCGATTTTATTCACATATTTTCGTATCTGTTTATTAGATTAGTTACAAAAAATATTTTAATCGAAGTCTGAAATTGAAAATATATATTTATATTTCATTTATGAAAGAATGTAAAGTTGAAGATAATAAGGTGTAAGCTTAATTAAATTATATAGTATAATTTATTGGTAAGCTAAATTATAGGAAGTTGTTTGGACTAAAAAATGAATGAATTCGATTTTTAAACAAATGATCATTTTTAATCATAATTTAAAAAGTATCTACACGACTTGTTTGGTATATTAATGCTCAAATTATTCTAGAAAATTATTTACTTTTTGGAAAATACAAGTATTAATTAAATATATATTTATTTAATTTTCAATGGCATTAAATTGTAAATATTGTGCAAGTTTAAGTGTTAGTTTAATTTGTAATTCTCTTTTAATAGATTAGATAGATTGTTGTGGTCAGCAAAAATATATTTATATGAATGTGATAAATACGGTCCATTATTAAAGAGTAGCCAGTTATATATTCATAATTATTTTATCATTATTTGACAGGCTAACAACCATTTTTTTCATTGAGGTCATTTTCAAATGTCTTGAAAAACGTTTTAGATGGTTTTGTCAAAGTCTCCCTTTTAGATAGTGAATCGAGTTTGATTGATTAAAGATCTAGAGACATGCAGATTTTGTAGAGTTAGAGTTTTCTCTATTCTAAATTTTTTCGACAAAGGCTCTGTCATTCTTTCGTTTGAGATTAGTTGTGGCTCTGTTATTATATCGTTTGAAATTAGTTGTGGTTTTAACTTGCTCGGTAACTAAGATGAAGAACATCTGATCAGCAATGGCGATTTAGAAGAGACAGTAGTAGTCAAGTGCTTTTTAAGAAGAGACGATACAGATCTCGATGATTCTCATGCGACTTTTCTAGGTTTATGTTGTCGGCACGGAAGCTGGATCGATGGATTGGAAGGGCGATGGATCGATCTTATCGGTAATTATGAAGACCGGATGGAAAGATGGTGAAGAGGGCCGAATTGATGTTCCTTTTAATCCAATCTAACCTGAAAACAAATGAAGAGCAATGAGTTTATGAATGATTAAAATAATAACAAAAACTGAAAAAGATAAAGGGATAGAATGATTTATGAATAATTGTTTGAAGATGGATGATGGACAGATGATATGGGATAGATGAAGATTGATTCTCTAAATCCTTGGGTGCTGATTGACTCTCTCAATCTGTGTATCAAGGCTTCTGAATCACACAGAGAACCTATGAACCACGAGCTCAGTAGACTTCTAATGCTTCTCACAACTTAGAATCTAAAGAACACTCAAAGAACACTCTTTGAAAAGAAAATGCTTTGCATACTATTTTATTGATTGAAAGGTGAATCTAAAATGTACAAATGGGTCTGCCTTTATAGGGCTCGACCTTTGACAGAGACCAAACGGTCATATGAAAATAAAGGAAACAAAAATAAACAAAAGGCTGCAATGGTGCTGATCATGATCGAAATATAGCCGTCGGAGAGATATCTTTGGAATTTTTCCTTGTCTTGAGTTTATTTGAATTTGGATGGTTTAAGGGGATAATAGAGCTTCCTGGGAACCTTATTTATTGTTTGGAATGTGCTGAGGTCGTGCTTCAATTGATAGGAAAAGAGCTGTTGGAGCTTTATTGCATGAGGCTCCAAATAAGGCAAGTTGAAGCAAATATAGATCCTCCTGATCCTATGCATGCTGTTGCATTGTAAGAACGTCTCTGATTCTCCTGGACGGTTAGATATGTCTTCTGGATGTCTTGGTTTATTCATAATGTCTTCTGGTCGGAGATTGTTGGCTTGGAAATGATTAAACCGAAAGATTGCCAAATCTTTCCATAATCGGCTCAGGTTTGGTTGGATTGATTCTTCAAGGATCCACCTGATCCAGTGTGGTCTTGTGCTTCCTAGGATGTTTTAGAGGGCCTCTTGAAGCTGGGCAAAGTCTCCTGTTTTCAAAAATTGAGTTTAGTTTGATGTCAAACCCGGATCTTCCAATTTAGGCAAGTGTAGAGCTGGTTTGGCCGGTTTTGGAGATTGGGCCATAACTTCATATTTCTGGGAGAGTTTCTCCTGATTATTGGCTTGTTGAAAATATAAGATATCCATCTTGAAGTCCATGAGTTGTTTTTGGTTGGAACGCTTCTTCATTGGGCTTGAAACAACTTTTAAGTTCGGATACTCGTAGTTGGACGTGCTGGGGAACCTCCAGTTTGTAAAATTCATATCTTCCTGGTCCGAGTAGATTTGACAATTATTCCAATTGTTCCTGACTCCCTGTTTAGTTTATAATGCATTAACATTGGTTTCATGGCAAAATGCCTCATGGTTGATGAGATACGCCGTTTTGATAAAACACATATCCTGTTTGGTTCTTCGGTTGGCTGAATGGTTCATCTAGTTGTCCCATGGTTCAAGTGTCGTTTCTGTGTATATATCATCCCCTCTCTCTTGAAAAGGTTTCGACCTTGAAACTGGATTACCTGCACTAATATAGAGCAAGTCAGGCTTCATCCTCTTTTGAGATTCTAGGGCCTTACCCTGGTATTTGATCGGTTTGATCTTTGATGGCACATCTGGTGGCTCTCCTTTGAGTAGGAACAACAAGACTACTCCTCTGTTTTGGTCTGGCACTCTGCTGGATGGTGTTTTATCTTCTGGAACGTCTGGGATCAAGAGGTTGCTGATGACAACTTCTTGTTTTCTTTTGGCATGTAAACACCTTGTGATCTTATGTGGATCATCCATGTGATCTTTTGCCTCTGTTCCTGAAATAAATTCAACACTTTTGGCAGAAAACAAGTGAATTATATCTGTCTTTGAAATTTTATAATTTGGACAAGTAAAATTTAGACAAGTAAATTTTAGATTTACCCAAATGGTTTCAGCTAGTTGAAGAATGATTTGGTCTTTGGCAGCTTGTGCGCTTTTATTGTTTCTTGCATCTTCTTCAACGTTTTGTGGACGAGTCAGATGCTGTCCCTGACTTTCTTTCAACCTCTCAGCATGGTTTGGGAATCCATCTCCTTGCTTTATACCTGGATCAAAACTCTTTGGAAAAGACAAATGCATAAATCCAGAATTTGAAAGTTCTAAAGGAACAAGACTATCGCTTGTTTTACTTGGCTCTGGTTTCAACTCCAGTGATGTGCATCCTAATAACTTTCTAGATGTACAATTTACAGAAAACTGTCCCCTCTTGTGATATCTATAACATGTCTCAATTTTAATATTTTTAGAATTAGAGGACTTATTTTGGTTTGATGTTGCTGGTGGCTTTTGCAAACCTTGTGCCATAGCTTCATCTTCAGGCCGTGGACCTCCTTTGATATGGACTACTGTGACCTTGCTTTCTGTATGTTCTGAATCTCCTTTTGACCTTGGACGGATTTCTGGCCCTTTTGGAAGTTGTAGTGAACTTGGCTGTGAATTCCTTGATTGTTTGATTGTGAGTCTTTCTTTGGCCGGTTCCACCTTTTGTGGGCTGTGAGGGTGATCAGCCTTCTTACTCCTATTCTTAAAGCGTGGAGTTGAAGTGTGGGTATAGGCTGGATGTGTATTATTCTTTTGGGGCTGGTGGTATTGGCTGCAGTTTCCTTCTCAGCCTCCTCAACCAATCTCCTCATCTCTAGTCTGAAATCTTCCCAAGTGTCAACGGGTTCGTCATCATCCTCCTCGTCTGATGGTTGGTGTCTGTGGTACCATATTTTTAAGTTGTCCTCCCATTCTTGATAAGAAGCAGTTCCTTTGTTATGACCAGAAAATTTGATGGAGTGCGCTTCAAGCTCAGTAACATTTCTTCCGGCCTCACTTTCAACTTCTTTCTCTTCAGCCAAGGCAAGTTGGGATTCTTTAACATTTTTTCCGGCCTCACTTATGGCTTCCTCCTCTTTAGGCACACCTAGATTATCTCCATGGATCTCGGCCTCATGGCTGGACTGCCTTTCTTCATCATCACTGATTTGAGGATCAGTTTCCTCATACCATGACCCAAAATCTCAGTAAGGCTTCATAGACAATGTTTGTCTTTCCTCATGACCATAGAATTGCACTTAATCCCATGAACTATCTTCTATGTTTTGATAAGAATCAGGATGGGTTTGAGCCTCCCATGAGTTCTCTTTGACGTCCAGTTGGAGCTGGGTTTCTTCATCAGATTCATGCTCCCATTCTTCTTGGTTTTCTAGGCAGCTTTCAATTCAAGCCTCTTCCCGCCATGAACCACTTTCATAGCCTTTTTATGGTCAGCTTCTCTTTTAGAACAATCAGTGGAGCGGTTATCAACGTGGTAAGGGTTTGGTGGTACTGGCTCAGGATCTTCTTCATAAGGATCCTCTTCAAAATCAGTGTTGGAGCAATATTCGGACCGTTGATTATCTCCATAGCTACTCTCTTCATCAAGTATGGACTGATCTTCTTGCCATGAATCTTTTTCCTCCATGTGTACCTGAAAGAAAATACAAACACGTTGTCAAGAGATTTCAAAGGCACTGGTCGAATCCTATCAAAGATGAAAAATGCAATGATATGCAATAACTTGGACCAAAAAAATGAAAAAAAATGCTAAATGTGTTATGAATATTGTGATGTCGATTATAGAAAGTCTTGTTCACCAAATTTGACTTATACTTTGTCTCCAAGCTAAACCCTCATATTGTATCCTTATATAAGGAGTTCATTATTCATGGAATAAGACACACTAATTCCTCTTTCTCTTTTCTCTACTTATAACACATTATCAGCACGTAACCCTATCCGTCTGAGCGAAAACCCTAATCCGAGTATATTTAGTTTTTCGTATCTATTGCAAACAAAAGCCGTTCGCTATGTCTATGTCCTCGAGAACGAGATAAGTATTTACATGTTAATGCTTTATGACTTAAGTTTGCCTTGTCATCATGATTGATTGCTTTATAAGACCTCATGCTTTATTTCAATATATGTTTGTTGATTTCTCGCTTAGCGTTTAAAATAGATGGTTGTCGCAGCATATGAATCACTGATTAATATTCGCTATTGTATTACTATGGTTTAATGAACGTTCAGTAACCTGTTTTTCACTGATTCAATAGTAGCTTATGCATATAAAGTTCATGCCAAGAATGATCTCTATTTTATTAATCAGAAATAGTATTGTTTCAAGCAAATGAACATAAAAGTGGTTGTAGACGTGAATGTAGGATATAAATTATGTCAAGATCCAAAGAGTTTTTTTTTAAAACTCATACTCTCACTTGAAGTTGAGAAAATAAACATGGTAATAAAGAAGATATATGATTCATTCATCTAAAGATGAAAGAAAATTATTGTGAGTACAATACAAGCTAATATAAAGCTTATAGAGTGTTTAATAAGAGGATATATGAATGCTTCAGAAGAGTACATAGTATTACTGCACATAAGAATGAAATTTAAAGTTCCTAAGAATGCAATTTAAAGTTCTTAAGGTATTGATTTCTTATAAGTCTCAAAAGTTAGATGGATCTAAGAAAGAATACATAACCCATGTATGGTATGTTGTTGATTCAAAAATGAGATTCATTCGAAATTGATAAACCTGTAGTATTATCTGTAAGCAAATACGCGATCAAATTTTACGAAAAACCAGAATTTATGGGAGCGGGAAAAGAGCACACACACAAAATTGTTAACGGAGTTCGGCCAATGTTGCCTACGTCTCCGGACCTGTTACAGATCTTTTATTATCAACCCGGAAAATTTTTACAAGCTCTCAACTCACACCCCGATCCCAAATACACTTAAGAAATTAAAGAAGATTTTTGTGAGAAAAAAAAATATTTTTTTTTTCTTGCACACTCTCTTCTTCTTCGATCTCTTGTTCTCTCTCACTTTGTTTTCTTGTTTTGGGATGAATGAAATGGTTCACCGTAGCTCTCCTTTTATAAGCATGAAGAAGGTGTTTGGTGAGCTCACAATCTTTGACAAAAGCAACGTCAACAATTTCAGCCGCTTAACATCACCGTTAATGCCGTCACCGTCCAATGATGAAAAATTGATCTTTGACTTACAATCTCCCACTTGAAGACTGATTTCAATCTGTCTTCACACCATCAATGTAGCAGGTCTTCCCAGCTTGTTACTCCAACAAGCCTACTGAGGTTGCACACAACCTCAGCTTGTCATACGGCACGACCTTCGTCAACATGTCTGCCGGATTGTTGCTTCCTGGGATCTTCTCAAGCACCAACATTTCATCTTCTAACGCTGATCTGATGAAATGATATCGACGATGTATGTGCTTCGTCCGAGCATGGTAAACCGGATTCTTTGCCAAATTGATGGCACTTTTACTATCACAGTATAACACACTTTTTCCTTGGTCATGGCCTAGCTCTTCTAGAAAAGACTGTAGCCATATCATCTCTTTTGTCGCCTCCGTTACCGCAACATACTCAGCTTCACAGCTTGATAGAGATACAATTTTCTGCAACTTTGAAACCCAACAAATTGCAGTACCGCCAAAAGAGTAGACATACCCGGTTGTGCTCTTCGTGCTGTCAACGTCACCTCCATTGTCAGCATCAACATATCCATGCAATCCCGTCTTAGACTTCGTGAAACATAGCGATAAATTTGGATTTCCTTTCAGGTATCTGAAAATCTACTTAACGGCTTCCCAATGTTCCTTTCCTGGATTGCTCATAAATCTGCTAACGACTCCCACTGCATGTGCAATGTCTGGCCTTGTACATATCATCGCGTACATTAGGCTGCCTATAGCAGAAGCATATGGAATTTTATCCATATATTCCATCTTGTCTTCCGTCTTTGGAGACTGTTTTCTGGATAACCGAAAGTGACTTGCCAGGATAGTACTAACTGGCTTCGCGTCGTCCATGTTAAACCTCTTGAGGACTTTCTTCACATACTCCTCTTGTGATAGCTTAAGACCTTCCTTGCTTCTACTGATTCTCATCCCTAGAATCTGTCTTGCTTCTCCAAGGTCTTTCATCGCAAACTCTTCTGAGAGTTTCGTCTTCAAGCTATTGATCTCGTGCAAGTCTGCTCCTACTATCAGCATGTCATCGACATATAGGAGCAATATCAAGTAGGACTCTTCAAGCGTCTTGAAGTAACAACAGTGGTCAGCTTCACACCTCAAGAAACCAACGCCTTTAATAAAGTTGTCGAACTGTTTATACCACTGTCTTGGAGCTTGTTCTAAGCCGTACAAACTTCTTTTCAGCTTGCAAACAAGGCTTCCCTTCCCTTTGATCTCAAAGCCTTCGGGTTGCTTCATATAAATTTCCTCATCCAAATCACCGTGAAGAAATGCCGTCTTCACCTCCATTTGTTGAAGATGCAGATCTTCTTGTGTTACCAGCCCAAGAACCGTTCTGATGGTCACCATCTTGACTACTTGAGAGAAGATTTCAGTGTAGTTAATGCCTTCTTTTTGTTGGAATCCCTTCACAACAAGCCTCGCTTTATAGCGCTTACTCCAATTAGGTTCTTCTTTTATCCGGTAGACCCACTTGTTATGCAATGTCTTTTTCTCCTTAGGCAAATATGCTAACTCCCACGTGTGATTGGATAACAATGAGTCCATCTCGGCGTTCATTGCAAGCTCCCACTTGATCGACTCATCAACTTGCATAGCTTCCTCATAACATTCAGGCTCGCCTCTGTCTGTGAGCAGAATGTAGTTGAGCGATGGAGAAAATCTTACAGGCTTTCTGATGATTCTGCTTGACCGTCGTAACTCCATGACTGGTGTATATGGGACCACGTCAGAATCATCACTTTCTTCAGCTTCACCACTCTTGTCTTGAGAGATTTCTTCTTCTGCTGTTGCGGTATCCTGTGGCAACTCCGGTGTCAGAATATCTTCTAAGTCAACAGCTCCAGGCTCTTTCCTCTCCGAGCCTTCTCTTAGTTTATCCTTGTACAGAACTTCTTCATTGAATACAACATTCTTGCTGCGGATGATCTTTCGATTTTCATCATCCCAAAACCGGTAACCAGTGTTTTTAAAACTGGACCGGCTAGCGAACCAGAATTTTTTTGGGTCATGGGTCATTGTGGTTCGACCGGGTCTGAACCGGGTTTGATCGGGTTTACTTAGATTAAACTAAATTTAATGACACTTTATAAATAATATGCATATTTAAAAAAAAAATAGATCATATCAAATAAAATGTTTAAATAGTCATAATGTGTAGAAAAACTTAAAACTAACAATTAAAATCTAAAATCAATATGAAAAACCCATTTAAACTTTATTCGCAGATATTATCACTCTAAATCTTCATCACCTTTAAAAAAAAAATTATATACCGATTAGGTAAAAGTTATACTTTGGAATACAAATTTCACAAATGAAAATATTTCAATTATTTAAAGTCTTCAAAACAAGTGATCATGAAATAATATTTTTTTAAAAAAAGTGAGAAGTAGACAAAAACAATATCTTGACGTGAATATTAAACTTTGTGAATCTTGTAATTTATGAGTTGTACAGACGACAAAAGAAAAAGACAAGAGACAATACATTATTAATCTTTGATAAATCTTATTTTTACTTAAAAAAAGAAAAATTAATTGTTTCATTAACAAAATTTTGGCTTATATATGAACCGAGGTTTGGCCGGTTCATTGGGTCGCCGGTTCCCGGGTTGTTGACGGTTTGATAGGGTTTTTTAACTGGTTCGATTTTAGTTGGGTTTTAGCATTAACCCAACCCAGATTATTTTTGGTTCATGGTTCAACCCGGTCCGACCGCCGGTTCGGTCCGGGTTTAAGAACACTGCAGGTAACTAAACTCCGTGTTACCATAGCCGATGAAGTAACACTTCTTAGACTTCGAGTCAAGTTTACTTCTTGCAGCATCATCAATATGAACATAAGCTAAGCATCCGAACACCTTTAGATAAGAAAGATTTACTTTCTTTCCGCTCCAAACTTCTTCAGGGATGTTAAATCCCAACGGTACAGACGGTCCTCTGTTTATTAAAAAGGCTGCGGTATTGATTGCATCTGCCCAAAATGTCTTTGGCAATCCACAGTGCAATCTCATGCTCCTTGCACGCTCATTCAAGGTTCGGTTCATCCTTTCTGCTATTCCATTTTGTTGACGTGTTCCAGGAATAGTCTTCTCCATCTTGATCCCATTATCAGCGCAATATCTCTTGAATTCGTCGCTGATATACTCTCCGCCATTATCAGACCTTAAACACTTCAACTTGAGATTCGTCTCAATCTCAACCGTGGCTTTCCATATTTTGAAAACCGAAAACACTCCATGCTTGTTTTTCATGAAGTAAACCCACACTTTTCTTGTGGAGTCATCAATAAAGGTCACATAGTAGTATGAACCTCCCAGCGATGCAACAGGAGCGGGTCCCCACACGTCAGTGTGCACTAGCTCTAACTTCTCAGATTTTGGCTCTCTTCCTCCTTTAGAGAAACACTAACTCGTTTTTGTTTCCCAAGGATGCAACTTTCACACATCTGATGATCCACCGGTTTCAGATCCGGAAGAGCACCATTTTCCACCATGAGTTTCATCCCTTTCTCACTCATGTGTCCCAACCTACAATGCCACAATTTTA
>NC_027749.1:38293901-38353878 GCF_000695525.1 Brassica oleracea var. oleracea
TTAACATCGTGCCCCGTATCATCAAGTTGACCTACTGAGATCAGATTTCGCATCAACTTTGGCACATGTCTGACCTTCGTAATCTTCCACACACGTCCGTCTGACATCTTCAGGTTAATATCTCCAATACCAACAATGTTCAAAGGTAATCCATCATCAAGATATACCTTTCCGTAATTTCCCGCAACATAATTTTCCATGATGTTATGGTGCGGTGTGGTGTGGAATGATGCTCCTGAGTCAAGCACCCTTGAATCGACTGGGCTATCGACATAGGAGATTGACGCTTTGGTGGTATTTGCAGTTGCATCACGAGCTTCAATTTTCTTCGGGGAATCAACAGACACTGCCAATGCATCAGCGATTTCACGTGTCACTGCATTGGCTCCGCCTCTAGTGTTTTCTTCCTTCTTCGGTGGTGCTCGGAAATTCTTCTTAATGTGACCTGTCTTTCCACAATTCCAGCACTCCGCAGGCTGTCTGAATTTGGACTGACCCCGTCCATTCCTTGACTTCGATCTGCCATTACTCCGGTAATTTCTATCTGGGTTTCTCCCTCTGTTTTCCACGTTGAAAGCAGAGCTCGTTGATGCCTCCCCAGAGTCTATCCTTCGAACTTCCTCAGCAAGGGTACGATCTCTAACATCATTGAATTTGAGCTTTTGAGTACCCAGAGAATTACTAACCGCTGCGCTCATCGGCTCCCAACTATTTGGCAGAGATGCCAACAGAATCAGTGCTCGCACTTCATCGTCAAACTCGATTTCAACTGATGATAGTTGGTTGACAATCGTGTTGAACTCGTTCACATGTGCGGCAACCAGGCCAACTTCTTCCATCTTCAAATGAAAGAGTTTCTTCATAAGAAACACCTTATTGTTTGCCGAAGGTTCCTCATCCAAATCACCGTGAAGAAATGCCGTCTTCACATCCATTTGTTGAAGTTGAAGATGCAGATCTTCTTGTGCTACCAGCCCAAGAACCGTTTTGATGGTCACCATCTTGACTACAGGAGAGAAGATTTCAGTGTAGTTAACGCCTTCTTTTTGTTGGAATTCCTTCACAACAAGCCTCGCTTTATATCGCTTACTCCCATCAGGTTCTTCTTTTATCCAGTAGACCCACTTGTTATGCAATGCATTTTTCTCCTTAGGCAAATATGCTAACTCCCATGTGTGATTGGATAACAATGAGTCCATCTCGTCGTTCATTGCAAGCTCCCACTTGAGCAACTCATCAACTTGCATAGCTTCCTCATAACATTCAGGCTCGCCTCTGTCTGTGAGCAGAATGTAGTTGAGCGATGGAGCTTATTGGCTTTCGGATGATTCTGCTTGACCGTCGTAACTCCGTGACTGGTGTATATGAGACCACTTCGGAATCATCACTTTCTTCACTTCACCACTCTCGTCTTGAGAGATTTCTTCTTCTGTTGTTGCGGGTATCCTGTGGCAACTCCGGTGTCAGGATATCTTCTAAGTCAACAGCTCCAGGCTCTTTCCTCTCTGAGCCTTCTCTTAGCTTATCCTTGTACAGAACTTTTTCGTTGAATACAACATTCTTGCTGCGGATGATCTTTCGATTTTCATCATCCCAAAACCGGTAACCAAACTCCGCGTTACCATAGCCGACGAAGTAAAACTTCTTAGACTTCGAGTCAAGTTTACTTCTTGCAGCATCATCAATATGAGCATAAGCTAAGCATCCGAACACCTTTAGATAAGAAAGATTTACGTTCTTTCCGCTCCAATCTTCTTCAGGGATGTTAAATCCCAATGGTACAGACGGTCCTCTGTTTATTAAGAAGGCTGCGGTATTGATTGCATCTGCCCAAAACGTCTTTGGCAATCCACAGTGCAATCTCATGCTCCTTGCACGCTCATTCAAGGTTCGGTTCATCCTTTCCGCTATTCCATTCTGTTGAGGCGTTCCAGGAATAGTCTTCTCCATCTTGATCCCATTATCAGCGCAATATCTCTTGAACTCGCCGCTGATGTACTCACCACCATTATCAGACCTTAGACACTTCAACTTGAGATTCGTCTCAATCTCAACCGTGGCTTTCCATATTTTGAAAACCGAAAACACTTCATGCTTGTTTTTCATGAAGTAAACCCACACTTTTCTTGTGGAGTCGTCGATAAAGGTCACATAGTAGTATGAACCTCCCAGCGATGCAACAGGAGCGGGTCCCCACACGTCAGTGTGCACCAGCTCTAACTTCTCAGATTTTGGCTCTCTTCCTTCTTTAGAGAAACTAACTCATTTCTGTTTTCCAAGGATGGAGCTTTCACACATCTGATGATCCACCATCTTCAGATCCGGAATAGCGCCATTTTCCACCATGAGTTTCATCCCTTTCTCACTCATGTGTCCCAACCTACAATGCCACAACTTGGTCTGTTTGGCATTCTCGACAACAGCAACAGTGTCTTGATAACTCGTCGTCATATAAAGAGTGCCTCTTTTATGACCTCTAGCCACCACCATGGAACCTTTCTTGACTCTCCAGGCTCCACCACCAAAATTAACATCGTGCCCCGTATCATCAAGTTGGCCTACTGAGATCAGATTTCGCATCAATTTTGGCACATGTCTGACCTTCGTAATCTTCCACACACGTCTGTCTGACATCTTCAGGTTAATATCTCCAATACCAACAATGTCCAAAGGTAATCCATCATCAAGATATACCTTTCCGTAATTTCCCGCAACATAATTTTCCATGATGTTATGGTGTGGTGTGGTGTGGAATGATGCTCCTGAGTCAAGCACCCATGAATCGACTGGGCTCTCGACATAGGAGATTGACGCTTTGGTGGTATTTGCAGTTTCATCACGAGCTTCAATTTTCCTCCGGGAATCAATACACACTACCAATGCATCAGTGATTTCACGTGTCACTGCATTGGCTCCGCCTCTAGTGTTGTCTTCCTTCTTCGATGGTGCTCGGAAATTCTTCTTAGTGTGACCTGCCTTTCCACAATTCCAGCACTCTGCAGGCTGTCTGAATTTGGACTGACCTTGTCAATTCCTAGACTTCGACTTGCCATTACTCCGGTTATTTCTATATGGGTTTCTCCCTCTGTTTTCCACGTTGAAAGCAGAGCTCGTTGATGCCTCCCCAGAGTCTATCCTTCGAACTTCCTCACCAAGGATACGATCTCTGACATCATTGAATTTGAGCTTTTGAGTACCCACAGAATTACTAACCGCTGCCCGCATTGGCTCCCAACTATTTGGCAGAGATGCCAACAAAATCAGTGCTCGCACTTCATCATCAAACTCGATTTCAACCGATGACAGTTGGTTGACAATCGTTTTGAACTCGTTCACATGTGCGGCAACCAGGCCACCTTCTTCCATCTTCAAATGAAAGAGTTTCTTCATGAGAAACACCTTATTGTTTGCCGAAGGTTTCTCATACATATCCGAGAGAACTTTCATGAAGTCCTTCCGTGGTCTTCTCCTTTGCAACGTTGTGAGCAACGTTTTTCGACAGTGTTAACCTTATAACACCCAGAATTTGTCTGTCAAAAAGCTCCCACTCATCCTGATCCATCTTCTCAGGCTTCTTGCTCAGCGGTTGATGAAGCTTCTTTCCGTACAGATAATCTTCAATTTGCATTCTCCAAAACGCATAATTTGTACCGTCAAATTTTCCGATACTGTGCGTCGAACCATCTTCGCCTCCCATCGTTTCTTGAACCACCGTGTATTAGAACACCTTTGTCGACAAACCAATGTCACGACAAAATTCACTATTCACGAATTACTCTTCACATGAATAGTAATTCCGTAAAAAAATTGGCCGATCACCGTAACTCAAGCTCTGATAGCAGTTGTTAGGAAATACGCTGTCAAATTTTGCGGAAAATCAGAATTTATAGGAGCGGGAAAAGAGCACACACACAAAATTGTTAACGGAGTTCGGCCAATGTTGCCTACGTTTCCGGATCTGCTACAGATATTTTATTATCAACCCTGGAAATTTTTACAGGCTCTCAACTCACACCCCGATCCCAAATACGCTTAAGAATTTCTTAAAGAAGATTTTTGTGAATTCATTATTCATGGAATAAGACACACTAATTCATTATTCATGGAATAAGACACACTAATTCATCTTTCTCCTTTCTCTACTTATAACACATTATCAGCACGAAACCCTATCCGCCTGAGCGAAAACCCTAATCCGAGTATATTTAGTTTTTCGTATCTATTACAAACAAAAGCTGTTCGCTATGTCTATGTCCTCGAGAACGAGATAAGTATTTACATGTTAATGCTTTATGACTTAAGTTTGCCTTGTCATCATGATTGATTGCTTTATAAGACCTCATGCTTTATTTCAATATATGTTTGTTGATTTCTCGCTTAGCGTTTAAAATAGATGGTTGTCGTATATGAATCACTGATTAATATTCGCTATTGTATTACTATGGTTTAATGAACATTCAGTAACCTGTTTTTCGCTGATTCAATACTAGCTCATGCATATAAAGTTCATGCCAAGAATGATCTATATTTTATTAATCAGAAATAGTATTGTTTCAAGCAAATGAACATAAAAGTGGTTGTAGACGTGAATGTAGGATATAAATTAGGTCAAGATCCAAAGAGTTTATTTTTAAAACTCATACTCTCACTTGAAATTGAGAAAATAAACATGGTAATAAAGAAGATATATGATTCATTCATCTAAAGATGAAAGAAAATTATTGTGAGTACAATACAAGCTAATATAAAGCTTATAGAATGTTTAATAAGAGGACATGAATGCTCCAGAAGAGTACATAGTATTACTGCACATAAGAATGAAATTTAAAGTTCCTTAGAATGCAATTTAAAGTTCTTAAGGTATTGATTTCTTATAAGTCTCAAAAGTTAGAAGGATCTAAGAAAGAATACATAACCCATGTATGGTATGTTGTTGATTCAAAAATGAGATTCATTCGAAATTGATAAACCTGTAGTATTATCTGTTAGGAAATATGCGGTCAAATTTTGTGAAAACCCAGAATTTATGGTAGCGGGAAAAGAGCACACACACAAAATTGTTAACGGAGTTCGGCCAATGTTGCCTACGTCTCCGGACCTGTTACAGATCTTTTAATATCAACCCAAAAAAATTTTACAAGCTCTCAACTCACACCCCGATCACAAATACACTCAACTTACTCACACTCTGATCCCAAATACACTCAAATACACCCCGTCTCGTAATTTCTTAAAGAAGATTTTTGTGAGAAAAAAATATTTTTTTTTCTTGCACTCTCTCTTCTTCTTCGATCTCTTGTTCTCTCTCACTTTGTTTTCTTGTTTTGGAATGAATGAAATGGTTCACCGTATCTCTCCTTTTATAGGCATGAAGAAGGTGTTTGGTGAGCTCACAATCTTTGACAAAACCAACGTCAACAATTTCAGCCGCCTAACATCACCGTCCATGCCGTCACCGTCCAATGATGAAAAAGTGATCTTTGACTTACGTTATCATCTCGAGGGGAAGAGTTAATGAATCTCACATTTTATGATAAGTGAAACATCTAGAAGAAACATAACAATTCATTTCAAATCAAAAAAATATTTCTCAAGACAGTAAAAGTATAGAAAGTGCCTACATCCTCTTATAGATTGTACTACACAAAGATTAGTGTAATGGAGATAAATATATAGTAAACTAGAAGTATAAAAAATATTTGGCATGAACTATTTAGACCATTTTGGTTCAGTAATGATGCGAAAAATATTTTAAAATTTATATAAATTGTCATTGAAGATCCAGAAGATTCTTCCGAAAGATTTGACATTTGTTGCTTGCTCACAATATAAAATAGTTATACGGTTTTCACCAGCCAAAGGAAGTTATTGGCATGAATAAATAAGATGTTGGTGGACTGATCACCCACTATTCATCTTTAGAATCTTGGTGGTGAATTCACGTCTTAAGTCTTTGATGATTATAGAAAAATCAATGGGATAAGTGTTAAACATTTTGAGCAACACTGATTCGCATCAAGCCAACAAGTAATCACTGATTCTCCCCATCGTTGGTATTGGGTCAGAAACCAACCATTTTCCATCTAAGAATTTTGGATGTACAGTATACATTCCAGTTGCTCCACCATAAAGCTTAGTTAAGATGTGTTAATAAGTTTGAAGATATATGTTGGATATGAATCTCCGTTGATACTTAAGTATCTAAAGCCATCCCCGAAGGATATAAGTAAGGCTCTATATGAATGCTAAAAGTGAATTAGTATTTCCAACATAAGAGGGAGAAAATAAAAAGCTGGAAAAGAAAATAAGTTGATATGAGTTATCATTGATCATCGGACTAAAGAAAATGTCACATAGAAGTCTAAAAGATAATTCAATTATAGCGCTTAGTAAAGCAGTTTCCACACACATTTGTTGACCCAAATAAATGTAGTGATCAAGTCATATATACCAGCTGTAAATGCTCCAATAAGAATATATGTTCTAGAAAAACAATATCAAACTGCTAGTCACGCCTGCAGAGTGGTAGACGTGTTGGTTCCTAAGATAAGAATCCTCGTATATAAAAAGGAGCATATATTGATAATGGTCAAAACGAGACAATAGAGTTTTTGAATGGTCTCCAGAAGAGACATTAACATGACTAAAAGAAATTCATGTACCTGAGACAATGAAGAGATCTCAATAAGCTATGTCACGTACGAAATAAAATGGAACCAATAAGCAAATCGACGTCGATGATATTTATTCCTACAAAGTAGCAGTTGATATGACGAATGAGAAAGAGGATCATGAAAGAAAGTCTATTGAAAAGTGTACACAAAAAGATGATTGGCCAATCAGAAAGAAGCAATAAACAAAGATAAAAACTCTTGTGAAAGAGAGAGGTATTTGGACCAGTAGTTCATATACTAGAAGGTGTAAAACAAGTGGGATAGAATTGAGTTGTTGCACCAAAGAAAGATCAATATGGAATTGATTGTGAAGAGACATAGTCTCATGTGGTAGATGCAACTACTTTCATGTTCTTTAATAATCTGGCAATAAAGGAAGAACTTGAATTATACAACCCATTGGAAACTGATAATCTCTAAGAGATAGAATCCCTAAAAGATATAATCCATGAAAGATTGGTGATATCAAAGTCATGTTCCCAGAAACTCTAGCTATTCGATCGAAATATGCTTTATGGGATATATGAAATATTTGAAGTTAATCAATACATCTTTGTATTTATCAAGAGGTTATAGATCAATAGAGTCATTGATTTGAATATAATCAAAAACTCCTGAAGAGTTATAGAAAAGTTGTATTATGGAAGAAAACTCTTGACAATATAATATTGTCTTTATGTATTCCAAACTGGAGATCTAAAAATGAGATGTTAGCATAAAGATCCTTAAAGGATTTTATTTAAGATGCTCATATATATTTGGTCTTGAAGTACCATATATAAGGTGTTATTGAGCAAATTATTAATCTTTTTCATAACTCAAAGATGCAATTTCATATGACAAGAAAGAAAGTCATAATAGTACCTTTTATAGTTATGAATGAGTTACTCTTATGTACGAGACGAATCTCTAGAAGATTGTATGTAAGAAATTTGGTTTGAAGTCCAAATAGACCAAGAAAGTATTGTCCATATCAAATAAGAATTGTGGATCAGAAGTCTATAGACTTTGCATACTCTAATGGAAAGAGCATTATGATATTCTCAATATCAAAAGAGATTATCTGATTGGAATGCATATCCTGAAGATATTGCTTTCAGGGAAAGAAATGTGAAATATGTGTGGTTGCACTCTTTTTCCTTATTATGGTTTTGATGCCACTGGGTTTTTCCTTAACAAGGTTTTAACGAGGCAACAAAGAACACACAAATGATAGACACCTGAAAGAATTATTATAATTTCAAAGTTGAAAGTCTATCACAGATCTAAAGTCTTTGAAGTCACGAGAATCGAAGAAGATCAAATCATATCAAGACTCATACACTGTAGAAGAATGGCGATGTTCGTCCGACAAGTTTGTTCAAGTGACTCTGACTTATTCACCAAAGTGCTAACCACTGCAACTATCAAGAAGTTAGTTCATCTTATCAGACTAAGTCATCTCAAATATCTTGACGTATGTACACATGAGGGGAAGTCATTACGCGTTGCACTCTTTTTCCCTTAACCATGGTTTTTCCCACTGGGTTTTCCTGGAAAGGTTTTTAAAGAGACGGCATCTACAGCGTTTTGAAAGTACTTTGGTATAATATACATCAAGGGGAAGTGTTATGAACATTGTGATGTCGATTATAGAAAGTCTTGTTCAGCAAAATTTACTTGTACTTGGTCTCCAAGCTAAACCCTCATATTGTATCCCTATATAAGGTGTTCATTATTCATGGAATAAGACACACTAATTTCTCTTTCTCTTTTCTCTACATATAACAAAATGTAATTTTTTTTTTGAATGCAACAATGATATGCAAGAACTAAGTCAAACTAATATGAAATATGCAAAAAACAAAATGGCAAGTAACAAATGCAATTTTTTTTTTGTTTTTCTCTTGGTTTGGAATGCAGAACAGAAAAATAAAAAGGAAACAACTCTGCAAATAAGACTAAATGATTTTTTTTTCTTGATATTTAAGTGCACAATATAACTACTATATGGTATGCACGAAATGGTATGAGATATATATGAGATTCCTTTTTTTTTTTTTTTTTTAATCTGAATGCAATAAACTGAAAAAAGAAACTAGGAAATGAACTAATGCAAAAAAATAAAAAATCAAATATGGCATGTGGAGCTGATGGGAATGAATGCAAACAACTATACTGATGTTTCAAAAGATTTTCGTGGATAAAAACAAGACAACTCCTTCTTCTTTAATTTTCTTTTCTCAAGAACACAAAATGCAGAAATTCAAACTTGAAGCAAATAAGAATTTTTATGGATTTTTGATTTTATAAATGAAAACTAACAAGGAATGAAACAAGAACAGGGATAGATATGGATTGATACCACCTGATATAGGAGCTTTAAGCTTTGATACCAAATGTTTTAGGCACGGAAGCTGGGTCGATGGATAGGATGGGCGATGGGTCAATCTTATCGGTAAGGATGGAAAGATGGTGAAGAGGGCCGACTTGCTGTTACTTTTAATCCAATCTAACCTGAAAACAAATGAAGAACAATGAGTTTATGAATGATTAAAATAATAACAAAAACTGAAAAAGATAAAGGGATAGAATGATTGATGAATAGTTGTTTGAAGATGGATGATGGACAGATGATATGGGATAGATGAAGATTGATTCTCTCAATCCGTGTGTGCTGATTGACTCTCTCAATCTGTGTATCAAGGCTTCTGAATCACACAGAGACCCTATGAACCACGAGCTCAGTAGACTTCAATGCTTCTCACAACTTAGAATCTAAAGAACACTCAAAGAACACTCTTTGAAAAGAAAATGCCTTGCATACTATTTTATTGATTGAAAGGTGAATCTAAAATGTACAAATGAGTCTGCTTATATAGGGCTCGACCTTAAACAAAAACCAAATGGTCATATGAAAATAATGGAAACAAATATAAACAAAAGGCTGCAATGGTGCTGATCATGATCGAAATATAGCCGTTGGAGAGATATCTTTGGGATTTTGCTTTGTCTTGAGTTTCTTGGAATCTGGACGGTTTAAGGGGATAAGAGAGCTTCCTGGGAACCTTCTTTATTGTCTGGAATGTGCTGAGGTCGTGCTTCAATTGATAGGAAAAGAGCTGTTGGAGCTTTATTGCAAGAGGCTCCAAATAAGGCAAGTTGAAGCAAATGTAGATCCTCCTGATCCTATGCATGTTGGTGCATTGTAAGAACGTCACTTATTCTCCTGGATGGTTAGATATGTCTTATCGATATCTTCGTTTAATCATAACGTCTTCTGGTCGGAGTTGGTTGGCTTGGAAATGATTAAACCGACAGATTGCCAAATCTTTCCATAATCGGCTATAGTTTGGTTGGATTGATTCTTCAAGGATCCGCCTGATCCAGTGTGGTCTTGTGCTACCTAGGATATTTTAGAGGGCCTCTTGAAGCTGGAAAAAGTCACCTGGTTTCCAAAATTGAGTTTGGTTTGATGTCAAACCCGGATCTTTCAATTTAGGCAAGTGTAGAGCTGGTTTGGCCGGTTTTGGAGATTGGGCTATAACTTCATATTTCCGTGGAATTTTCTCCTGGTTATTGGCTTGTTGGAAAGATATGATATCCATGAGTTGGGTTTGGTCGGAACGCTTATTCATTAGGCTTGAAACAACTTTTAAACTCGGATACTCGCAGATGGACGGGTTGGGGAACCTCCAGTTTGTAAAATTCATATCTTCCTGGTCCGAGTAGATTTGACAATGATTCCAATTATTTCTGACTCCTTGTTGAGTGTCTAATGCACGAAAATTGGTTTCATGGCAAAATTCCTCCTGGTTGATGAGATACGCCGTTTTGATGAAACACATATCCTGGTTGGTTTTTCGGTTGGCTGAATGATGTATCCGGTTGGTCCCTGGTTCAGGTGTGGTTTATGTGCCTATATCAGTTTAGGTCTAGATCCTTCGGAACACTGATGGACAATGGCGGAGGCACAAACAGACACAAAATGATGATAGCTGTCAGATATGCAAAATTAATGTAAAATTATTTTATAAAATCATTTTTTATATATTTTCAAATATAAATATTATACTCATTCAGTTTTTGTCCGAGCTTTTGAGAGTTTTTTTGTTTGTCATCAAAAAATTATTCTATTATCCAAATTTGAAATGGTTTCGATAACTAAACTGAAATAAAACAACCAACAAAAATAAATTCCTATGAAAAATTGGAGCGTTTTTTGCTAAGTGGTTTGCAGTTCAATTTTGCTCTCGAAGAATATAGCATATAGTGAAATTATAAAATCTTCTCTTCAGTCCTAATTAATATCTCCATTGGAAGTGCTTTAGGAACCCCTTGTGACTCATAACTTGCAATTATTCGAATTTGAGATGACACAGCGTATCGCATGCATACTTTTATTATTATAGCAAAAACATTTTCTGAAATACAAAAGAACCATTGTAGATTTCTTCTAATTTCATTGCATGTTCTTAAGCTAGGTGCAAAATACCTATATTTTTATTTTATTTAGTGCGATAATATCATGATCTGAGGCTGGTTAGCCTTGAACAGGAAGAAGTGGGATGCTCTGCTCGTGCCTAAAGAAGTTCTCTGGATCAACCTTTGATTTGATCCTCACCAATCTGTTAAAATTGCCTTTGATGTACTTAGAGCATGATTAACCCTATAATCTCATTTGAGTTTCTTAATAACTTTTTTAAATAATAAATGTTAGTTAAGAAACACCTATTTTCTATGTTCCAGTGGTAGTTTCTTAAACAAAAGTTCTTAAAAAAAAAATTAAACATTGTTTTGTTAAAATACACACTTTTTCATACACGCACACACACATTTTACACATTGAAAATACACACACGTTTGATCCAATTTTGAGCACCACTATTTTTGTCAATGTTGAAATGTTTTCATTTTTTCATATACACACACACGGATGTTGTCTTGCGAGCGATAGAATCACACTCATCACATTTGGTTCCATTACTATTGTGACGGGTAGAAGCGCAATGACGGCTATAGGGAACATGTACAACATTAAACTCATCGAATTCAACTTTTCTCTGCAAGAGACATGTTAAAAACTCCAAAACTCATTAATCTGTTGTGTTCTGTATCATTGAGTAATGATCTTCTTACCACTCGGAAGAAAGTAAAATGCCTTGAAGAACAGATTTAAAAGCTCTTGCTGCAGTTGCACTAATGCACATAATGAATCCAAACCAGTGGAAACCTGGCTCACCCTGTAACACAGATCATTAAATCATTCAAATGAAAATGTTGATTGTAAAACATGGTGATAGTTACAAGAAGAAAGTCTGAAACTTTAGATAAGACATGACTCGAATAACGCAGTCAAGTAAAAAAAAGGATGAAGCTTTATATAACACATGACTCGTAATTGTGTTTGCCCGTGTAACTTGACTTGTATACTAAACATAACCACATTCGTCCAAAGACAATGAACAAAGAAATAAGCTTTTTAGGCTTCAGACACACAAACATTCATCTCAAATATTAAAACCAAACAATGGATGGATCAGACATGTAATCAATCTACAGAGACAGAACAAATATTTTTTTTGGTAAAATGAGACAGAACAAATATCATCAAATGTGAGCTCAAAAGACATTTAAGAGTGACAATCCCTTCATCAACAGAAACGGAATCATAGTTTTTGATGGGTTCTAATTAAAGTAGGAATCTTTACCATCTTGAAACAGAGAGAATCACACAGAAACACACAAACAAGAAGCTAGATCTCGATCAAACAAGAAAGAGCATTGGTCAAGGATCCTGAGGAAAGGGAGTGAAGAAGAAGATACCTGGTTTCTGGGGCTTTACATCGGCCCATTTGGAGAGGGAGAAGTGAACCTTCTCGCGGCTCATGGATTCAGCTTTGAAAGGTTCTTTCAGGCAGTTCCTCACGATATTCGCGCAGATGTTTGAGTACCTTATATACGTCATCCCCGCCGCTCTCCAGAACGGAACCGCCGCAGTCGATGCCATCTCCGATTTTGATCGATCGAAAGTTGACACGTGGAATAAAAACCCTATTAGTAATCGGTCCTCAAAGTCCCAAGTTAAGGATCGGTAACTTTCCTTTTAATTAGTTTTGATTTAATTAAATCAATTCTTTTGTTTAAAAACCCATTAAAGATCAGCTATAATCATGGTCTTAGTTCCCCAGACTTGAGCTTTTTTGAAGTTCGATTTTGTGTGTTTTCATGTTCTGTCCCAGGTCTAGATCTCTGTAGTTCACATATGATTGTCTTGGATTGCTCGAGACATAAGGCATCATGTAACTGTACATATCTCTTATCCAGTTGATGTGCCTGCTCGGTCTCTTGTCGCTGTTTGGCCAAATCGTTACGTACAAGATCTTGAAGATGACACCTTTTCTATGTGGAAAAAGATTTCAGACTTGGGGACTGCAGACATCCTTCCTCCGTAAGGACTCCATAACATTGATGGAGAGTCTTCTTTGAGCAACTTCCTTAACATCCCCATCAGCCCAGACTGGGGAATCGGACTCATTTGGACACAATCACTCGATGTTAGACCTAGCTCCGGGAAACTCTTCTTCATAACTTTCATCAACATGCTTTTGTTTCCGAGAAACAGAGCATTGTATGACATGGTCACGGTCTTTCTTCCGTTGTTTGCAACTATGTTGAAGATCACTCGGATAAATAGCTCTTCAACAAGCTTGTCAGCGACCACTTGCCACTTTGAAAGAATCTTATTACCCACGTCTTGTTCCAACGTTTTGGTAACGGTGAACACGGTTACAGTTTTGGGAACAGGAACAAGTTTGATCTTCCATGCTAGAATTATACCAAAACTGGCTCCACCACCTCCTCTAATGGCCCAAAACATATCCTCACCCATCGAGGTTTTGTTGAGTAATTTACCGTTGGCATCAACAATCTCTGCATCTAGCACGTTATCTCCACCGAGACCGTATTTTCTCATCAAGGAACCGTATGCACCTCCTGTTATGTGCCCTCCTATGCCTAAGCTCGTACACAAACCCGCCGGAAATCCATGGACTTTGCTCTTCTCTGCAATCCTACAGGTACCAAAACAGTTTCCTGATCAACTCTACAATATCTAAGATTCATTTTTACGAAAGATTCTTCTACTCTCTTTTTTTTTTTTACGTCGAAAGTTCATTCTATTACTCAGGCTAGAGGTGGTCTGGGTAACGAGACCGGAATAAAGCAACCAATAAAAAATAACTCCCTATGGAAGGATCTTGCAGTTTTTGCTAAAAAAATCTGAAATCTGATTTCGCGCTCTTGGCACATGAGTGATGCTGAAGTCCGGGAAGCATATTTGAAGCTTCTCTATCCTCTCCAATTCCGTCGCAAAGCTTGGCCGCACATGAGGTTCCTTTATCATTACGATCAGGTCCTTACAGTCTATCCCAAAGCTCTGACATGTCAGGTGTTGAAGCATATTCTCCATTGCCCATCGCAGTGCTTCTAGTTCCGAATGCAGGGCTGATTCACGTCGAGTGATATTTCTGGTCCCCATAAGCTGTATGTTCCCACCACTGTCCATCCAAACTCATCCACATCCGCTAAAGTGAGCAGCAGATGTCCAAGATCCATCTAACAGGCAGATATTACCCAAGCTTAAGACTTGGGGTTCCTCGGTATTGTTTTCCTGTATCACTGGTTGTGGCACTTCATTCGCATCAAACCAGGCTTGGTATTCACTTTCTGCATATCTAACCAGCTCTAATGGGTCTCTGTCTATCCCCCTGAAGAGCTTGTCATTCCTAGCCTTCCAGATATACCAGATTATCCAGGGATAAGGATCCATGTCTTGTGCTGGCTCAATGATGCCGTTTTTCCTCAAGAATAGGTAATCCATGTTTGTGTAGACGCTTGATACTGGGAATAAATTTGGACTTGTTGGAGTTGATGATAATGACCAGGCCTGCAGAGCTGGTGGACACTCAAAAAAGGCATGGGTTACTGATTTTTTAGGTTCTCCGCATCTTGGGCAGTAGTTATCACACCTCATATTGCGTCTTACTAAATTCTTTGTTACTGCCACAAGACCAGTTAACAATTGTCATATTATTTAGGTATAATATCAATATTTTATATTTTGTATATATTGAATGTACTTGTATTTTTAATTTCTTTAACATATTTTATTTTAAAATTAAAATTAAAATAATTGAACATGAATATATAATTCACTATAATAGGAAATTATTTGTAAAAAAAAACGAATCAGAACATAATATTAATTATCAATACTTAAATAAATATATGACTGAATATTTTATATACTATATTTTAAGACTAAATAAACAATATTATCCCAATAACTTATTAGCGTAGAGTTGCTGCTCTCGGTGCTTTGCTTTGTGAAGGGTTGGCCAACGCCTTTGCCCATATTTTTGTAGATCTTTTAACCATTTAATTATTTAGAGGTTGTTGGTTTTGAATAGAAATCTGAGAATGTCTGTTGTGGGAGACAGGAAACATGAACATGTGATTGATTTTCCTATGTTAGCAGATTTTGTAATGATGTTCGTCTAGCTTACCTTTTTTTCTAACGGTTGCTTGGCTTAATAAGTTGTTTAGGCCTGGGCAAAATAACCGGAACCGAAGAACCGAACCGGAACCGAACCGAAATACCCGAAACCGGAAACGGACCAATACCCTCAAATACCCGAACGGTTCCTATATTTTTATATCCGAAATAACCGAACCGAACCGGAACCGAACCGAGAACCGAACGGGTACCCAAATATATAAAAATATTAATTATATATACATATAACATCATTAAATATATATTTTAAATTTAAAATTCTATTAAAAGTATCTGAAAATAGTTTATGATAACTAAATTATTATAAAATATCTAAACTACCCGAAAGTATCCGAAAGTATCCGGATAGTTTTATCCGAAATATACTATCCAAATCCGAACCGGATCCAAATGAGAACCGAACTTTTTCCGAATATTTTTCGGTTCCTACATTTAGTATCCGAACCGAACCGAACCCGAAACTATCCGAACCGAACCGAACCGAAAATAGGTCAAGTACTAAATGGATCCTCTAGCTTCTATCCGAACTACCCGAAACCTGAAATACCTGAACCGAACCGAACCGATACCCGAAATGCCCAGGCCTAAAGTTGTTAGTAGCTACACGGTTGTTAATTTCTTTGCTTCTGGAGGGACCATGATGCAAATCTGGCTTATATAATAAGTTGGGAAGATGTTTTAGTGTTTCCTATTTTCTACGATTAATGTTTGACTTTTGGTACGGTTATCATTATTTCCTTAATTGCTTTTACTTATTCTGCACTCAGAATCCACCTATATATTAAATGAGAAGTCACTTTAATGAATTTTGGTGACATATCGCTCATAGGTAAAGTTTTTCAAGAAATTGTTATAATTTGATTGGTCGATTGTTCTTAATTTTTATTTATTTAATTTATATTTAAAAATTTAAGGTAAGTCTAAAATCTTTTAACATCACTTGCCATATAATCTAAAGAATATTACAAATAACAATTTATGGAAACTAATTCTCGAAATTATAGAAAGATTAATAATATTTTATTTATTACTTTTAATATTTATAAACTATAAAATATAATGAACGAAAAATTTATATAAGATAATTATAATAGTTTTATACTCTACTTGATGAACTGTATTCGAATATAATTATATAATAACTATTTTTAATATTACAAAATCCAAACATGTTTATTAATATTATTTTTACATTATTTATTGTTGTTTAAAGAATAAATTTATCAGAATTTTAAAATAATTTATAAATTGTTATAAATTATTTATAAAAATATAAACCTACTATATATTGATTGAGAAGTCACATAAGTGATTTTTTATTACGTGTCGATCATAAATGAACTCTTCAAATTGTTATAATTTGATTGGCCGATGATTTTTAATTTTATTTATTATAATTATATCTAAAAGAAAATGATAATTCAATTACAACTTTCTAAAATAATCTACATAATTTTAGAAATAATTATTTATGGTAACTAATTGTTGAGACTATGAAAGAGTAATAATGTGATCAAATTTTTTATATATTTATAAACTACAAAAAATAAGAAACAAAAATGTTTATTTGAATTGATATAATGATTTTATTTTTGTATAGAAAGCCTTATATTTGTATATAAATTATCATAATAACTATTAATGTCTAATAAATTCCATGCATGCTTTATAAATCATTTATTAAATTATAAATAAATTTATAAAATTAATTATATTGTAGACATGGATCTTTAAAATGTAATTTACATTGATGTTTTAATTAATTGTAACGTTTATAATAACTTACCTTAATTTTCTATTACTTGCGCAAGTTGCTAATATTTATTGCATTGTTTAAATGTAATTTACCTTATTGTTTTTAATAACTTACCTAAGTAACCTTAATGTTTATAATTTTTTGCCCGTTTATTTATAACTTTACCATTTTTTGAATTCTCCTATTAGTTGCGCAAGTTGATAATAGTTAATGCATTCTAATTTGTTAGCTCGCTTTTAATAATTTACCATTTTTGAATATGAATTACTTGCGCAAGTTGGTATTGTGTTTATTGCATTTCACCTTATGGCGATATAATTTTAATTTCTTACTTGATAAAAATCATTTCGAAAACGTCATTTATTATGTAAAATATCCCCTAATAAATGTCTAACGTGGAAGGTGGACTATATATATAACTAAGACCCCAAACGTCTAACGTCTTACAATACAACTATTCTCTTTTCCTAACAATTTTTAAAAACCCGTCTAAAGATACATGGCGTATTGAAGTACGGATTCTTCGCTTGTGGAGAAATTATAACAAAGAATCCGGCAACACCATGGAAATGGTATTTGTTTTTATTACTACATTTTTCAAAACTCAGAATCGTCATATATTATATTTACTTTACAATGAACAATATTTTTTTTTATAGTGTTTCAAAACTACTTATTCTGCTTTCCGTCAACTCTTATAATTTATTTGTCTAACTCATAACTTTCATATATTCGATCAGGGACAAAATTTCATGCTTTAGTTTGTGAACAGCTCATCAAAAAATTTGAAGGTTGTCCAGTTATTCAAAGTGTACGATGCTATTGGTGATTATCGGACAAACTCTCATCCGTACAAAATTGGGTTCTTCCACGCGACTTTTGTTGCAAAACCAAATGATTTTCCAAGTGAAGTTCCCGAGAAGTATTTGGCTGATTACACTGAAATTCCTGGTGGAAAAGCTGATAATAGCTATTTGGTTGGTAAATAATTTTCAACTGGGAATTGTTCATGCACTAATAATTTATATATGATTTTAAGGCTATTAATCTGTTTATTAAATAACTTTAATATTATAGCTACTTAATTGAATTTTTAATGTTTAGATATTCTTTTGGTTTTGTATTATTTGTGTTAATTTAATTATTTTTATTTTGGAATGTAGATGTTATTGGTCAAATAGTTAACTTCGGTTCGCTTGAAAACAAATTGATAAAAGGAAAAGATAACATGAGGCTCTTGATTGAGTTACGTGACCAAAAGTAAGCTTAAGTACTTTACTTTTTCTTATTTGCTACCTAAATATGTATATTAGATTTATTAACTTAAGTTTATATTATACAATAATGAGAAGATGATGTGTACTCTGTAGGGTCGTTATGCTAAACAAGTATACGATTATAGTATGAGTAACATGCCCACAATGATTATTTGTGTTAGTTCTCTTCTATTAAAGAGTGAAAAGGTATATAATACATCTATCTTTCTAAAATAATTATATGTACAACATGTTAATAAAATCTATATATTGTAGGTGCTTACTCCATATCTAGCGGGTGGAATTCAATCCAAATTTTACTCAACCCAACATGGATTTGGTTGACCTGTTCAAAACAAGGTACTACTCCAGTTAGTACTCTTTTGTTAGCTAATTTACCTTGGCAACATAATACAATGTTTTTATAAGCTTGATTTATCTTGATTTTGCAGTCTCACTAATGATTCACTTGCTCATACAAACGACGATAGTACCCAATGGTCTGTTGGTACTGCTGCATCTGTTCGTGCCAAATTTTTTGTTATTAATGAGAAAAGAACCATAAGAGAGATCATTGATAGTACTCTGATATATAAACTATGCATATGAAGCTCTATTTATAATAACATAGATCCATGAGAAATAATATATAGCATCTTGAAAATATATGCTAGCTAAAATTTATAAAATTATATATCTATGAAATTATTTTATTTCGTACAACTGCTTACAAAATTTAATAATTTTTTGCAGGTTTTAATGGATTTTGTTTTCTTTATCGAAAATGGTACTTCTTAATTTATATTACTTATGGATTATATTCTGGTTTTTATTATATTTTCTTTAAATATGTCATTATTTTTAAATACAATGGAAGATATATAGAGTTGGCAATCCAATCTCTTTGGCAAAACTTAATATACAGAATATGTATGCATATGAAGCTCTATTTATAATAACATAGATCCATGAGAAATAATATATAGCATCTTGAAAATATATGCTAGCTAAAATTTATAAAATTATATATCTATGAAATTATTTTATTTCGTCCAACTGCTTACAAAATTTAATAATTTTTTGCAGGTTTGTTTTCCTTATTGAGAATTGTACTTCTTAATTTATATTACTTATAGATTATATTTCGACTTTTATTATATTTTCTTTAAATATGTCACTATTTTAAAACGAAAAATATAAACGTAAATATATTCGTCACCAAAAATACACAGTTACAACATATATACAATACAATTCTACTTAGTGATAATATAAAATCTGTAACGTCAACAACTGTATAATATTTATTCCACATTTTGAATATTTTTATGTCCGCACAGGGTGCGGGCTAGTCACCTAGTATACTTTAAAAAAAGAAGGTAATATTGTTGGGCTTTGAGTATAATCAACTAATAACAAACCTGATTTAATGAAACGCAGAGTTTCATTTAAGCGGACACGTGGCGCGATGTGGGAGCTCGACTTTCTGACATGAAGTTCCATGTGGCAGCCTCACAGGAGAGAAAACCTTCGTATATTTTGTTCTCTAATGAATTTAAAATGGTTTATTTGATTTATTTGATAATAGTTAGTAATAGTAGTGTATTACTTTGTTTTGTAATTTTTTAGGTCAAAAGAAAATAGCATAAATGGTTTTGATAGATTAATGCAATAAAAATAGAATAAATAGCTGATAGTTGCACAAAATAAATATAGTTGAATTTAAAACATAAAGTAAAGTCAATGAAAAAAAGTTGAGTGATACATGAGTATGTTGATTAATAATGTAAATTCCCTATTGTTTGAATAAGTTGCTCCTACTCGGCAATAAATAAAATAAACAAAAATATTAAAGCAATAACCCTGTTCATCCAAAACGGATAATTTGAAAACAGAAACCGATTTATCTAATACAACAATATGTTTTTTATATTTTATCAGATATCATATATTTAATATAAATTACACTAAGACTTTATAAACTAATTCAGTCCATTACTAATTAGTAAAGATAATTTAGTCAAGTTAATATACATCAATATTAATCGTTATTATCATTAATACTTAATTATTATAATAAATTTGATATTTTAAATAATTATTATTTTAAAATATACTTATTCAACATATTTATTAGTAAGAGTTCTATAAAAAATTGAAATTTTACAAATATATTATTATTATTATTAAAAGAATTATAATTATATTTACATTTAGATACTAACAAAAAAATCTTAATTTGAAAAAATAAATAAAATATTTCCTCTAACACTATGTCTGTCCTAAGAGATCGATCGAGTGACTTGTCCTCTATGTGTATCATGTCGACATTCAAAAGTACATTTCGAAGTATATGGGAGAATTGCCAAGTGTGACTCAAAATTTGGAGTCAAACCCAAAACAATACCCCAACTTGGGTCAAAGGCAAAAGTAACCTAAAAGGCTATTGAAATTACAACTATCCCCTTGTGACCAAACAAAAAAACGGAATTCTTTTTACGTTTCTACCCCTCGCAAGTCGTCTGTTTAGACGACTTGAAAATAAGTCGTCCAGACGACTTAACTTAAAGTCGTCTGGACAGTTAGTCTTAAACATAATTTAAAAATTTTGTAAAAAATATTTTGATAAGTGAAAAATGGGAATTATGTAATTAACATATGTCTTAGGAGGTATAAATTAAGATATAACAAATTTCAATTGTTTTCAGCATAGATGAGTGAAAGTAGTGAGTCATGATATTCTTAAGTTTATGTTTCATCAACATATATTGTAGTATTGTATGTGTTCTTAGGGTTAGATTTTGGAAAGAATTAAAACCGTTTTTGAAAATTTTTAAAATTACTTATGCGTGTTCATTTCTGTGTATAGTAAACACTATTTAAGTATAATTTGATTTTATAACGTGGTTAGTTAGTTAATCTAGTCATTTTAGTTTAGGGGTTCATTTTAGGGTCTAGGACGACTTAATATTTTGTCGTCTGAAAACAGACGACTAAATATTAAGTCGTCTGTTGTACATTATCAGCCAGAATAAGTCGTCTAAACCGGACCAAACCTTAAAGTTTACCAATGTAATTTTAAAGCTAACCGGATTATTTACCCAATATATAAGGTGATTTTTATTTTTTTTGTTTCATTTTTCGCGAAATTCAGAAACCCTAACAGTTCTCCCTCTCAAAGGCGATTTCGAATTCCCACGATTTCCGAACAAACCATCGTTCTCAACATCGGCTATCTATCTCACTTCATTCTCACCGTTGTCGCCGCAGCTTCTTCTAACCCTAGCCGCGCCGATTCCTCTAAACCCTAGCGCCGCCGATTCCACTATTTCCGAACAAACCGTCGCCCTCGCCACCGTGGTCACCAACGTTCTAAACACTAGCGCCGCCGCTTCTTCTAAACCCTAGCGCCGCCGCTTCTTCTCTGTAAACCTTAGCGCCGTTTCTCTGTAAACCCTAACGCCGCTAAGTCATCAATCTCGAGGAAAAGATGAACATAAAACGTTGTCTCTATCAATTTACTCATTCTCACCGTTTCACGTTTATTTTTTCAGATCTATAACCGCAATGACGAGTACTCCAACTCCTTCTGCGACTGGAAGACTTGTAAGTAATTTAAGTCGTCTACTAAGTCGTCTGGACTTATATTGTTGTCTTTGATTATTTTGCAGACAAAAAGGATGGATATTCCAGAACTCCCCCGTAGGTTATACACATCAGGGGAAGAACCAGAAGCCCACAATAGCATTTCGTATCATACGGATAACAGCAAGTTGCATACTGCTCTTAGGAAAGCTCTTACTGATGACGAATTTGAAGAGCTCAAGGAGTCGAGTTTGGGAGTTTTCATCAAGTTCAAGGAGCAGGGATTTGGTTGGGCTTCAAGGCTGGTTCACTACATGCTCAGTTTCAAGCTGGACATTAAGAAGAAGTATGAGATGTGGTCTCTCGTTGGTCCAGAACCTTTGAGGTTTTCACTGTTAGAGTTTGAAAACCTCACTGGTCTAAACTGCGAGTACATCGAGGACCTTGAGACACCAAAATGTGACGTTACCCCAGAGATGGTTTCTTTCTGGGGGATGCTGGGAGTTCATCTGGAAGCTGGGCCAACTACTGATCAGATAATAGCAGCACTGAAGAGATGCGGGGATTGGTCCAGGGAAGATCGCAAGCGGCTCGCGTACCTCTCCATCTTCACTGGATTCATTGAAGGGAGAAAGTTTTCAACCGCTACACGATCTACTCTGGCAAGGCTAGTGATGGATTTAGAACGGTTTGAGAATTATCCATGGGGGAGAGTCGCGTTTAAGGTGCTGATGGACTCTTTGTGGAACAAAGAAATTGCTGGCTGTTACACCGTGGATGGGTTTATACAAGTTCTTCAGGTCTAGACGTACACAGCTATGCCGGAATTGGGTGCTAGTATTGGTGGTCCCAGAGCAGACAGTCCGTCTCCACCGATACTGGCTTACGAGGGCAGCAGAGGCCGCAGATCAATGAAAGCTGCTATCTTGAGTCAGGTATTTACTTCAATCCAAAAGACTGCGCAGACGACTTATTATAAGTCGTCTGGAAAGTCTTCCATCTGGACGACTTATTAGACGACTTATAATAAGGCGTCTGGAAAGTCTTCCCAGCTGGACGACTTATCGGACGACTTAATTAAGTCGTCTGGAAAGTCTTCCATCTGGACGACTTATTAGACGACTTATAATAAGGCGTCTGGAAAGTCTTCCCAGCTGGACGACTTATCGGACGACTTAATTAAGTCGTCTGGAAAGTCTTCCATCTGGACGACTTATTAGACGACTTATAATAAGGCGTCTGGAAAGTCTTCCCAGCTGGACGACTTATCGGACGACTTAATTAAGTCGTCTGGAAAGTCTTCCATCTGGACGACTTATTAGACGACTTATAATAAGGCGTCTGGAAAGTCTTCCCAGCTGGACGACTTATCGGACGACTTAATTAAGTCGTCTGGAAAGTCTTCCATCTGGACGACTTATTAGACGACTTATAATAAGGCGTCTGGAAAGTCTTCCCAGCTGGACGACTTATCGGACGACTTAATTAAGTCGTCTGGAAAGTCTTCCATCTGGACGACTTATTAGACGACTTATAATAAGGCGTCTGGAAAGTCTTCCCAGCTGGACGACTTATCGGACGACTTAATTAAGTCGTCTGGAAAGTCTTCCATCTGGACGACTTATTAGACGACTTATAATAAGGCGTCTGGAAAGTCTTCCCAGCTGGACGACTTATCGGACGACTTAATTAAGTCGTCTGGAAAGTCTTCCATCTGGACGACTTATTAGACGACTTATAATAAGGCGTCTGGAAAGTCTTCCCAGCTGGACGACTTATCGGACGACTTAATTAAGTCGTCTGGAAAGTCTTCCATCTGGACGACTTATTAGACGACTTATAATAAGGCGTCTGGAAAGTCTTCCCAGCTGGACGACTTATCGGACGACTTAATTAAGTCGTCTGGAAAGTCTTCCATCTGGACGACTTATTAGACGACTTATAATAAGGCGTCTGGAAAGTCTTCCCAGCTGGACGACTTATCGGACGACTTAATTAAGTCGTCTGGAAAGTCTTCCATCTGGACGACTTATTAGACGACTTATAATAAGGCGTCTGGAAAGTCTTCCCAGCTGGACGACTTATCGGACGACTTAATTAAGTCGTCTGGAAAGTCTTCCATCTGGACGACTTATTAGACGACTTATAATAAGGCGTCTGGAAAGTCTTCCCAGCTGGACGACTTATCGGACGACTTAATTAAGTCGTCTGGAAAGTCTTCCATCTGGACGACTTATTAGACGACTTATAATAAGGCGTCTGGAAAGTCTTCCCAGCTGGACGACTTATCGGACGACTTAATTAAGTCGTCTGGAAAGTCTTCCATCTGGACGACTTATTAGACGACTTATAATAAGGCGTCTGGAAAGTCTTCCCAGCTGGACGACTTATCGGACGACTTAATTAAGTCGTCTGGAAAGTCTTCCATCTGGACGACTTATTAGACGACTTATAATAAGGCGTCTGGAAAGTCTTCCCAGCTGGACGACTTATCGGACGACTTAATTAAGTCGTCTGGAAAGTCTTCCATCTGGACGACTTATTAGACGACTTATAATAAGGCGTCTGGAAAGTCTTCCCAGCTGGACGACTTATCGGACGACTTAATTAAGTCGTCTGGAAAGTCTTCCATCTGGACGACTTATTAGACGACTTATAATAAGGCGTCTGGAAAGTCTTCCCAGCTGGACGACTTATCGGACGACTTAATTAAGTCGTCTGGAAAGTCTTCCATCTGGACGACTTATTAGACGACTTATAATAAGGCGTCTGGAAAGTCTTCCCAGCTGGACGACTTATCGGACGACTTAATTAAGTCGTCTGGAAAGTCTTCCATCTGGACGACTTATTAGACGACTTATAATAAGGCGTCTGGAAAGTCTTCCCAGCTGGACGACTTATCGGACGACTTAATTAAGTCGTCTGGAAAGTCTTCCATCTGGACGACTTATTAGACGACTTATAATAAGGCGTCTGGAAAGTCTTCCCAGCTGGACGACTTATCGGACGACTTAATTAAGTCGTCTGGAAAGTCTTCCATCTGGACGACTTATTAGACGACTTATAATAAGGCGTCTGGAAAGTCTTCCCAGCTGGACGACTTATCGGACGACTTAATTAAGTCGTCTGGAAAGTCTTCCATCTGGACGACTTATTAGACGACTTATAATAAGGCGTCTGGAAAGTCTTCCCAGCTGGACGACTTATCGGACGACTTAATTAAGTCGTCTGGAAAGTCTTCCATCTGGACGACTTATTAGACGACTTATAATAAGGCGTCTGGAAAGTCTTCCCAGCTGGACGACTTATCGGACGACTTAATTAAGTCGTCTGGAAAGTCTTCCATCTGGACGACTTATTAGACGACTTATAATAAGGCGTCTGGAAAGTCTTCCCAGCTGGACGACTTATCGGACGACTTAATTAAGTCGTCTGGAAAGTCTTCCATCTGGACGACTTATTAGACGACTTATAATAAGGCGTCTGGAAAGTCTTCCCAGCTGGACGACTTATCGGACGACTTAATTAAGTCGTCTGGAAAGTCTTCCATCTGGACGACTTATTAGACGACTTATAATAAGGCGTCTGGAAAGTCTTCCCAGCTGGACGACTTATCGGACGACTTAATTAAGTCGTCTGGAAAGTCTTCCATCTGGACGACTTATTAGACGACTTATAATAAGGCGTCTGGAAAGTCTTCCCAGCTGGACGACTTATCGGACGACTTAATTAAGTCGTCTGGAAAGTCTTCCATCTGGACGACTTATTAGACGACTTATAATAAGGCGTCTGGAAAGTCTTCCCAGCTGGACGACTTATCGGACGACTTAATTAAGTCGTCTGGAAAGTCTTCCATCTGGACGACTTATTAGACGACTTATAATAAGGCGTCTGGAAAGTCTTCCCAGCTGGACGACTTATCGGACGACTTAATTAAGTCGTCTGGAAAGTCTTCCATCTGGACGACTTATTAGACGACTTATAATAAGGCGTCTGGAAAGTCTTCCCAGCTGGACGACTTATCGGACGACTTAATTAAGTCGTCTGGAAAGTCTTCCATCTGGACGACTTATTAGACGACTTATAATAAGGCGTCTGGAAAGTCTTCCCAGCTGGACGACTTATCGGACGACTTAATTAAGGAGTACAGTGTCTCCGCTGAGCGATTCGGTCTCCCGCTGAGCATAAATGTTTTTCCACATACTTTGTTACCCAAAACGTGTTTGTCCCATGTTTGACCAGCTTCATCATTATCACCAACATCATTAGGTTGGAGAAGACCTTGTGTGCAAACGAAGTCATCTCACCTAGTTTAAGGTACGAATTTGAATTTTTTTTCAAGATCTGTTCGCGTAGAAGACTTACTAGTAAGTCATCTGTATGTAGAAGACTTACTGATGAGTCTTCTGGTCAAACGGACGACTTAAATTAAGTCGTCCAGCTTTGTTTGTTAAAAAAAAACACTTCAGACGACTTATATATACGTCGTCTATGAGAAACGGGCTAGTTTTGCATTTGACCGAATCGTGTCAGATCTTTGACTATTTCTGGACGACTTATAATTCAGTCGTCTCTGGGAAAGTTAAAATTTCAATATTTTATGAAAACTTGACGACTTACGTGTAAGTCGTCCTAGGTTAGTTTTGTAATTGAAAAATAAAACTTCATAATTTAACTTTAACCAGACGACTTAATATAAAGTCGTCCAGCTAAACGACTTAATTTAAGGTCGTCCGGGATAAGCAAGGTTTGACCAGAAAATTGGGAAAAATTCTGGACGACTTTGCTTTCCCCGGACGACTTTAAATTAAGTCTTCTGGAGGGACGACTTTATATTAAGTCGTCTGGTTAAAGTTAAATTATGAAGTTTTATTTTTCAATTACAAAACTAACCTAGGACGACTTACACGTAAGTCGTCAAGTTTTCATAAAATATTGAAATTTTAACTTTCCCAGAGACGACTGAATTATAAGTCGTCCAGAAATAGTCAAAGATCTGACACGATTCGGTCAAATGCAAAACTAGCCCGTTTCTCGTAGACGACGTATATATAAGTCGTCTGGAGTGTTTTTTTTTAACAAACAAAGCTGGACGACTTAATTTATGTCGTCCGTTTGACCAGAAGACTCATCAGTAAGTCTTCTACATACAGATGACTTACTAGTAAGTCTTCTACGCGAACAGATCTTGAAAAAAAATTCAAATTCGTACCTTAAACTAGGTGAGATGACTTCGTTTGCACACAGGGTCTTCTCCAACCACCCAGAACCTCAAACGAAAGCAACCGTAAGTCAAAACGAAAGAAATATGGCTCTGCAACCATAGCCCATATTTTGAATCAAAAGCTTGAGTTTTTTGGATGAATATAGAGAGAAAGTGAAAGAAATGTTGTTTTTAGTTCATAACAATTGAAACAGAGAGAGTGTAAAGAGATTTACGTGCATTAAAGGGCATTAAAAGCTCCAAACAGTTCGTACAAGGTTGTTGCCACTATTCATTGCAGTGGCAGTATTGTAAATACTTGAAGAAGATGAGGTTGAGACAGTAAAGAAGCCATTTTCGAAAAAAAAAAAAAAAATGTTAATGGCATTTTCGTAGATAAAGTGCAGGTGTGGGGTTAAAATCTCAAAAAAAAAAGGAGTCAAAAGAAAAGGTTAGTTTTCTGTTTGACTCCAAGTTTTGAGTCACTTTTGCAAAAAGGCCTTTAATTATAGTTGTAATAAGTTTCCTCATAACGACAACCCCGCATTTGTAATTGTTTTTTTCTATTTTGATATTTTTAAAATTTTAAAGCTAAACTCCAATTATTATATTCAGACTCTTACACTCTAAACCTAGACTTTATACTCCAAATCACAAAATTTAAACACTAAATCTATTTTTCTTTGTACTTTTGATAGCAGATAGAAGTATTTCTTGTGTTTGAGAGATGAGGTGAAAAATAATAGTGCTACGGTGTGACGGCTTACTGTGAGAAATTGTATTGTTACGTAAACGTCAATCAAAGCAGCAGGTGTTGTATCATGTATAGAATATTAGATTAAAACCGTCTGATAAGCAGCCAAGTACTACATTATTGCTTATCGGAGCCAATTACAATCTCAAGATCTCAAAGAGACCTTGAGCCCATACACGAGACCTTTCTCTCTGTGTCCTCTACAATTCCCAGAAAATAGCCAACCTCCCACAGACTCTTAAGACTCATTATTTATATCTAAACGATACAACTCAAGACTCAACAAACTTTCCCGCCTAAGTTTGTTACACCACCTCCACGTCATCACTGCTTCTTGATTGGATCAGCTCAACCTTGGCACTAATTATCACCGTCTCTGTTGAATGGCCTATCCTCTGTAACATAAAGGAGCGAGGCCGAACGTTGCATCTGGGAAAGTATTTCACAGGTCCTTAATTTGTTGGTTTGGGAAAGTATGTTTGTTTCCTTAGCGTGCTTGAACTGCGATTTAAAGTATCTATGTTTGTATAAATGAGACTATATATATGAGGGTAGCTAGTGTGGTAAAATATGTGCTTAGGATTACCGCTGGTCTAATCACAACGCTATTGCACATAAGGGTGGCTCGAAGTTACAAAGTGGTAGATGATCTTCCTTTTTAACTCTACGACAGAACCACAGTTGCCTAATATTATCGGAATTTCTGTAAAGTTGGTATATTGTGATATGCTGCATTTCAATGTTTCACTTCGACATGGGTTTTGTTTCTTTGGGAATAAATGTACTGTATAGAAGCATATACAACTTATCGGGTTAAGTTAGTTGGCATGTGCAAACAGCTGTCTCATTCATTTTACTGAACAATTGAATAACGACGATAACAAATATGGTATATAATTATATATTAGTAATTAATATAGACACCACAACGAAGAAAATTGAGTTCTATAATAAGGACTTGCTAAAGCATTATTTAAGTGAAACTTGGGAGTGGTAATGACTTTTGGCTAACCGGCAACCTTGGCATTATGAAATAAACTTCTCCACCTGATTTTGTATTAATCTTTTGGAACTCATACAAGTTTGCCTTGAGAAGTTTCACATATTATTAACAGGTGCTCCTACAAAACTCCTACAAAACAAAGATTTTTAAATTAATTGCATCAGAGGCAGACGCAGTCCCAGGTTACACATTCTACATTGAATCTCATCAACAAAAAAATTCTACATAAAAGCTTCTAGAAACATCGTAAGTAAGATGATCAAAAGTAATAAAGACATAATCCTCCACTTACCCGAAAGAAGAAGTCATACAATCGAAAGCGATGGTATTTGTCAGCGGGATCATGCTGATTGACATATTTGAGAAGTTTGATCTTATCACGGCTCTGGTCAAAAAAATCTTTCTAGTTCTTTATGATCTTTACATAGACATCAATGCCTGTGTGGAGGTCATTATCAGATCTTGAAGAACTGAGACACCAAGGTCTTCCGTCTCCATCATGATTCTTCTACTTTCTCTGATTTTTTCGCTAGACTGATCAAGCCTCTCCACGGACATAGCCAACCTCTCTCTTTGATCAGTAGAAACCTGGAAATAAAAGCCTTAATTAAGTTTACTCTTATCTACTTCCCCTTGATGAATTTAATAACTAAGAAATTTGAGAAGAAGTTCAGTAATATGTTTGTAACCTGACGATACCGACAGCGTGGGAATCATCACATGCCTATTGCTATAGCTTCTTTGAACATTTTGAGCATTAAATATAACACCATCGGTTATCGGTTTGAATCCTGATCACCTTGCCGGTACTGAGAAACTCAATTGGCTATGATCAATGAGAGAACAAAGACAATCAGATGGGTCAATTTACAGTGCTTAGAATTGTAGCCTTGCTTTTGGAACATGGTTATTCAAAAGATTTGGCTACAGCTTTGGAATGAGCAATTTCACCATTATGTATTTCACGCTTTATCTCGCCGTCGTCATCATCATCTATGTAACTCAGATAGCATATCTTGTACACGTAACCACAAATCAACGGGTGGTTTTTTAAAAAGTCCAGTAAAAACAGGAAAGGGAAAAGAATTCACCTTTTTCTTGATATTGGCATTCTCGATCAACTCATTGAACTTCTACTTATAAGGAGGCTCAGCGTCATCATGCATGGCCTTTGAAGTCTCTTTTGGTATTCATGAAACTGCTGTGATAAAATCAACTGATCAGAGCAAAAAAAATATTATGAAATTTACTTCTGCAGCTCAATCATAAAAGGAAAACCCAACATTGAACTAATCAGGCTATCAAGCAGCAGGCTCGAGTCAATTTTCAGGCAACAGCTAACCTAAAAAGCACCGTCTTAAACTTTACCAACATGCTTCACAACTTGAGATCATGAGACAAGTTTGAAAAAAAGCTTACGATCAGAAACAAAAACCACAACAATTACTGGTCCAAGAAGAGTATCATTTTCAAAATACCATTTTTCATGTTTACACTAACCACTTTTACCATTATCTTTAATGAAGGGTAAAAAACATTTATAACCTTTTGATCAACTTTGACATAAAAAAAACATATGATTAACTAATCTAAACGTAAAACATCAACTCTAAACCCTAAACCATGAAACATCAACTCTAAACCCTAAACCCCGAAATATCCATTCTAAACCCTAAAACTTCAAATCTAAACCCTAAAATATCAACTATAAACCCAAAACGTAAACCCTAAACCATATATTTTATGAAATTCAAACCCTAAACCCTAAAACCCTATACCTTCGAATCTAAACCCTAAACATCAACTATAAACCCTAAACCCTAAAACCCTAAACCTTCAAATCTAAACCCTAAAACATCAGCTCTAGGGTTTAGGGTTTAGGGTCTAGCATTTAGAGTTTAGGGTTTAGAGTTTAGGGTTTAAAGTTGAAGGTTTAGGTTTTAGGGTTTAGAGTTGATGTTTCAGGGTTTAGGATTAATTTTTAGGGTTTAAGGTTTAGTGTTGATAGTTTAGGATTTAGTGTTGATGGTTTAGGGTTTAGGGTTTAGAGTTAGATGTTTCGGGGTTTCGGGTTCGTATTTCAAAAAAAAGGTTTAGGATTTGATGGTTTAGGTTTTAGGGTTCGTATTTCAAAAGAATATAAGGTTTTAGGATTGATGGTTTAGGGTTTAGAGTTGAGTTTTGGGGTTTAGGGTTTTGAATTTCGAAATTGTATAATTCAAAAAATATTAAAACATTATTTTTTTATCTTTTTAGTTTTTTTATTTATTTATTATATATATAAAAAACAAAGGCATAAGAGTCTTTTACCATTTAATGAAAAAATAAATTTAAAATATCTATTTAGTAGAGGTAAAGATGAAAAGTGCCCCAAAAAATCTCTACTTTATTAGGATAGATTATTCACAAATATTCTGCCAGAAATATGGGTCAACTACTTTTTCATTGAGACATCCGTTTCTCATGTCTTGAAACATGGACGTGTTGATTTTTTTTGCCTATTTGGTTTAAACAAATTTTATAAATACACGTTTTTGATTTCTTATCGTCTAAAGCTTTATCTAAAAAAATTAAAAAAAAGTTTTATCTAAAATATTAGAGCAATCTCTATCATTGTCAACTTAAATATAAAAAGTAAAAGTAAAAGTTAGCATTTTTTCAAAAAGTCTAAGAACTCATTTTATAGTAAAAATAATATTTTAGATGTTTAGGAGTTCACTAAAAATTAAATAATTATTTTTGATAATTCCTAATATTTGAAATATTTACTTATTATAATAATATTTTATCTTATTAAATTATTAATGTTAAAAAATTTAAAGTGAATGATTTTAAAACGATACAAAGTCTGCAGAAAACAAAAACAAAAAGTTCTATAAACCAAACCAGCCAAAAATAATTGTTCTTTTCAAAAGAAAGAGAAAAAGTCTAAAATTATAACACACAAGCTAAGCTAAAGAATAAGATATTAAAATCTATATAATAAAATAACCCAATAAACAGTTAACTCTTTAACTAATAGGCACCAGCCCAACAAAGTTGACGAATTTATTGGAAAACTTTCTCAAGAATATTTACCAAACATACCTTCCACCAAGGCACCAACCATGGTTAAAATAGCTGAATAATATAAGAATTTTGTTTTTACAAAATAACTATGTAATAAAGTGGTTGGATGATATTACAAATTTATTTAAATTAAAATAGATCAATTTATTCCGCTTGTGATAGTTTAACAAGCATGATGTGTGCAACCAAGAATGTATACTGCACTATATTTATCAATATAGAATAATTCATTTATAGTTACAGCATACCTAAATAATTTTTTTTTTTTTTTTGCTAAGGCATACCTAAATATATCACACATGGTTAACATTTCTATATTATAGGTATATAATAATATCATATAAAAATAACAAGTTATTTATCTAAAGTCGGTAGAAGCAAAGATGTATCTAACGGAGGAATTAAGATGAAATATTGTTATTAGTACATGAGATAAATGCAAAAAAAAAAAAACGGTAGGAAAAGGAAAAGAAACTGTCATGAGAAGTGGAAGAGTTAGAAAATGATAGAAAGAGGGGAGGAGACGACGAGTGACAACGATGGTGAAGAAAAAAAAATGACATCGATGAAATAATCGGTTGTGATGATGATAATGATGTTACAAGTGAGAAAATAAACAAAATACAAATTGTATAACACTTTTATTTTATAAGTTTATAATAGAATAGAACATACTTCTATATTATATTTAAAACAAATTGTATACATTTAATGTTTGCCATCTTTTTATTATGTGGTTGTAGGCCTGGGACTTTTATCCGAGATCCGGATTCGATCCGAGATTCGATCCGGATCCGATCCGAAAATCCGGATATCCGGAGGGGCCGAATCCGGATCCGGATAGTAAAATGTTGGATCCGTCAAAGCCGGATCCGGATCCGGATATCTTAATTGTTGGATTCGATAACTGTACGGCGTGTGAAGCACGCTTGTGTATCTGTATCACTATAATAAATGTAAAAATTAAATTTATGGCAGTGTGATAAATGACTGATAGAGAAAAAGACACGGTCTACTTAGGATGCGTCAAAATTGTTGGTGGTTCTGTGTATCAAACTTATCGACCATTTAAAAAGAGAAACATGAAAGAAAAGTTGGATTTTATATACCAAAAATATATAATTGAATATCTAACTAAAAAAAGTTTACCATGATATTAGATATATTTCATGAAATCTATGCCAAAACACCCTTGTAAAATAACCAGATACTATAGATTTAGCTCACCACTGAGAGTAAATTCTGCTAGCAGCCCATCATATGTGTGGACTAGCATTTCTGCTGCAAGAAAGTTGTTATTATTGGGAATTAGACAGAAGATACACTCTGGCTATGAAATCAAGGTGTGGGAGAATCCGTGGATTCCAACGACCCCTGCGAGACCAGCTATCCCTGTAGCGCCAGTTATGCATCATAATATGAGAGTCAGCGATATCATTAATTAGGTAACGAAGAATTGGGATGTTGGTTTATTGGAGAACTATGCCAATCTTGAAGACATACCACTCATAAGGAGTTTGGCCATAAGCTCAACTCATCATCGTGATATTTTCTGCTGGAACTACACAAGGAATGGCCAATACACGGTTAAATCTGAATATTGGATGGCTCAGAATTTATTAAAGACAGAGGGAGAGAAGGAAGTCTTGGAGCCGAGTATCACTAAGCTTCAAGCCTTTGCTTGGAAGTTAAAAGCGCCTAAGAAGATATGCCACCTTATATGACAATTGTTAACTGGTCATGTGGCAGTAACGAGGAACTTAGCAAGACGCTATATGAGGTGTGATAACTACTGCCCAAGATGTGGAGAACTAGAAGAATTTGTAACCCATGCCATTTTCGAATGTCCGCCAGCTCTACAAGTGTGGTCCTTATCATCGACTCCAACAAGCCCATATATATTTCCAGTGCCAAGCGTCTACACAAATATGGATTACCTATTCTGGAGGAAAAACATTATTATTGTGTCAGAACGAGACATGGATCCTTACTTCTGGATAATCTGGTATATTTGGAAGGCTAGGAATGACAAACTTTTCAGGAGGATAGCCAGAGATCCTTTGGAGCTAATTCGACATGCAGAAAGTGAATGCCAAGCCTGGTTTGATGCGAACGAAGTGGTACAAACAGTGGTTCAAGATAACAACACTGAGGGACCCCAAGTCATAAGCTTGGGTAATATTTGCTTGTTAGATGGCTCTTGGAGGCCTCTGCTCACTTTAGTGGATGTGGATAGGTTTGGATGGACTGTGGTGAGAACATACAACTTCTTGGGACAAGAAATTTCACTCGACGGGAATCAGCCTTGCATTCGGAAGTAGAAACATTGCGGTAGGCAATGGAGAATATGCTTCAACACTCAACATGCCAGACCTTTAGGACAAACTGTAAGGAGCCGATTGCAATGATAAATGAACTCATGCTTGGCCAAGCTTTGCGACGGAATTGGAGAGGATAGAGACGCTACATATATGCTTTCCGGACTTCAACATCACTCATGTTCCACGAGCGCGAAATCATTTTCCATACTTTTTAGCTAAGACTGCTAGATCCTTCCATAGGGAGTTACATTTTATTGGTTGTTCTATTCCGGTCTGGTTACCCAAACCACCTCAAGCTTGAGTAATAGAATGGCCTTCTGACGTCACAAAAAAAAAACATATAACCTCTTTTGTTTTTTCTTCTTTCTCCACTCTCAGATGTCTACTTTTGTTACGATGAACCCTTAAATCTCTGTCCTTTCTTTTGCGTCTATTTTTATCACTAATTTTTCTCTGTTTTCGTCTTCTCCAATGGTGTTTGTCTGATCGGCAATAACTCTAGGGAAGCCAAACAGAAATTGCCTTCATGACTTTGTATTTATACTCTGTTTTTCATTCTGAATCTTGCACCAACACAGATCCGGGCCACTATGAAAATCTGATGGTGAAGAGTGACAAATGTGGACCAGTGAATGTGTCACCGTGTTTGAAAAAGAGTAGATGTAGAAGATGGCTCACCGACTATTCTATATTATGTGAGAAGAAGTTATACTATAATTTTTGTTACTACAACTATTTTTGTAAGATTGCTATATTATTTAAGATATAGTCTCTTCTTACTCTTGTATTTATGTACTATTTCATTGAAAATGAACAGTATGTCGTGCCCTTAAGTCTCAATACTTGTTTTCTTTAGCGTATTCATTAATAAGTAATATATTATTTATCATGTTCTATTCTTTTTAATGGTTGTAAAATAATATTTTCCTTCCACCATTTTGGTCTCTTCAAACATACCTATCAGTTTCACTGGTCCACCCATTGTACGATTGCCATTATCAGTCTTTGCATCTTTCATTGCGTAGTGGTAGCACACGTCGGATTACCAAGCTAAAAATATGCAAAGGTTTTTGTATTTTTATACAGTTTGTATGAAATAGAATAAGTCTCAGATTTCTGCTACTCCTTGATACCGGCGAACATATAAACCTTTGTTTACTCTGCCTCAATCACCTCTACATGTAAAATCGGTACCCACTATCGCCACCGATTGTTTCATCCTAGCCACGGTATTCGTGTCCTCCACCATCGCTATCCTTTCCTCACCTTTTCCACTGTAACATCGGCACAACCATAACAATTGATTGTTTCCTTGCCACCACCGTCTCCTCCCATGTCTCCTCACCTCTTTCCGTTGTCTCTTCTTCCTTAATTGTGATTGATGTCTGAGTAAAAATGAAAATGATTACTCGCTGACTATTTAAACTATAACTCGGGTGTATATTTATGGGCTGACATATAACATAAAAATATATAATTGTTGTTATAAAATATAAATTACAATTCAGGTGTATATTTGTAGTCTAGTTTATATTAAGAACAAAGCTAGTATTCAATCAACACAAAAAGTTCTTTTATTTAGTTTGGTAATCATAATGTGATGTAGAACGAAAATAAGAACAAGATCATCGAATACTGTGTAATGTAAGATATCAAATATCATCTTAACAAAGATTAAAATAACTTTATGAATCAAGAGATCTAATGTAAGAACAAGATCATCGAATACTGTGTAATGTAAGATATCAAATATCATCTTAACAAAGATTAAAATAACTTTATGAATCAAGAGATCTAATGTAAGAACAAGATCATCGAATACTGTGTAGTGTAAGATATCAAATATCATCTTCCACTGTAACATCGGCACCACCATAACAATTGATTGTTTCCTTGCCACCACTGTCTCCACCCATGTCTCCTCACCTCTTTCCATTGTCTTTTCTTCCTTAATTGTGATTGATGTCTGAGTAAAAATGAAAATGATTACTCGCTGACTATATAAACTATAACTCGGGTGTATATTTCGGGGTTGACATATAACATACAAATATATAATTGTAGAATATAAATTACAATTCAGGTGTATTTGTAGTCTAGTTTAGCTTATATTAAGAACAAAGCTAGTATTTAATCAACACATAAAGTTCTTTTATTTAGTTTGGTAATCATAATGTGATGTAGAATGAAAATAAGAACAAAATCATCGAATACTGTGTAATGTAAGATACCAAATATCATCTTAACAAAGACTAAAATAACGTTATGAATCAAGAGATCTAATGTAAGAACAAGATCATCGAATACTGTGTAATGTAAGATATCAAATATCATCTTCCACTGTAACATCGCAACACCATAACAATTAATTGTTTCCTTGCCACCACCGTCTCCACCCATGTCTCCTCACCTCTTTCCATTGTCTCTTCTTCCTTAATTGTGATTGATGTCTGAGTAAAAATGAAAATGATTACTCGCTGACTATATAAACTATAACTCGGGTGTATATTTCTGGGTTGACATATAACATAAACTATATAATTGTTGTTATAAAATATAAATTACAATTCAGGTGTATATTTGTAGTCTAGTTCAGCTTATATTAAGAACAAAGCTAGTATTCAATCAACACAAAAGTTCTTTTATTTAGTTTGGTAATCATAATGTGATGCAGAACGAAAATAAGAACAAGATCATCGAATACTGTGTAATGTAAGATATCAAATATCATCTTGACAAAGACTAAAATAACGTTATGAATCAAGAGATCTAGAAGTTGGTTGTCTTGGAAAATCTGTTGGATGAATTTTTGAATACGATGTATTATATTCAGCTTTTTTTACCTATGAAAGAGGGGTAGGAAATTGTTACATGTTTAGCCTATTGACATCTCATGAGCCAATATTTCAACCACTAGAATTTGAACAGAACAATGTAAGACATTCATGAAAAGATCAAGAATTCAAACAGAAAACATTCTAGTGGTTCGATGCAGCAAATTAGTGCAGCCAAGGTAACTTTAAATATTGTAGACCGAGAGCACAATGATCCAAAACCATCTCTTAAATCAGACTGATAGAATATTAAATATTCTAATTTTTTCTTTAAAAGAGTTAACTTAAGAGATGATTCTATAAAGATTTAATCTATCAAGAACGTATACACCTAGACGATGGTGGCGTATTTAGGGGTGAAGTTAGGTGACGTAAGGAAATGGACAGATGCATCCAGTAATTATTTTTAAGTTAAATATATTTCCAATAGTTTACGGGATAAATTGATAAGACAGGCAGTCCCGGCTCACCAAAAAATCGAAGACATAGTTGACATCTATAGCCCCAGAGACAACCATAACTGGTGATATACCACCCCTTTGTCAAAATTATTTTCATGACGATATTGCCCCTATGATCTATACTGCGCATGCTGCTGTATTGCATTGTTCGATGAAGTTCTGAAATGTGTCGGTCAAGTGAAAAACACTGAATTTGTATTTTCTCTTTTTTCTTTCTTCTCTTATTCATTTTCTAGATTTTTTTATCTTCTCTTATTCTCTTTTTTTTCGCTTGATCTTCTTTTTCTTTTCTCTCCACCATTTTATAGTTGGTTAATGAATAGAAGAATCAATTGAAGACAAGTGAACCGGCTAATTGTTAAGAAATCTCATGACTATTAGGTGAGAACTAATCAATCTTTTTTCAAAAAAATATTTTTTATTGATTAGAATGCTTGTTTTAAATATGTTTATGTAAGATTCAATTTTCCCTTTGAGTTTTTGGGTAATTGTAGCTTGACAAGAGTGTTAATTGTTTCGAAATACTTAAAAATATGTTTGTGAGTTGGTAGATTGGATTCCAAGATGGTTGATACATGGTTTGTATTCTCAGATGTTGATACATGGTTTTCAAAATATTTCAAGATGGTTGATACATGGTTTGCGAGTTGATACTTTTTTGATAAATTATTTGTTATCTGATAAATTATTTGTTACATGGTACATGTTATTTTAGCTTATACATAGCTTGATACCAAATTATTAATAAATGGTTGGTATGATACATAGACTTCTCGTTAACTGATACATGGTTTGTATTGTGTAGCAGATAAATGGTTTGTCAGTTTGTACATTATTTGATACATGGTTTGGTAGCTGACAAATGAGTTGATATATTGTTTTGTGAGTTAATACGTTATTTGATAAAGGTTTTGTTATCCGATAAAATATTTGTTACATGATACATGTTCTGTTATCTGATATATAATTTTGATATAAAAAATTGATAGATGGTTTGTTTCCTGGTACATGTTTTGTTAGCGGATATATAACTTGTTATCTGGTAAATGTTATGTTAGATTATATATAACACTATGCCTTAGCGATTACAAATTACATTAGTTGAAACCTTTACGTGTTATCCATTGCTGTTAGACAGATCGGAAGATCCCCTAAATATATTCCTTTTCATATGCTCGTAGTTCTTTTAGTTTGAGACTAATGAAAAGAAATTTGTAAGACAAATGTCTTTTTAGCGAGGTTATAAATATCATATAGAAATGAGTTAGCCATATTGTTATATTGTGGTGAAATATAGTTTGTTTGATCGTCGTGTAGAGATATAGTTGTTCCTAGTAATTTGTTTTATATTGTTACTAGTATTATCAATCCCGTGCTAAGCACGGGTCAATTTTTGTGTACTCTTAAATTATAATTTTCATATATAGAATTGAAATGTTCTTTATTTTTTTTGTGTTTAACTAAAATTGAACGTTATTTTAGTCAAATAGAAACATGACACCAGAAAATATATTAGATTATTTGTATATGTTTTGTATATGAATTTATTCTAAAATACGGATTTAGTTACTATTAATATTTAAAATAAAACAATGAAACTAAACATGGTAGTCAAGTCTTTATGTAATAGACTAACAAAAAAATGGTATGATAGTCGAATATGCTTGCCAAACCATAACAAACAAATTTGTAATAGTTCAAACCATAACAAACAAATTTGTAATAGTTCAAAATTGCATCATCATAGCTATACTTGATAGTCTTTTTTCTTGGTAGAGTGTTAGGTTTGTTTTGCTGTCTTTCCACATATTTTGATCATTATTTTGTCAACCATGGGATATAACTTTTTCAAGACTACATCAACAAAACATTAAAGCGTAACATGAGAGGGAGAATCCTAAAAAAAATAAGGATACAACTTGTTTTTAGATTGTGTACAATTTTGCTCCTTTACTATGTTTGCTACAGAGAACTATCCATCTTCTTGTTTGTAGTTTAGTCTTTTCTTTTTCTTGATTGTCTCTTAACCTGATAACTCTTTCGTTCTTGCGAAAGACTCTGGTTTTGTTGGATACAGAAGCAAGGCAAGTATTTGACTAATGAATAATGATAAATAGAAATAACAAAGATTCGTAAAATATCAATTTTGTAGCTAACAGAGTTGGAGATACGTATTATTATTTTTTTTTTTTTTTTTTTTTTTTTTTTTTTTTTTTTTTTTTTGTTGGAGATACATATTATTACCTTAGTTGCTGACAGAACTTTGGAACAGTACACTCGAGTGCCCTTTTAAACCTAAAAAGACAATTAAGAGATGGTTAATTGAGAAAAGAGGAAACTGAATCTTAATTAAGAGTAATCACAAACTTGTATGGATTTTTTTGTCATCAGTAGAAGATCTCAACAGAAGAGAAAAATGAAGCAGTTGAAACTGAGAAAGAGAATAGAAAAAAGAAAGAGTGAAAGTTATATAGAAAGCAAAACCGTTTCTGCAAAAAAAACCTTCAATGTTGTTTTGTTTTGCAAATTAATCCGCGAACTCAAAAACCTACGGATCAATCTTCCAAGTGCCAGTCAAACTGCAATATAACCCTCGGCCGTATATATATGTATTTGACTGTGTATAATTTTAACATTTTTCAATACTAAGTCGTTTTGGCGCTAATTTTTTAATGAAAAAAAATTGTTGAACTCGGGGTTTGAAACTTGAACCTTAAACACCATGTGCATGCTATATAACCATCTCGGCCAACAAATATATTTGTTTACTTAACAAACGCAATTATATAGATTTCTAAAAATTTATTCCGAAATGACCTTGTTTCTTCTTCTTATCTTGGACATGGGAGCTTGCGTAAATGCACAATAAATGTAAGGTTCAACAAATTTTTTTCATTAAAAATTTAGTGTCAAAACGACGTAGTATTGAAAAATGTTAAAATTATACATAATCAAATACACATATATACGACTGAGGGTTATATTGCGGTTTGACAGGCACTTGGAGGATTGACCCATGAGTTTTTGAATTCGCGGATTAATTTGCAAAAAAAAAAACCACATTAAAGGTGTTTTTTGTAAAAAACCCTTTTTTTAAAGCAATTCCAAATATCAAATTTTTATTGGTCGAGTGACTTGTGCTTTACTATGTAAAGGATAGCCATTTTATTAACTTTTCTCCATAAATTTCTCTTCATAAATTACAATTTTTATTTTTAATGATATAGCTATAAATATGGATATAAATCATGTGGCTAGAAACGCTCGAGGTGTAGATTATGACTTCAAACATCACTCTATTTAGCTGACACACTTTTTGCTTTATGCAGTGTCAGAGTTTGCATCAGAAGCTTTCATCATTAAGGAGGGGAAAAATCGTCTACTTATGACTTAAGTACCATGCACTAGACCATTAATTAACATCAATCAATATGTAGTTAGCAAATATATGCTTCCATTAAGGGTATGACTGGTTTCTGCATTACCACCTGCAAACGCAGCTTTAGCTTTTGTGATTGGTAACGGTTGTTGACGTTTTACAACAATCACTCAAACTGCTGTAAACCGCTCTAAACCTCATAAATTCAAAAGCTAGTTCCAGCTAGCGGTTGCTGACGGTTGCGGGAGGATAATTTTTTTCTAATTTTTTTAAAACAATATAAATACAAAAATAAAAATATTCAATAAAAATTTTAAATTGGAATTATGAAAATACTAAAATATATCTATTATATTTTAATTAATATATAAATTTTAAAAATAAAAATATTTTCTATAATTTATAAAAATTTAAAACTATAACTTTCTAAATATAATTTTTAAAAATTTAAAACTATAACCTTCTAAATATAATTTTTATATTTATTACAATATTATAATTTTGATATTTTTATAATTATATAAAATATAAATATTATTAATTTATTATTTAACCGCTGCTGCATTTGGTAGTTAACCAGTTATAAGTATCCCGCAAACACACCAATTTCTAACCGTAGAACCAGTCGTACAAATCTTTTAAAACCGCAACCACCCGCATCTGCAAACTCCCGCAACTGCAACCGCAACCATTGCGTTTGAACCAGTCAGACCCTAAGTATATTTACCTAATTGTCTCAAAATTGAAAGATAATGCTGACTACAACGAATCAGTGATGATTGCCCCTCATTGACTAAAAATATTTTCCCCTGTTGTTTATATTTTGGTAACGTTTTTGTTTTCTGTTTCTTAGTTTTTACTTTGTTAAATTTATTTAATTTCCAGCATAAAATATTTTTAATTACCTTTCCCATAACTGCTTATCTAACTGTCATTACATTATGAATTCGACATATTTGTTAAGGAAAAATCTACTAAAAGACTCTAAAATAGACTTTTTGATGAAAAGGGCACACAAAAAAGTACCAAAATTTTTTTTATTAAAGAGGTTAAATTATCTTTTATTTTTAATTTATAGATATATAAATATAAATAAATATTTAAGGAAATAATTAAAAATTAAAGCAAATATTTATTTTTTCAGAAATATTTTTGAAATTATTTTCAAAATTTTAAATCTTAGAAACCCCAACCCCAAAAACTCTTCCCCTTAAATCTAAATCCTAAATTTAGATTAGTTAGCGTCAAATCTAAATCCTAAATTTAGATTAGTTAGCGTCAGGGATATAAGTCTATTTTGACCTCTTTAATGAAAATTTTAGTCATTTTGACTCTTGTATGTTTTTAGTCAATTCTTCTAAATAGATCATTTTCAAGTTTTGGTCACAAAAATAGACCACAAGGAGTAAAATGACCAAAATATTTCATTTAATAGGTAAATGGATCATAATTCCCTAGATATATAAAAAAATATAAAAATATATAAAAATAATTAAAAAAATACTTTTTTATAGTTTTAGATTATATGTTTTCAAATTCGATTTTTTTATATAAAAAAAATTTAAACTTTTTTTTTCGAAATTTGTTTTTTATTTTTTTTCCATATTTTCTTTTCATAATTCGAAAATACTTTTTGAAACTATTTTTAAAATTTTTATTTTAAAATTTTTATTTTAAAATTTTTAATTTTTAATATTCATTTTTTTATTTTATAAAATTTTAAATCTCAATCCCAAATCTCCACTACTTAACTCTAAACCCTAAAATTTAGATAAGTTAACCCTAGGGGTATAAGTGTATTTACTTCTTTAATAAAATATTTTGGTTATTTTGATCTATAGAGTCTATATTGTGACATAACCTTTTTTAGTGTTATCCTAGGGTATTTCCCATGTTTTTTCCACGATAAAATTTTTTTATTACTATCTTAGAAAAATTTTCATTTGTCAATAATATATTTTTTACTGTATCTATTTTTTAAATCATATTTATTGTCTATTGAATAACTATTTTTCAGCGTATATTTACTTTGAGAAAATTAAATATGGAGAAATTAATTTTGAATTAATGTCTATTTGTTTTTAAACAATATTATATATAATAATTCTTATTTTCAATTTAAATATTATATTATTTTTTATGAATAATTTTAATAAACAAATTTTATTTAAAAATTTACATAATTTATGGTTTCACTAAAAAAAATTTCTAGATCCTCCACCGTGCGTACTCAAAACCACTTAGGGGATTCATAAGAAATAAGTATCACACGGATACCTTAATATTATTATAGCCAAACCATTGAAAAAAAAATACGGAAGAACCATTGTAGTCTATAGATTTCTTCTAGTTTATTGCAAGTTCTTAAGCAAGGTGCAATATACCTTGTACTTATTGTACATAGTTGTGATAATATAACGAGTTCAGCCTTAAACGGGCAGGAGTGGGATGCTCTGCTCATGTCTAAAGAAGTTCTCTGGATCAACCTTTGATTTGATAGTCACCGATCTGTTAAAATTGTCTTTGAAGTACTTTTCTCCCCAGACTTGAGCTTGTTTGAAGCTAGTCTTTGCGTTTTTCTTGTTCTTTCCCAGGTCAAGATCACGGTAGTTCACATAGGCTTCTCGCGGGTTGCTTGAGACATAAGGCATCATGTAACTGTACATATCTCTTATCCAGATAATGTGCCTGGTCGGTCTCTTGTCGCTGTTTGGCCAAGCCATTACATACTTGATCTTCGCCGTCTTGCTTCCGTTGTTTACAGCTACGCTGAATAATACTCTGATGAATAGTGCTTCAACAAGCTTGTTAGCGACCACTTGCCACTTCCAAAGAATCTTGTTGCGCACGTCTAGTTCTAACGTTTTGGTAACGGTGAAGACCGTCACTGTCTCAGGAACCGGAACAAGCTTGATCTTCCATCCTAGAATTATCCCAAAACTTGCTCCACCGCCTCCTCTAATCGCCCAAAACGTATCTTCACCCATAGAAGCTCTGTCGAGTAATTTACCATTGGCATCAACCATCTTTGCGTCTAACACATTATCTCCACCGAGACCGTATTTCCTCATCATGGAGCCATATGCACCACCTATTATATGGCCACCTATGCCTAAGCTCGTGCACGAACCAGCCGGAAACCCATGGACGCTGCTATTCTCTGCAATCCTACATGCACCAAAACAGTTTCTTGATCAGCTATATAATCAGGGTGGATATTGGTACATTCAGTGAGACATCATTGTCTTTTACCCCTAAAAGTTTGAAGGTTATATACATGGACATAAACGCCAAATCATGAGAAATTCTTTTTCTTTTTTAAGTTCTTACTAAATATGTACGTCCCCAAAATTCTTCAGTTTTGTGTTAACACTTTGTTGACTTTATTTATACCTGTAGTAAAGTTCACCAACGGTAGCACCAGCTTGAGCCCACGCACTGTTGTCTTCAATATTAATATCGATCTCTTTCAGCTTTGACAGATCCATCAATATAAACGTTTTTTCCATCTCTGAGACATAAGAGAGGCCTTCGTAATCGTGACCGCCGCTTCTGAAACGAAGATGAATTCCAAGTTTCTTGGAAAAGATGACGGATGCTCGGACGTGAGACTCGTTTAATCGGTTTCAATATGAATTCCGGTTTAGGCATGGCTTTACCCAAGAGCCGGAGATTCTGCTACCCCTTACTTCTGACATCCCTAAAATCCTAAACCCAAGTTCGATTTCTCAAATTGCACTCTTTTTTCAGTTTATTTTTTTTTATTTATTACGGGCCAAAGGCCCAAAATATGTTTATTTTTTTGGTTTCAATCCAAAATTAATCTTCTGCGCCAGAAATTTTCAGTTAAATTATTTATTGTCTTTCTTATTTATTTGGGATTATAAACCTAACTTGAATATATATGTTTATTTTTGACAATTTCCACACTACTAACTAAATTTTTTATATAATAATTTAAATTTTAAATAACAAAATATTAGGAAATCTAATATTATAATAATAAAATAATAATTTAATTTATGACATCCCTGAAATAAATTTCGGGATCCCCCACTGCACCCACCCAAACACAATCAAATCTAATCTACCATCAATCTAACCTAATTCACTCTCTCTCTCTCACATCAGGATCCTCGGTTTTTGGTTTTGCCTGAAAAATAGATGTTAAAGTTGTAAAGTTCGGTGGATTTTTTGAGGTTGTTCTTAATCCATTCGAAGGAAACCCAAAAATACGGGAAAGTGAACCAAAACGAGATTATGTGTTGGCAGCATAAACACGATAACAACTGAAACAAGATTCAGGGTGTCCATTATTGGCGAATCTCACATCTCTACAAGCAGTTCATCTAGTTTTTCCCACTCCTCCTTTCGCTCCAAGCATGTAGTACTTTCATCTCATGCCGGAGACCATCTCATCGAACACTGACACCATCTCCATCGGGCTAGCTACTGATTTCAGTGAATCCAAAAATCAAAGGAGAAGCCTTTATCACTTTAATACGCAGTTCCATGTTCAATTGGAGAAATTCAGGAATCAAACATTACAATGGTATCTCTGTGGCGATTCTGTTTGACGGGGAGAGAAAGATTCATCAGAGAGACAAGAGAGATTATGGATAAGGAGAAAGTTGCTTGAGGCTAAAAAGAGATGAAATCCATTCCAGATATGAAGATTGTTGTCTAGAATCTGGGTTTGCATAGAGGAAAAGAAGAAGAAGAAAGTATAGAGGATAAAAGAGTCGCCATTCTTGCTGCCAACACATGGTCAGTTGGGTGAGAAGGTGGAAGCAACCAAGGATGAGATTAAGGTCATGGAGCACTGTTTTTGCATCATTCCATGGATTTATTAATTCTCCTAATGGTTTATATTTTATTTCATATTTGTATGTGTAATATTGGTTATTTTGTATTTGAAAATATGTAAAATTTTATAATATATATTTAGCTTTTATAAAAATTTACTAAATTGAACATATTTGGGTAATTAAATTATTAGGTATTTGCATGGTGGAAATTTTTTTTAATACTCACATTTAAGCGACAAAAGAAACTTTTTCAATAGAAAGTAGAAACTATTGAAACATGTCTAATACAAATAATAATAAAAATTATTGAATATTTTTTCTTCGGTTTTGAACAATTTGGTTTATTAGGTATTAGCAGAACAAATAATAAAATCTAACAACATGTCTAAAAAGTGTAAATATATATTTAATAATTGTTTAAGAAAAATATCAGCAAATCTTTTTTTAATAATGTATAACTGCAATATACAAAAAATGTTTTATTGGATTTTTTGGATTATGTAGAATTTCAATATTTTGATTTTATAAATTTTACAAGACTAAAACATATTTGGATAACTAAACTATTAGATATTATTTGTTAGTATAAAGAAGTTTTTTGTGGAAATGATAAGTTTTCTAACAACTTAAGAAATATTAAAGATTTCATGACTAATTTGATATTTAACACATATACGGATATATAAATATATAAGTTATGGATTGTAAATTTAATTATAAATATAATGTATTATATTGATTTAATAGCGTTTAAAATAAGGAAAAAATATATCAAATAATCTTTAAACATAGTTTTCATATTTGTTTTATATCGATATACCTAAAAATTCATTTTTGAGAAATTTAAATCTTGTCTATAACATTTTCAAAACAAAAAAAAGAACAAAAAAAACATGTCTAAAACGTGACAAAAATTTCAGGTGAAAAAAAAACATGTTTTAAACGTGGCAAATTAACCGTATTATATGTCTAACACATGTTTGAATATTTACACTTAGTAGTACTCAAGGTTGTAGTAATATTTTTTTCTTTATAATAATACTTTTGCAAAATTCAACATTTACCAGCAATACCATGTCAAAAATTTAAATTTATAAGTAATACCAATGTATTTAGACATTTTTAGATTGCATATAACATAATGACAGAAAAAAATCAGAAAACATGTATTTTGTGATATTCACCTCATTATGGCTTTAACGTCAAGGCATTAATCATAAAAGTATAAGGAGGTTTTTTTAGAAAATGAGAAGTTCTCAATCAACTTAACAAATCAAACATATTTTATGTCACACTGCTAATTAAACACATATACGTACATATAAATACAAAATATATGAAATAGATATGCTAAAAACAAATAATAAGACGAAAATTAAGGTTTTTAGAAACATGCATAACATATAGTAATTCAAAGTAGTTCAAAGTAGGTCTAGATCAGTAAAATGAGTATCTCGAGTTTCGTCTTTCTCTTCTCCATATGTTGATTTACTCTCTTATATGAGGGCTTCACTTGATAATCTTGAAGGTAACTGATTTTTACTATTGACTCAGTCATCTGGTTTTGAAACATCTCTTTATGTTATTAACAAATGTATAGACATATAATTTCATAATATATAAGTTATATCAGATAGAAATATATAATAAGCCAAAAATATAAAATTCTTAAAAATATACATAATACATAGTAGTTCAAGGTAGTCTACAGTAGTCCAAGGTATTCCTAGTAGTGCTAGTTGTCCACAATACACATAATAATCCGAAATAGTACCAGCGGTACTTAATAGTATTTACTCATCAATTTTTTATAAATAAAAATATAATATAAATCTTCAAATAAATATAAAAAGCTATATATCCTTATTTTCGTCAAGAATATAATTTTGATATTTTTACAAAGATTAAAAATGATTTAAAAGCATTCTTGTTCTTAGGAAATACATCTATTAAATCAAAATTTAGAAAACAATTTTTTTTATAAATCAAAGTATTTTGTAAATAATATTAAAGTCAAAATAGATATAACTGAATTGGAATTATAAAATGATATTCTTTATATAACAATAAAAAGTGTCAAAATTACTTTTTATGAAACTAAGAGAATATTATTCATAAGTCATATAAATTGTTAATTCAATTATAAATATAAAATATATGAAATATCTTATTTTAAATTTGAAGGCTTTTATAAAAAAGATAAAAACTTTAATTTAGGAATATAATTTATATAAATATTTTATTAAATTTATTTTTGAAATTAATTCTTGATTAAAATATTATCGAAATAAATATTTTATTAAATTTGTATTTTCAAATTTTATACCTAAAATTTATATAAATATTTTATTCAATTTATTTTAAAATTTGGTTATTGATTAAAATATTATTGAAATACATATTTTATTAAATTTATATTTTAAAATATTATTGAAATAATTTATATAAATACTTTGAAATTAATTGTTGATTAAAATATGACATATCTTATTTTATATTTGAAAAGTTTATATAAAATAGATAAAAATTTAGTTTAGGAAAAATATAAATATTTTTATTAAATTATTTTTGAAATTGTAGAGAAATATACATAATATTCCTTAAACACCATTTTCATATTCGTTTTAAAACCCCCCATGATTTTTATAATTAAACTGTGATAATTTTTGTTATCCATAGCACATACAACATAACTACTATATTTTTATGAAAATTTTATGAAAAAATGATACTAAATTATTTTCAAAATAAGATTCAAAATTGTCATATAGAACCAATGGAGGAGAATATGTCTGTGGTTAGAGAAAGGGGAAGAAGATGAACACATGTAAGAAAGTGGGGGTCCATTAAGCTTTTTTTTTTGTCATCAAGTAGGATCTACTAAATATCAAACAAGTAATAAAGGGGGAATAAGAATCTCAGATAGACTGTCCACGTCAGACGGTAAAATCAACCAATCATGTTATAAGGTTTTGCCACGTCAGCATTATTGGGTCACACACATAATTACTGTGTAGACGCAAGCAGTTACGGTAATTTTTCATTCTGTCAACTTCCTTTAATTGTTAACGTGTTTTTAATTTAATTGGGTTAGGTAATGCTACAAGTCCAATAAAGAAAACCAATTGATCTCCAAACCCATTATAGCCCAAAACAAATCCAAAGTATGCGTTTAAGGTTCGAGTCGATTAGGTTTGGAGTCGTCTCCATATTCGACAATTCAACATATCTTTCTTTGCCGTACAAAACAAAACCAAAACTCCTTTAACTGAACTTTCCACCTCCCCTATATCTTCATGCCCGTCTCTTCCTTACCTTCCGTTCAACGTTTCTGTAACCTATACAATGAATCTTAGTTTATATTTAACTCATTAACTCCTATAAACTCTCTGTCTCCCTCCTTTTACAGTCAAAGCTTCATACGTATCTAAACCGAAAAAACACCTCAAACCCTATATATAGGAGAGGGTTGAGAGTGGAACCAAGCATCACCAACATGTTCTCTCAGTTTATTTACTCTCGAAACCCTACAATCCTCCTAGGAAAATGACTTCATGTTGACCAATCAGCCAACCACCATGCAACCTTCACGCTCTCCGACTTGGGAGAACTTCCCAATTCATGTTGGTCACCTCCTCTGCTTCTTGGATTGGGTAACATCAGGAAAGACGGAGAATCAAGAAAAACCGAGAAAAAGGAGAATTTCACTCTAAATCACCGTTCACCGCCTAAGAAATCAGTGATGACGTGTTATTTGACACTCAGGCACAGGTGGGATCATCTATGTATTCACAGTATTTTTACTTGCTGATATAAATTAACACATATGTGCTACTGTTTCTCAACCCAGCTTCAGTCGGACAAGCAACAGAATCTGCCAACAATAGGGGTGATGCGCAAAAGATTTCACTGGAAGTTGGTGAAGCCAAGTATGCCAGGTCCTGCAACCGACCAGAACAAACGCAAACGCCCCGTGAGTGATTTCCCCAAGGCCATCTAACCGTCAACCCCACTTAGCTTTACTCTCATTTCAATTTTAAATTTTCATATTTTTTCTCTACTTTGAACTTTGATTTTCTCTTTGATCTGCTGCAACCTATTTCTTACTGGTGTAAGAATTATTATGACTTTCAATAATAAAGGGACGTGAGCGGTAACGTGTCTTTGCTTATTTTCTAATGTCAGATGGCGTCAACAATACATAAACCTCGGCCATTTCAACATACATCATTTCATTAATATAAATAACTTCCAAGGAAGCAAATAAACTACACTTCAGAAAAGAGAAGGGAAAGAAGGATCAAGTTACATCACAAGAACAAGACAAAGCAAGCGTATGGGAGCTAAGACGGATTGTACCATAATGATGCAAGCCTCTGCCCCATAGGAAGACCAAGAGAAGACGTAGCTGAGCATTTGTCTCTCAGGAACCAAATAAATTTCTAAAATTGTTAACTTTTTTATTGGTAGGGAGCATGTTTTCTTAAATTCACTTATTATGCATGATTGAAAGCTGACAAAAAGTTCGGTCTATGGTCTTGCCTTTGATGTTGTTATACTCTTGATTTAATATCCTAGCGATTTTGTACTAATTTCAAAACAACAGAAGCAAAGTTTTAAAATGAGAATTATTTGTTTTATTTTTCATAAAAGCAAATGTTGAAACATTTAATATTTCATTATTTGACAAATGATTAAGTCATGCAGAGAAAGAGAAAGGAGAACAAAATGAGAAGAACACATGAAAGAAGAATGGAGATAGTGAACAGAACACACAAACACCATAATAAGGAGAGAAAGGTTAAAGAAGTGAGAGAGCGGAGCATTGGAACCTTTGGAAGAAGACAACATTGGACAATCCATCCCAAGCCTTTCAGAGAATCAATAATCGCAGGAAGGTAACTTCGATAGGTGGTGCGGTGCTGCGAGGATACTGTCTATGTTTTACCTTTCGATCGCTCTCTTTTATAAGCAAAACCAGTGGCCATGCATGTGGCAGATAAAGGCATCTTCAAGCTCTGGTCTATTTGCGCAGTCTTTGCGTAGAGACAGTTGAGTGGAATCACTTGAAAATCTCACACTTCCGAAGCTTTTTACAAGACCGGTCAATCAAATTATTAATTAGCAACGAAATGGCAATGAAAAAGCAAAAGAACACTGCGCTTGCGCGGGGTTAAAGATCCCTAGTTAATATAATATGAGGAAAGCGAGGTCCGCGGCTCTTTAAAAAAATTAAAAAGATAAAGAAAAAAGATTGGATCTGTAAAAGGTGAGATGTCAAAAGTAATAATAAAAAGAAGGGTAATAAGATAAGGTAAAAAAATGGGGTAGTGAGAAAATACAAGGGATAGCTAGAATAATTTTTTTGTAAGTGGAGCAAATCAGATTACTTTCCCAAGATCTAGTCTTGTTTAAATTGAGTTAGATGGAATATTTTTTAACGAGATGTAGAAAAGTTTAAGTTCTTTAAAGCGTCCACATAGAATCAAATTCGTCGGTTCAAACCAATCAAGTTCGTCAATATGTGGTTCTGTCAGTTTTTGTTTGTGGAAAACTGGAATTGCACGTCAAGTTTTGTTTCCTTGCAATTCAATTATTTTTGTTTATGTGTGAGTTTTTTTTTTTTTTTGCAATTCAATTATTTTCAAAATGAACTAGAGTGACATGATTTTCATTTGGTTTGGTGTGTTTAGGGATGTCCTTTGGGGATATATATATATATTGTATCATTTCTTATTAATAAAGTCTGATGTTTCAAACCTAGAAACTACATTTTGCTCCATGATCTCGTAACCACAAGGTCATTATTTAATGGTAGACGGACTTTGGGGAACTCAGCAATTCGGGTTCCAAAGCATATTTATACATTTTATTTTGTGGCTACGTGGATAAGAAATCATGTTTTAGGTCTCATTTAACTACCCGGAAAGAAGGTCCGTTCATAGGCTGCATCTGACATTGAGGAATAGTCTGTGTCCTTCCATAGATCCGAGATACCCTAGGTTAAAAAAAACGTATAAACTACCATGATTGCAATATATTTCAGTCAATCAACCAGTTATAGATTAACATTGGATTTTATCTGTACTTAAAATTGTCTTTGAAGTACTCTTATCTCCATACTTGAGCTTGTTTAAAACTTGTCTTTTGCATTTTTCTTGTTCTTTCCGATAGATCATGGTAGTTCACGTAGGAATTGTTACTAAATTTCCTGATCAGACATAAAGCATCAAGTAACCGTATAGATGTTGTTATACAATTGCTGCGCTTGCTCGATCTAGCTCGATCTCTTGTAAATGTCTGCCCAGTCCTTTATGTATTGGATCTTGAAGATGCTCCTTTAAATGGGTAAAAGGGGTTTGAGATTCAGATATTTTAGCTGAGTCTTCTTCTTTGACCAACTTTTTGAACATCCCCACCATCCATGATTCATGAATGTTCTTCAAGAAATCCAATTTGGCTTTAAAGTTGATATTTTTAAATGGTGACCTCTCTTGAAGCAAAGGTTAGTAGAAATGCAGCTGGGAGAATCCAAAAATGTAAACAGTAGTTTCAATCAAGCTCACTTTGACACAACCATTCGTTGTTAGCCCGAGATCCGGAAATCTCTTCTTAGCGTACAATGTCGAAACAGATTTCATCGCTGCAGATTGTATGCATGTTTAACAGTCTTAAATGAAATTTTGATATTACACACTATATGATAAAAATTTATGTTTATGTCAAAATTTCTGAATTTTAAACAATATATATCAATTTTTCCATTGTAGAATCACTATACAAAAAAATAAATTGGCTTTGATTTTATGATATTTTTTCACTAACAGATTATATTGATCATTCAAAGATAGGATTATACATGATTTGGAACCTAAGCCGGCTAGTCACATAGGAAGGTAGCCACACTTTGAACCGGTAGATAACCAACCCAGGAAGACGAGGTAAGGGTATGATTTAGGGCATGACTGGTTGAAACACAACGGTTACGAGTGCGGTTGCGGAGTTTGCGAATGTGGGTGATTATGGTTTCTAGTGTTATTAAGCGATTTGTACGATTGGTACAATGGTTAGAATTGGTGTGTTTGCATGATATTTGTGACTGATTGATTATGAGATACTGCAGCGGTTTAATAATAAATTATTAATATTAACATATTATAACATTATAAAATATCAAAAACATACTATTGTGATAAAATATAGAAAAAAAGACCAGACTCTATGCGAAATAAACTAACGAAGGAAGGCAGGAGATGATATTTGAAGAAGGAAATTTAGTTTGAATACACTTGAGAAATGAGAGATTTTCTAATGAAAGAAAATCCAAACTCATGCCCATAATAGATGGTGTAGAACCTAAAATCTACACTAACGAGGTGTTATTGGTTTATATATTTTGATTGATTTAGAAATCCATATAGTATTTATAAATCCAAATAAAATATGCAAATCCGGAGGTTTTCTCTCAGATTTGAGTCTTTGTATTTTTAACAAAAAAATCCATTCAAATCCATTATAAAATCAAATATATTAGTAAATTCGTACGATTGAATAACACTTTATTTGATATAGAATTTATGAATCATTAAACCAATAACACATGATTTTAATACAGATTTGAAAATCATAGAACCAATAACACTAGATTTAGTTTGGAATTTCAAATCCATTAAAATACAACAACCAATAACCCCTACTAAGTATTTGATAGTGATCGGGGTTTGATCTAAGGAAGACAAATGATGTAGGCAACGAAATCTTTAGAATACAACAATGTTAAACAGTTTCCAGTAGGTAAAAATGGACTTTATTGATGAATAAGATCGAATACAATGAGTGGAACTAGATCGAGTGATACAAATGAGATTCGTAAAGAAAGAATCTAAGATTGGGATGAAAACAAGGTCGATGTAAGTGTGTAGCTCTCTCTAGAGTTTTCAACGTGTCCTTCTTCATTCCCATTCCTCCTCCTTTATAGTGAGTCGACCTCGTGATCTTCGTAACTGCTCCGCGATCTCTGGGACTGCTTCGCGATCTCCGGGACCTCGACTCCTTCGCTTTCGAGCTCGATTGCTTGCTATGGGCTTCAGTTCCTTACGGCCCATGTCATTGATCGCGACCCATTAATGTACTGACCAATATTGGGTCCAACATTTATCCCCCAGTCTCTTTTGATTTGATCGAAAAGAAAAGAGGCGGTTAGCTTTTAACCGGGGTCTCATCGCTTGGTAACCGATACCACTCGGATTCGACTTAATGACGATTCTTGAAAAACCGTTTGTTGGCGCGTTTTTATTATTATTATTTTAATCCATAATGGCTATCTTAGCCGCTGCTAGGGCGTAAACTAGGTCATCATTATCTTTCTTGAAAACGACGATAGAGCCGTTAAGGTGGCTATATATACGTAAGGGATCTTCTTTTGTCTCAATTTTGTTCCCTCTTTCTCGTTTCTTTCTCCTTTGCTCTGAAATTTTCTGTTTGTTGAGCTCGAGATGTCTTCGTCGTTCAATTTCCGTTCTCCGACTACTAAAGCCGATGATCTTGAGGACCTTTACAAGACGTCGGGGTCGATCATGCCGTCGTTCTCAGTTTGGCCGGTACGAATGAGACTTCCGAGACCGTGCGAGAAGGTTACTGTGGAGCCTATCTTTCTTTCTTTCACTCATGTGGTCTTATCTTCCCGATCCTGGAGCCCATACTTGAGATTCTGGCGGAGCTTGGTTTATCGCTTACTCAGATCCTCCCAAACTTTCTTAGGTATCTTATCGCCTTCTTGGTTAGGGCTAAGGAGGAAGGTCTTTCTTTTGGCCTTAGTGAGTTCCGACAGCTCGTTCTGGTGAAGCAGAACCAGCAGAACCCAGGTACCTTCCTTGTGTCTCCGCGCCCAGGTTGCCACGTCATCGAGGACAACCCCTATCGCGATGAGAAGTGGCGTGAACAATTTTTCATTTTCAAGATGGATCGAGCATCTATGGGTGAATTTGACTTCTCTCGGCTTCCTCGGAGTTGGGCCGAGAATATCGGTTAGTTTTCTTTTGTCTATGTGTCGATTTTTCTCTTTGGGAAATAGGTGACTCAACTTTTTGTTTTTCTTTGATCGATTCAGCTCCTTCCGAAAGCTCTTCGATGTCAGACGAGATTCGTGGTTTGATCGGGATTCTTCGGAGAGGTCGTTTTAACTGGTCTTTGTTTGATCAAACTCGGATTCGAACCGTCTTTGCTATGCCGGAGGGGATCAACAGGGCCCCTCTGGTTGGGGGTTCTGAGGACGAGGCCGAACACTCCCAGGAAGTCATAGCGACTCCTTCCATTCAGGCCCAGTCTTCGGATCGATTAACTAGACAGCTCGTGAGGTGGTCGTCATTCCGCACTTCCGGTTCTGCATCGAGGGGCCGAGCTTCTGGAAAATCTCCCTTGGTCTCGATTCACGACTCCGACGATGAAGACGCTTCGGAAGAGAGACGATCTCCTGTCTCGTTGAGCCCTGGCTAGGAGGACGATACCGTTGCGGCGACTCTCAAGCAACGCCGGTCGTCGAAGGGTGCCTTGCCCGGCCCATTTCGTCCTAGGTTTGTTCCTGAGGGAGATGGTTCTTTGTTTGCGGCCCAAGGTGACCTAATTTCCCTCGCTGCTCGCATGAGGTCTGCAGGCTGCCGTATTCCATCTCTTGCTTCCTCAGCCGAGAAGGAAGCTTACGCCAAGGTTGCGGTGGCAAGCTCTAAGGTTCGTTTCCCACCTTATTTTCCTTGAAAATTTGCTTCGAGGTTCTTATTTTTTTATCTTGATTTCTTCTCAGGTGATGAAAGCTTTCATTGAATACGTTGTGGTGATGGAAGATCACGTCGTGGCTTCTCGGAACGACAAGGAAATCGAGAGTATTGGTTCCGAGATCAAGAGGCTTTCAAAGGAGCTCGAAGCCACCAAGCGAGAAGGGAAGAAGGATGCCGAAAAGATCGAGGCTTTGACTGAGGATTGGAAGAGAATTCACCAGGAGAACGAGGCTCTTATGACCCAGATGGTTGCTCAGAAGGCAAGAATCGCGGCGCTCGAGGCCGAGAGAGAACGGGACATTCGTCGTGCTTCTCGCGTTGCTCGTCGTGATATCGCGACTCGGTACCGGGAAATCCTTGAATCCTTGAAGGATAAGTGGAAGAGAAAGGAAAAGGGAGTGTCTGCCGAGATTCAGCTGCAAGAAGTGATCGCCAACATCTATCTTCTGAACGAACTCAAGGATAGGGGTTTGACTGTGGACGCAGAGCTTGCTCGTTTAAAGGAGATGGAAGGAGATTGTGAGGATCTCGTTGCTTCAGCCACAGTGCCGGATTGGTCAATCTCCGAGCTTGATCTTCCTCAAGTCTCAGACGATTCAGTGGATCAAGGCGGGGGGTCGTCTGTCCCCGATGATTCCGCTTCTAGTTAAATTTTTCTTTTCTGTTTTTTTTTTTGTTTTAATATCTTTTTGTTTTTCGCGATCTTTGATCGTGATATCTTGGATATTCTAATGGATAAGCATAATGTTTCGGGATATTTTCGTTTCCTTAGCCTTTGAGATTCTCTTTGTTTGGGTCGTTGAGATACGGCGAGACCTTGATCCTTATAAAGCTTCACTTTCTTTAGGATTTACCAAAGTGTTTCGTTTAATTTCGTTATTGCTTGTCAAAGGAACATGGCTTCGAGAAGATCAAGCCCTCGCGACTCTGATAGGGTGCAAATTCGAACTGGTAGTGCTAATGCGGAGCGCATTCGATGTGGAGACGTGAGCGAAGCGCTCACAGAAGTTCTTCGTGAGGAGATCCGACTTCCGCGGACTTTAACCCAAGAGGCCAAGGACCTCGAGGGTGAAAAATCTGTTGCTCGTGTTAAGTCGAGTAGCCCAACAGGTTCGGAGGGGCGTGACCGCCCCCCGAAGAAGGCGAAAAAGAATGGTTCGGACCATCGTCTTGGTGTTTCAGGGGAAGCGGTTGTTGCTAAACCGTTTCATTGGTAGTTCTCACACTCCAAGAATTGCCCTATTACGGAAGATCCAGACAGTGTTGCTCACTTGGTGAGGCATTTCAAACCTGCTGGGTGTCCGCTTCCTTCTTTCTGAAATATGGTGGAACGTGAGGCTTATGTGAAGTTGGCTGTGGCTTATGATAAGGTCGTTCTTTTTGACACTCGATCCTTGTTGATTGGTTCGTTTTGTCTGTGCCGATATGCTATGTTCCAGGCCATGGAGGCTAGTAACAAGTTCACGGCGACTTTGGAAAAGCGCATGCAAGACGTCCCGCACTCTGACGAGCTTTACGAGATAAAGAAGGTCATTCGAGAGCTAAATCTTGGTCTGAAGATGGCTCAAGATCGAGAGCGTGCCAATGCCGCTCAAGTGGCCACTGCTGAGAAATTGGGGAATCAGGCTGCTTCACTCGAAGCTCGTCTGCGAGTTGTGAGTAACGAGAGGAAATCGACCCTCGAGAAAGTTTCCTTTTTGGAAGCGAAGGTTGAATCTTCTGCTAATAAGTTCTATGATGACCTTCGTCACGCAACTTATGACGCTAAAAAGGCTCTAGCGGACAGCTACTTGGATGTGTTGGTATCTCTTAAGGAGAAGTGGGAGAAGAAGAAGGCCGCAACTGATTGTGAAGCTCGTCTTAGGGAGGTCATATAAAATATAGATCTCTTGAAGGAAATTATGAACATCAATCTTCTGGATTCGGACGAGTTGTTGCGACTTCGAACGAAGGAGGTCGAGCTCGGGTCCGAGCTCGATGTGAAGGCGGTTTCGGATTTCTCCATTGGGAAGCTCGGTCCGCCTCAGATTTTGGAGGATCTACCAGAATATTTCTTTGCTAAGGTTCCTTCTGCGGCGGATGATGTGACGAAGTGCTCGGGTGGTCAGTTCGAGGATGGCGAATTCGGCATCGAGGAGTAGCATTAGGGATTTTTTGTTTCTGTTTTCTCTTTTTGCTTTTTGTTGCTTTATTTATTATTATTTAATAAAGAGGGGGTCATGGGTCCCGGTTTGTTTGCTGTTATTTTTATGTTTATGCGAGGCCAATCTTTTGGGGCCGTGAGTCGATTTGTTGTAGATACTTTTATCGATGGTTTTGCTGTAACAAAAGATTTTGTTAGCTAGTTTTGTCGCGCTCGTTGGCGGAGTTGGCCGCAACCAAAGACTTGATCAGGGTCTTGGTTTTTGGTCGACTGTCATAGTTTTGCGATTTGTAGATATAGGGAATCTGATATGCTCGAACTGCGATATCAAAGAACTATAATTATTAATATGTCGGATTTTCTTTCGTTACAAATTTGTGGAAAGAAGGCAGTTTAATATTGTCGTGCCGTTGTTCCTCGGGTGTTGCGATATGCTCACTCCGAGTTTTGTAGTTGGAGGGTGACTGGACTCGTGTCGTGAGTTGCCTACGTACCCTCGTTGATAGACCATGGATTTGACCTACTTTTACCCATGTTTTGTAGGTCTTTTTTCTAATAATTATTATATTATAGAGTCTATTTACTATATTTATAAGATCAGGAGTGATTTGGAGATAAGTGATGATTTTGGAGCATTTTGGAGATATTTGGAGCAAGCACCCGAGATGACCATCGAGCTCGACAATCAGTTGATATCGAAGAGAAGCAATCGATCGATGTTAACATTGTGATGTCGATCGATAGCGAAGCGCGCATAAAGCCTGTTTGGTCACAGCCGACTTGAAGCCCAAGTCTTCACCAATTTACAAGATTACCCCTGATGAGTTTTAACCTAACTATATAAGCTTTGCCACCATGTTAGAGGCAAAGTGTGCTTTATTATTTTACTAGTTTTACAGCAAAAGTTTTCTAGGATTTTGATAGATTGGAGAGAAGATCCAAAGTTATATTTGTGATTGGAACTCCATTGATATCTATTTTTTACTATTCTAATGCAGTTTTTATACCTAATTGTTTTCATGAATTGCTTAGCAATGTCTGAGTAGTTTCTTTGTTAGATTTTTTTAATAGGTTAGGAAGGATTAGCCCCAACTATAGATTGCTGAGTTGTGATAATCATCTTTAGGATTGTGATATAATGCATGTGTCTAGATTATCTACCTAGAACCTGCCCCTTAGATTCGATTGATAAAAGCGAGAGCTTTAATCTCATCCTGAAAACATTCTAATAGAACTATGTTTCTTGCTACGAGCTAGGCGAGAGCTGATCTAGTGAGCTTAGTAAGATGCAATTCAACCCGCGCATAAAGCTTGACTAGAGCGCGTCGATCGATATCACATTTGAATAATCGATCGGCGGGGCAAAATGTATCCCTATAGGATTATTGATAAAAATACGACAGTTGAGATCAATAGATATAGTTAATGGACGAGTCCAAACATTGCGAACGCTGATGGACTTGTTGATCAAGTAGTTGCGCATTACATTATCATGCAAGCAACTCATTAGGCATCTGTAGGATTATAATCTCAATTTTCCTGAATAAAAATCCTAAGTCTAGCTATTTCCTTAATAAACACCAAAACCTCAACCAGTCAATTGAGCAAATACTTTGCTTGATTTCTAAGCTGCTATTTACATTTAAAATCGTTAAAACATCCAACTTAACAAATCATATTAGATTTCTTAGGTTCCCTAGCTCCCTGTGAATTCGATCCCTAAGTACTACAACTCGACCTCTTATTTGAGAGAGTATAAATCACTCCTTAGGGTAATTTGAGTGGTATCAAATTTGGCGTCGTTGCCGGGGAGCTTCGATCGTCTGTTTGTTGGGATAAAAAACGGTTACGACGAAGTTAACATTCAAGAACGTCCGAAGAAGAAAACGAAAAAAACTTCTTCGACAAATACTTTTTCGGAATAGATTCTTCCTTACCAAAAGCTTTGCGGAGGAAACACGAGACATCAGACAAGAGCTCGAAAAGGGTCGCTACGCAGCGACCAAACGCGTGTTCCGCTCGATCGCTGCGTAGCGACCGAGCTCGAGCCAAAGCCCGGTCGCTACATAGCGACCAAGCGTCCGTTCCTCTCGATCGCTACATAGCGACCGAGCTCTTCCGAAACGTCGATACGACATTAGCCCATGCATTCTTGTCTACCCTTCGATGCTATCTCCCAAAGACCGTAACGAACCCATTTCATGTTCCCCGCCATTCTAAGTTATCGATCAAACTTTACCGTAAAACCCGCGGAAAGTTCGTTCTTTATCGAAAGAAGCCATAATAAACACTTCGAGTCAGAAGACGGCCCAAAGGGACCTAAGACATGACTCGAGGCCCAACTTACGATTTCTTAACCAACAGCCCGTAAGCCGCATGACGGTTTACGCTTGGTTCGCAA
>NC_027749.1:38353925-38355226 GCF_000695525.1 Brassica oleracea var. oleracea
GGCTTAAGGGCAGAAGAGGAAAAGCGTAAACCGACCTAGGAGCCAGTATATAAGGAGTCCTAGGCGAGAGGCATGGGGGATGACTTTTCTCAGAGCAAACTTAGCACTTAGCGCAATTAGACATATTTCCGTTTTTGTTATTCGAGCTGCGACTCAACTAGGTTATTGCCGTTTTAGGGTTTTAGAACTAGGAATCTCGCCGACAGCTCTCGTAGCCCAGGCTCTTACCTTGTTGTAACGCTCAAACGCGGATTCGGAATAAGATCTACTTTGTTCTCTTTTCGATTCTTTATACTTTATCGTTGTTATTCTTGTGTTCTGATTGTTTGGCGAGTGGTAGTAGCAGATATCCGGGACCTCTGGGAAATTAGGGTTTTTCCTAGTTTCCTTATTTAAACGGAAATCACAGTGCGAATTTCAGTTCCCACACTGTTTAATTTAATATTTGCTGAGTTTTTGACAAAAAAAAATTTCTTTGATTTTCAGGTACATGCCCAGCAGTACCAGAAGCAACAAGAAAACCCATCTACTATTCTCACCATATCCTACAAGTTTGGAGCGTACGATCCGCAAAGAAGTGCGCTCCTCTTCGATCGACAACAACACCTGTTCGTCGGTCGATTTCGCTCAACCACCGTCGACCGAGACACTAGTCCCGTCGACCGATACTCGCTCAACACCGTCGACCGAAGACACTCATCTTCCATCGACCGACATCCTCCATCCGATATCAATCGATAATCCAGACAAGACATCAATCGATACTGAGCCGCGAGACATGGTTGCTACTCTGATACTTGTACGAGACAACAATGGGGACCTGCATGACCAGGAAGGTCGTCTGCGTAATGCAGCAGGTCAGAGGATAGACGCTCAGGGGGCTGCAATCCCTGAGTCTGATGAACCTGCACAACCTAAGACGTTGGCGGACTACAACCGTCTAGATCAGTAATACACCAACAGATCAGCCATTTGTCCTCCCACTATTCAGAGGGATTATGAGCTGAAGGCGCAGTACTACACCCTCGTGGGACAGATACCCTACCATGGATTATCTCACGAGCATTCTATGGACCATCTGGAGAGGTTCGAGGATCTGATTTCTGCTATTAAAGTCAAGGGAGTCCCTGAGGACTACCTCTTATGCAAGCTCTTCAAGTTCTCACTTTTTGGAGAAGCTTTGCACTGGCTTAAGTAGCTACCACCAGGATCTCTCACATCCTGGAGCGACATCAAGAATGCATTTCTATGCAATTTCTTTGATGAAGCACGCGCTGAAGACTTGAGGAGCAAGATTGCTA
>NC_027749.1:38355296-38363639 GCF_000695525.1 Brassica oleracea var. oleracea
TGTCCACACCATGGATTCAATGAAGTACAGCTGCTCAGTACTTTCTACAGAGGCATCGCGGTGCAGTACCATATGGCTCTTGATGCTTCCAGCAATGAGAACTTCAACACCAGGAATCCAGGAGAGGCAGTAAAGGTCATTGAAAACCTAGCATCTAGCAACAGCACCAAGAACACTGATTTTGAGAGGAGGAAATGTGCCACCATCCTTGGGAATGATCAGATGGATGAGGTAAAGGCAAAGCTGGACAGTGTTCACAAGCTTCTCAGGAAGCAAGTCTGCTTGGTTGAAGATGCAGAAGCTGTAGAGACAGAGGGTAGAGAAGAAGAAGAAGTGAACTTCATTTGTGGAACAGGTTTCCAAGGGTCTGGAAACCAGGGTGGAAACAGAAATTCCTATGAAAATAGGGGAAATTTCAACCAGAGTTCGCAGTACCAGAAACCCTACAGCACCAACATGAATTTTGGAAGTTCCTACTACCAGAAGCCACCGCCGCCTACTCAGGAGAGCAAGATTGAGGAGATGCTTGAGAGGGTTCTTGAGACACAGCAGCGCATGTTAGTGGACTTCAATGGAAAGATTGACTCTGTCTACACCAACCTGAACACAGAGTTTGATACTTTGAGCACTCATGTGAAGAAGCTGGAGACACAGGTTGTTCAGACAGTAGAAAATCTTAAGAGGCAGAAAGCCTTAACAAGAGGAGTAGGAGATGATGTGATGAAACACCACGTGAATGCCATCATTGGGGATGATTTCTGGCAAGTGATGAAGGAGGAGAAGCTGCAGGAAGGAGATTTCGAAGTAGAAAGCCTGATGAGCTTCGGCGGATCGCACTGGTGTCGATCGACGTCGGACCATGCATATCGATCGACAACCCCCAGTCCGAATCGATCGACATGATCTCTATAGCATCGATCGATGACACCAATGGAGTCATCCGCATCTTGCAATGCCGTGAGGATTCTGACTCACGAGGAGTTCGCAGCAAAACACCCACATCTGCCCAACCCTGATCACGTAAGAATTGCTCGACGAGCTAACACCTCTATCGATCGACATGGAGAACCAACTATCGATCGACAAATGGATGTCGAAATCAATCGACAACCTCCAGCTCCCACCGATCGACGAGCACCTATTACGTACCGAGTGCAGATGCCAAAGATAGATGTGGCACGTCTGAATGCACTCTGGCCCAAACCTAAACATTCAGAAAACCCACCAGAGACCGCCAGGACACCTTCAGATGATGGAGAGGAATCGATGGAAATCGATAGGGTTCCTTTGGGAAAAACCCTAAGGAGAAAAAGGAAAAGTGGAGAAGCATCTGAGAAGGGGGGCCAATGATAAGGAAAAGAAAAGTTTTCGGAAGAGAGTCTTCAGGATTCCTATAGATAAGCCATTCGAGGATGTTTATTATACTCACAAATTGTGGATGTTCTTCAGAGAGAAAAAGGAGAAAGAAGAAGACATCAGGAGAATGTTCTGTGAAGCTAGAGAAAATATGAGAAAGAGGATTATACTAAAGAAGAAGAGTGATCCTGGGCAGTTTGCAATACCATGCACGGTGAAGGGTATTGAATTCCCACATGCTTTGTGCGACACAGGAGCATCAGTAAGCATCCTACCTAAGGTTATGGCAGACCATCTGGGTCTGCATGTGGAGCCTTCCAACGAGTTGTTCACTTTTGTGGACTGCTCTCAGAAGAATTCAGGAGGGATTGTGAAAGACCTAGAGGTGCAGATTGGTAATGCCCTAGTTCCAGTTGATTTCCATGTCCTGGACATCAAGTTAAACTGGAACTCTTCTCTATTGCTTGGGAGAGCCTTCTTATCAACAGTAGGAGCAGTGTGCAACTTGCAAACCAACCAGTTGTGTCTAACGCTCATCGATCCTAATGCCCACTACGACCCTATACCAGTCAAGACGCCACAGAAGATCCCAGAAGAATCAATGATTCATGAATCATTGCAGCTTGCCACTGTGAAAAAAGTACGAAACCGATTACTCAGCATTGATCGAGACTCACACAACAACATCGATCGACAATGGTCACCAGAAATCGATCGACATGACAAGTTCGCCATCGATCGACACTCAACCTCAACAACGATAACGAAAACGAGCATCGACCGATACTGCCTACTACAAATCGATCGATACTGCCTACTACAAATCGATCGACACTGACGTCAATCGTGCACGCGAAGGAGACTACTCGATTGGCAGTTAGGAAGATGAACACCACCACGAAAGCTTTGCAGTAGAAACAGCAACCTACGCAACAGGAGCAGATAAACTACATGAAGGTTTCACAGATGAGGAATTACTCAACATGCAAATTCGCTATGAGACAGATCAACATCAATCAGAAACTTCTTGGGGAAGAACACGAACCAGCCATCCGATCGACAGAGCAATCCGCCCATCGATCGACACTCATCACCAACAATCGATCGATAACAACAATGCAACATCGATCGACAACCGTCAAATACCAAACACCACTGTAAGAGAAAAATATAAATTAGATAACCAATTTCTAACTCCATACGAATTTGGTATTTTCAGGGACCACGATGGCTACGCAAAAGCAATAAACGGCCGCACACTACAGGTATCTCGAGAAGACATCGCAGATATATTTCAGACAGCCAATGGCGCAGACAATCTGTTCATGCATCACCCCATCAATCCAGAACAGGAGGTTACAAGGGAGTTCTATGACATAGCTGGTGACATAGACAACAGCTTCAAACATAAATCTCGTTATCCCAGTCGACTATCGATCGACGTTACCCTCCCAGTATCGGTCGACAGACATCACGAGTTCGGCAGAAGAGCTTATGATCTCTATGGTAACCGAAAGCTCTCCTGGGAAGAAAAGGACGAGTACGGAATCTACAGAGATGATCAGAGATACGCCAGAGATATAGATGGAAACACTATTCGTCTTCACAACACAAATATCAGAAGAGTTCTGGAAAGAGCTTCAAGAGATGAGCCAAGCTACATATGTCTTCCTGAGCATGCTACCTTATTCACACAGATCAAGCTGGTACCATAGATCTACACCAAGGACAAGACCATTGAGATGTTCTATGGAGTCTATGGAGAACACAAGAAGAACAAAGAAGCTTTCCAGATAAAGCTTGATGGTGTCTACCATCCACTGAATGATAGCATCGGTTGGTTAACTACTTGCATAGAGGAGATGAAGCAAGACATAGCCAGAATTCAACAAGCAACAGAAGCTTCTCGCCAGACATCGATAGACAGGGGTCAACATGCATCGATCGATTGTCGCTCACCAACATCGATCTACCCACGCTTACCGGCATCTATCGACATCAGTCCACCACACTCACATCCGATGCAGCCGCCACAGAACTTTCACACCAAAGAAGAGATAGATCAGTTAGTAGAAGAAATCTATTGAGCATTGGAAACTACAGAAGAGAGGCTTGATGGGAGATGTGATGACATATATTTCCCAATGGATCTTAGCATCAAGCTTTAACTTCCAAGATTGAAGCTATGCAAGGGAAATTGGTGGAGATACAAAGATACATTGCCCGTCGACCAGAAGCATCCGCATCAATCGACAGACGCAACAACAAATCGACCAAATTTATCATCAAACATCAGTCGACGACGCTACAAACCGAGGCCGGCTAGTACCAAAGGTGAAATCAGACATGTCTGACACAAATTACCATGGAGAGGAGACCTCAGCTGACACTTACGCAACACTTAGAAGACATCAGTTCAAGATTGAGAGTCTTGAAGAGAGATTGCAGAGAATGGAAAACATAACTGCAACAATGAAGGAAAAATGGCGCAGAGGGGATGAAGCAATGAGAGACTTCACTGGTACATGGTTCAACAAGCGCAAAGAAGAGATGGACACTTGCTTTCCAGCAAGTTCCAGTTTCCAACACTACTAGCCCAATCACCTCCAAAGTCAAGCTATATGACTATAACAAAGCGCTGAGTGGGAGGCAACCCACTATTAGGTAATATTTATCTAGTTTTTATTGATATGCTATTTATGTTGGTTTTTCATTATTGCAGGTTATAAAAAAAAAGATCCGAGTTGTTTACCTGTAGGTCCAGATACTTGTTTGAAAATCCTTGCATCATGTGATCGATACCCCCAAGGTAAAGCCTGCACTTTTATTTATGCCAAGAAATGAGGTTGATATAGGGGAATGTCAAATAAGATTTGCTAAGTTGTTGGCTAGATGTATTTGGTTGCTAAGCTAGGATATGGTATGATGTGCTTTTGTGATTAGGACTGTTTAGATGTGGATGCAATATTGTAAAGGCTAAAGATTCTAAGTTTTAAATCATGCGCGTCCATGCTGTTTTCAAACCTCTTTCAGAGAGACTGCCTGTCTGTTTTGCTTGAGGACAAGCAAAAGGGTAAGTCTGGGGGATTTGATAGACCATGGATTTGACCTACTTTTACCCATGGTTTATAGGTGTTTTTACTAATAATTATTATATTATAGAGTCTATTTACTATATTTATAAGATCATGAGTGATTTGGAGCTAAGTGATTATTTTGGAGCATTTTGGAGATATTTGGAGCAAGCACCCGAGATGACCATCGAGCTCGACAATCGGTCGATATTGAAGAGAAGTAATCGATCGATGTTAATCGTGATGTCGATCGATAATGAAGCGCGCAGAAAGCCCGTTTGGTCACAGCCGCCGACTTGAAGCCCAAGTCTTCACCAATTTACAAGATTACCCCTGACGAGTTTTAACCTAACTATATAAGCTTTGCCACCATGTTAGAGGCAAAGTGTGCTTTATTATTTTACTAGTTTTACTGCAAAGGTTTTCTAGGATTTTGATAGATTGGAGAGAAGATCCAAAGTTATATTTGTGATTGGAACTCCATTGATATCTATTTTTTACTATTTTAATGCAGTTTTTATACCTAATTGTTGTCATGAATTACTTAGCCATGTTTGAGTAGTTCCTTTGTTAGATTTTTTAAATAGGTTAGGAAGGATTAGCCACAACTATAGATTGCTGAGTTTTGATAATCATCTTTAAGATTGTGATATAATGCATGTGTCTAGATTATCTACCTAGAACATGCCCTTGGATTCGATTGATAAAAGCGAGAGCTTTAATCTCATCCCGAAAACATTCTAATAGAACTATGTTTCTTGCTACGAGCAAGGCGAGAGCTGATCTAGTGAGCTTAGTAAGCTGTTATTCAACCCGCGTATAAAGCTTGACTAGAGCGCGTCGATCAATATCACACTTGAATAATCGATCGTCGGGGCAAAAGGTGTATCGATCGATATCCATATAGGATTATCGATCGACTCTTTTTATTGATCAAAATACGACAGTTGAGATCAATAGATCTAGTTTATAGACGAGTCCAAACATTACGAACACTGATGGACTTTTTGATCAATTAGTTGAGCTTTACATTATCATGAAGCAACTCATTAGGCATCTGTAGGATTATAATCCCAATTTTCCTGAATAAAAACCCTAAGTCTAGCTATTTCCTTAATAAGCACCAAAACCTCAACCATTCAATTGAGCAAATACATTCCTTGATTTCTAAACTGCTATTTACATTTAAAACCATTAAAACATCTAACTTAACAAATCATATTAGATTTCTTAGGTTCCCTAGCTCCCTGTGAATTCGATCCCTAAGTACTACAACTCGACCTTTTATTTGAGAGAGTATAAATCGCTCCTTATGGTAATTTGAGTGGTATCACTCGTCGAGGGATCAAGTCATAACGTAGTTCGATTATTTTCCCTGAGACATGGTCTATTGTTCGGTGGTTGGTGTACATGATTAGGGGTGTTGCTCGATGTCTTTGAAGCTTGCGAGGTAGCATGTCCTGGAGCTCTTCTGACTTCCTCTGATAGTCTCGACTCCTTTCGGGGTTGGAAATTTCAGGCATTAGTGATATGTTGAGGGAACTGCCTTCATGCTATATAGCCAAGGTCTCCCAAGGATTGCGTTGAACGGGGCTGGACGGTCTATCACGATGAATTCTACTATTTTCCTAATTTTTCAAGCGGTTACCGCGAGCTCGATCGATCCGAGGGAGTAGGTGGTTTCTCATGCGAACCCGATGAGGGGAGTTCGTTCTTGCTTTAGGAGTGCTTTGGTGAATCCCATTTTTTTGAACGCGTAGCATAAGAGGACATCGGCCGAGCTTCCAGTGTCGATCATTACTCGGGATAGTTCGTAACCGCCGACGTTGAGTCGTATCACGAGAGCGTCGTAGTGTGGTTTATCGAGACCTGCGGTTTCGTTTTTTTCGAAGGTGATTTCATAATCGGGACCTGCTAGGGGCTCTCTCACTCCTACGTTGTTTTTGGCTCTCCGTTGGTACGCTTTGATTGAGTTAACCGAATTCCAGAACTTGGATCCTCCATAAATGAAGTCGATTCGTTTTTTGCCTTTGTCGTGGGCCGGAAAATTCCATCTCTTAGTCAGTGCTGGTTGGTAGTGTCTCTGCCCCCCAGACAGATTGCCCCCAGACAGATTACGATTAATGGTTTGCGTTCTGTCTTTTTTCTGAATCTGTAGGGCAATCGGTTTTTCCAATAGCTTCGCGAATTTTGGTCATTTTGTTCTTTCGCTTGAAGTTGGGGATTTTTCCGCAAGGAGACTTTATGTTTGAGTTGTACTGAGTGATACTAGGAGGAAGAGTAGCTTCATCGGGTTTTTCCAATGTGCGGATCGCTACCGTATTCTTGAAGCGTATTTTCCCTACGGTCTGGCTCTTGATTTCGTCGGTTGCGTTGTTGTTTGGCCCCATGAAATCATGTCGACTCTTTTCTTCGGAGCTGGGGGTGGAGAGCTCGGTGATTCCTGCGTGGTCTCCCTGCCTCTTTTGTTTCTCGAGACTTTGGCCTTTTGGTTGGATTTTGGAGTCACTGGCTCTTCCTCTTCCTCTCCGGTTTCTTCAGTGGTTTTCTTATTTTCGTTCTGCCTGCAAAGCGCGGCTCGACATTCTTTGGTCGAATGGCCTTTGCGGTCATGGAAGGCGCAATATTTGCTGAGGTCGTATGTCAAAGACTTTTGCGGTGAGTTGTTTATTGCATAGGAATGTTGTCCTTTGGTCGCTGGCTCCTTAGGAGCAGTAGGCTTTTTAGTCGCATTATTTTTTGTTCAAGCTATACAGTTCTTTTAAGGCTGCGACCTCCTCTTCGTGGGTGGCGAAGTAAGAGGCTCGGGGTAGGGCATTTGGTCGCTGGCTCCTTAGGAGCAGTAGGCTTTTTAGTCGCATTATTTTTTGTTCAAGCTATACAGTTCTTTTAAGGCTGCGACCTCCTCTTCGTGGGTGGCGAAGTAAGAGGCTCGGGGTAGGGCATCATCCAACGAGATAGGTGCTCGTACTGCTAGTTCTTCCCTGAATTTGGATGAGAACCAGACGCCATTCTTCAATGCTGCTAGGGCGACGACCTCGGTCGGATGCGAAATCTTGGCCCTGATTTCTTGGAACTAGTTTATGTACGCTCTCAACGGCTCGAAAGGTGGTTGCTTGAGATTCCAAAGATCTGCCTCGGTAACTCTTGTCGCTATGAAGACTGAATACTATTTTAGGAATGTAGATACCAACTTAGTGAAACTGTCAATCGAGTTTTCTTCTAGTCCAGCGAACCATTCGAGGGTGGCCCCCGTGAGGTTCTCGGCGAAGAAGCGGCAGTAACCGGCCTCTTTTTCATCGTCGGTGAGGTGTGCTCTCGATATTGCTAGACGAAAGGCTCGTACGTGGGCCTTTGGGTCTGTGTTTCCTGCATATTCGGGGAATTTTAATTTCCCAACGTGAAGCAGCCTTACGCTGGCGATTCTGTTTGTAAATGGAGTCCTTCTGGTTTCCTCGATGACCAAGTCGATATCTGGGGCAGAGCTCGTTGCCATATGTACGATCACATGTATCCTTTTGAGTTCGGCATCGTTCCTCTCGATATAATTTTGAAACACTCTGGTTTCACTCGGGATCCCTAGGTCTTCCCTTTGGGGATCGATATTGAAGGGACCGCGAAGATCGTGCCTCCAAGCTTGTTCTGTTGAGTTATCGAATCCCGCTTGGTGGAAGGTCCTCGTGGCGGATGGAGTTTGATTTTCGGGGACCGAATAGTTCGGCAGCGGGATCCGTGTTCTCGGTTCCCTCTGTCTTTCCGTTGATCCGTTCTGGAATTGGATCGTAATACTTCGTGGGAGTTGGAGCCCAGTGTCGATTTCGTCCAATCCACTGTAGGTTAAGCTTCGGTGGGTCATGTCCTGCGGCGGGGGTCGTTGTGAGTTTTCTCCCGTGTAGCGTCCGGATCGAGCGCT
>NC_027749.1:38363739-38421390 GCF_000695525.1 Brassica oleracea var. oleracea
GTCCGGATCGAGCGCTTGGGATCTCTGGAGTACCGAACAGACCGGTGTTTTAGGGGTTCGACATCCCTCTTAACGGATCGAGAGGCGTTTGATTTCTTTCTCGAACGTTTGCAGATCGATGCTCTGCGAGTTCCCTCTCAGCCTGGTCTAGTCGATTAGTGATGGTTTGACTGTCGATCCTTTGGTTATGAATTTTGTCGATTAGAGACGAGACTATTCCTCGAAGTTCAGTCACTTCTTCTCGAGTTTGTGCTAGAGGGGTCGGCGAAATTGGTCTGGATTGAGATCAGGTCAGGTCATCGGTGGATTGTCTGTCCCCGGGACGGTTCCAGACTTGAGCTCCGACTCGTTCTGGGATCAATGTTTGATTGATCGAAAGAGATCTGTCTTGACTTGAAGTCCTGATCGGAGGGATTCGTTGCGTCTGGGTTGTTCAGGTCGCGTCATTGGCTCCCGTTAACCCAGTTGGTGTGGTTTCGGTCCCCGAGTCGGATCCAATAGGATCGATGTCGTTGACTCTTGAGGGTGTGGTTCCGACGGTTTGGTTGGGATCCATATTCGCGCTTAAGAAACTTAGATCGGTTTCTTAGCAAAGATATTTTTCGTTTTTCTTCCCCACAGCCGGAGCCAAAATGTAGAACCTAAAATCTGCACTAAGTATTTGATAGTGGTCGGGGTTTGATCTAGGGAAAACAAATGATGTAGGCAATGATATCTTTAGAACAAAACGATGTTAAACAGTTTCCAGTAGGTAAAAATGGACTTTATTGATTAATAAGAACGAATACAATGAGTGGAACTAGATCGAGTGATACAAAGGAGATCCGTAAAGAAAGAATCTAAGTTTGGGATGAAAACAAGGTCGATGTAACTGTGTAGCTCTCTCTAGAGTTTGCAACGTGTCCTTCTTCATTCCCATTCCTCCTCCTTTATAGTGAGTCGACCTCGTGATCTTCGTAACTGCTCCACGATCTCCGGAACTGCTTCGCGATCTCCGGGACCTCGACTCCTTCGCTTTCGAGCTCGATTGCTTGCTATGGGCTTCAGTTCCTTACGGCCCATGTCCTTGACGGCCCATTAATGTACTGACCAATATTGGGTCCAACAGATGGTCCTTTCAAGATCATCAAAAAGCTCAACAACAACGCCTACCAACTAGATCTCCAAGGTAAGTATAGTGTAGGTGTGTGCTGATTCAACCACATTGGTTGTGATTCAAGCCGCCTAGATCATTCATCAAGATAGATATTGTGACTTGCACTCTTTTCCTTGGTTTGGTTTTGTTCCATTGGGGTTTACAAGGTTTTTAATGAGGGTTAGACACAAAACTTAGACAAAAGTCTCTTGATTAAACTAAGCCCAAACTAAGCCCATTTGTATCCTCAATTTCGTCTGGAAAGCAAGGGAGGAGCCTGTTTTCAAATTCAAAACTTGGTCTTTGTTTATGTTTTCGATTGAGCGTTAGTTTTAAGTATTTTGTGTGTTTCCAGGAAGCTGTGAATGTGCAATCTTTTTCTCTATATAATATGGACGAAATTTCTCAGTAAAACTATCAAACTCTTTTCTATTTAAAAACATTTTCTGAATCTTGTTTGATCACAATTTATCTAATGTAGTTTGGATTTTTGATCCTTACATTGCAAGCAAATTTGATAGTCTGAGAGTCAATTCCGAAACTTTTAGAAGTAACAACTCAATCCACTTCTTACTTTCATCATCACAATCATTGGAGAGTATTCATGGACTTGATCCTCACACCTAGAATCATATCAAAACCCATTGAGGCTTTAGTTATTTTCGGTTTAAATCCATTCAGACTAAAATTGGTATGAAAAACCTGAAACTTTACATTTAGTTTAGATAATATCATTTTTACGATTAAAGCCATTTTTGATATTAACATTTTTCTAATATTCTTAATCTAAACTCTAGCAAAACTATCATAAAAATTACAAATGTATTTTATTGTTTGTTTCTGGCTCTCCGGAGTAAATAAAATATTAATTATTTAAATGAGAGTTTTAAGTTGGAATTGTCGAGGAATGGGAAGCAAATGGACTATAAGCTATTTGAACGAGATACGGCATAAACATAAACCGGATTTTTTATTTCTAGCAGAAACTAAGCAAGAACCAGATTTTGTTCAAAAATTTCAAGCTCACTTTGGTTCTGATAATCTGGTAACAGTGGATCCATTGGGGAGAAGTGGAGGCTTAGCACTTTTTAATAATAACGAGTTTTAGGTGAAGGTATTATATTCTAGCAATCGAATGACTGATGTAGAAGCAGAGGCTCTTGGCAAACATGTCTATCTTACTTTTGTATATGGGGATCCAGTTCAAAAATTGCGAGAACAAGTGTGGGAACGGCTAACTAGGTATGGACTGGCGCGATCTGAACTATGGTTTGTTATTGGAGATCTCAATGAGATTACAGGAAATCATGAAAAAGATGGGGGATCTATAAGGAGTGCAGATTCGTTTGTTCCTTTTAACAATATGATAAGAAATAACGGTTTACTCGAATTTCTGGCCCGAGGGAACAAAATGTCATGGCAAGGGAGAAGAGGAAAAGGAAAAGGGGCTGTGACGGTTAGATGCCGTCTAGATCATGCCTTAGCGAATGAAGAATGGCACACTTTATTCCCGTGTTCTTTTACAAAGTATCTTGGAATGGTGGCATCTGATCATCGGCCAGTGGTGGCCTATCTTGAGGATAAAGTCACCGGGAGGAAAGGACAATTTCGGTTTGATAAGAGGTGGATTGGACAGACGGGCCTCATGGAATCAATTACATCAGGTTGGATAGATTATAATGAAGGAGGAAATGAAGGGAGAATACAGAATATAGTGGAAAAAATTAGTAACTGTCGTCACGAAATTGCTAAGTGGCGAAAGATAATCCTCCTAATGGAAAGGACAAAATAAATGAACTTCAACAAGCTCTGGTGGAGGTACAAACAGATAATTCTAGATCTCAGGAGGATATTCTGGAGGTATCTAGGAAATTACAGGATGCATATAAGGATGAGGAAGAGTACTAGCACCAAAAAAGCCGGAATATGTGGTATGCATCTGGGGATCTTAATACAAAATTTTATCATGATTTAACAAGGCAGCAATAGAATTGTTGGTTTACATGATGTGGACAGAAATTGGATTACAGAGGAAAATGGGGTGGAAAAAGTGGCAATAAGTTATTTTGAAGATCTATTTAGTACCACTTCCCCATCGGATCTTGATAGTTTTCTTACAGAGGTTACACCGGCCATTACTCCTTCGATGAATCAACACTTGTTGAGATTAGCGACGGAGGAGGAGGTCAAAGAAGCGTTGTTTATGATGCATCCAGAAAAGGCGCCAGGGCCGGACGGCATGACAGCTCTTTTTTTCCAACATGCCTGGCATATTATAAAGAATGATTTAGTGGAGATGGCGAATAATTTTTTGGTTTCGAGAGATATGGACACTCGACTGAATGTTACTAACATATGTATGATCCCAAAGACAGAGAGACCTACGAGGATGACGGAATTGAGGCCAATTAGTCTATGTAACGTAGGCTATAAAATTATTTCAAAGGTTTTGTGTCAGCGATTGAAAATTTATCTTCCATTGCTCATCTCAGAAACTCAATCGGCTTTCGTGGCAGGAAGGTTGATTTCTGATAATATCCTTATCGGCCAGGAAATGTTTCATGGATTACGGACCAATAAAGCATGTCAAGGGAAGTATATGACAATCAAAACGGATATGAGTAAAGCGTATGATATGATAGAGTGGAATGATACTTTATTAAGGCATTATTACAGAAGTTAGGATTTGACCTTCATTGGATCAAATTGATGATGGGATGTATATCGTCGGTTCAATACAGGGTTCTCATAAATGGTCAACCACGCGGCCTCATTGTCCACCATAGAGGCTTACGGCAAGGAGATCCTTTATCGCCTTATTTATTTATTTTATGTACTGAGGCTCTAATTGCAAATATAAAAAAAGCAGAGAAGGGTCAACAATTAACGGGGATGAAGGTAGCGAGAGCTTGTCCGGCGATATCACATTTGCTTTTTGCGGATGATAGTCTTTTCTTTTGTAAATCTCAAAAAGAAGAGTGTCAAACCATTCTTCGGAATTTAAAGGAATATGAGGCAGTTTCAGGACAGTTAATCAATTTTGATAAGTCTTTAATTCAATTTGGACACAAGATTGAGGAGTCTGTCCGACAAGAATTAAGAGATATTTTGGGAATTCAGAATCTTGGAGGAATGGGATACCTTGGTCTGCCGGAAAATATGGGGGGTTCAAAGATTCAAGTTTTTAGTTTTTTACAAGATCGGTTAAACAATCGAGTTAATGGGTGGACGTTTAGGTTTTTCACAAAAGGAGGAAAGGAAGTGATCACTAAATCAGTGATTACAGCATTACCAAATCACACGATGTCCTGCTATCGTTTACCGAAGTCAACTGTGAAGAAGCTGACGAGTGCGGTTTCACAATTCTTGTGGAGTCCAGGGGGAAGCACTAGAGGCATGCATTAGAAATCATGGGACAAAGTATGTGCAGATAAGAATGAAGGAGGTTTGGGTTTAAGGACATCATTGATTTCAATACGGCGATGCTTGGTAAACAGTTATGGCGACTGATTAAAAAGCCCAACACGTTATTTTTTCGAGTTTTCAAAGGTCGGTATTATAGGAATGCTCCACCTTTGGAACCGATTCGTTCATACTCTCCGTCTTACGGCTGGCGGAGTATTGTTTCTGCTAGATCTCTGGTAAGCAAATGACTAATCAAAAGGGTGGGATCAGGATCTTCTATCTCTGTATGGAATGATCGTTGGCTCTCAACCACTCGCCTGAGACCAGCAAATAAAAATCAACACAACTTATATCCGGATCTTAAAGTTGAGTCTCTCATTGACTCTACTTCGCGTACTTGGAATTTGGAGGCAATTCGGGTTTTGGTGGATCCCCAAGATGCGAAACTTATACAAAGCATCCCATTAAGCAGGACTCAGCGGATAGATAAAGATGGATGACATTTTACCAAAAATGGGAAATATTCTGTCAAATCAGGATATCAGGTTGAGAGGATTTATCCAGATAGAGAAAGACCACCATTACTGATTGGCCCCACGGTTGATGTTTTAAAGGCTTTCTATTGGAAAATACGATGTCCACCAAAGATTAAACATTTCCTATGGCAATTAGTGACATGGTGTATAGCAGTGCGGAAGAATTTACAAGCGAGGGGGATTCAGGGGGATATTTGTTGTGTAAGGTGTGGAGCTCATGAGGAATCGATAAATAATGTGTTTTTTTGAATGTCCTCCAGCTATTCAGGTTTGGGCTCTCTCGAAGATACCAACAAACCCAACTTTTTTCCAACAAGTGGTATCTTCACAAATATGGATCATCTATTTTGGAGAGTCCTTCCGCAGATGGAGGATCATCAGTTTGCTTGGATATTTTGGTACATTTGGAAAGCCAAGAATAATAAAGTTTTCAGTAATTTGGATATGGATCCCATGGAGACGCTTAAATTGGCAGAAACGGAATCGACACTGTGGGCTGAAGCACAAGTATTACAGGATCAGAGGACGGCTCCACAAATAAGGGGAATAATAAAACGGAAAGAAGAACAGAAATCTCATTCTTGTAGTTCTCTACTTAAATGATTAGGGAACGGCTCCACAAATAAATACGATATTACCATCAATTCCAGGAAGATGGTGGTTTACGGATGGTTCGTGGAAATAGGGTTCTAATTTTTCAGGGAAAGGTTGGCTCAGTATTTTGGAAGGGTTTGATTGTTTGTTGGGGGCAAGGAATGTTAGGGCTAGTCTCTCGCCTCTTCATGCGGAGATGGAGGCGTTACTATGGGCAATGGAATGTATGAGGAATTTACGTCAATTTCAGGTTACGTTTGCTACGGATTGTTCTCAATTGGTGAAGATGGTTTCGGAACCAGAGGAGTTGCCAGCTTTTGCAAGTTATTTGGAAGACATCAAGATCCTGAAAGAGTGTTTCACCCGATCAGAGCTTATCTATGTACCACGGACGCAAAACTCAAAGACAGATAGTCTAGCACGCAGTGCTAGGAAGCAACCGTCTTTTGTCGTCCACATGGATGCTGATCACCCGGTTTGGTTTACAGAGTCAATATAAATCTGTATAGTTGATGGAAAAAGTTGATGGAAAAAAATAAAATACAAGAGCTAGTCACATTTTAAATTCGATAAACTTGTCTTCTTCTTAATGGAGAACATGTTTTTCAAAAGAATATAAATTGTGGAACATTTACCTACGCTTAGTATAATTTATGTTTTTATATAATTATTTTTAATTTACATTTGATTATTTAAAAGTTTGTTAAATTTGGTTTGCTTATAATACAATTTTAAAGAGAAAAACACTCATTGTTTAAAAAAATGTTGTGTTTAAAAAAATGTTTAAAGTGTATATTTGAAACGAAAAAATTGAAACTGATTTTTTTTTTTAAACAAATGTTTTAAAATGGCCAAAATAACATATACAATATTAGAATAAATTATTTTAAAAAGTTCAAAATACGGAAACTCTATTAGAGTCAAAAGCTAGGAATACAGATTGAAAATATTTTGGACCAGGTAGGACCAAAATATTTATGGGTTTTCGGGTTTTGGGCTGGACCAGACTAGACCGAACCATCCCAAATGACATCTAAATTAAACCGTCTTATTTCCAAGCACGTAAGAGGACTTCTGCAATTTTTATAATAAGAAATATAATTAAATACTAAATTTGTATTCTAAAATTTTAAAATCTGCTACTGCATGATGTTTTCAAGTTTTTAATACATATTTAATATTATTGGTTTTAAATTTTGTAAACCCTTTAGAGATACTAGCAATAAAAAATGTTTAATTGTTTTGGGTTACACCTAATTATATTAATTTGATCAAGGGCATTAATGATAAGTCTGACACATATTATTTTAATCATTGCCATTTAACTATAAGTCACTCTGACATTAGTAACGTGTCTTTATCAGTTTAAACCAGTGTTTTTAAAACCGGACTGGAAGTTGAACCGAAAATATTTTGGGTCACGGTTCAATATGATTTGATCGGGTCAAACTTGGTTCAATAATATGGTTTAATATTTTTTTAGTATGTAAATATAAAAGTAATATTAGTAAACATGATGCATAGTTAAATTATAAATCAATTTTGAACATAAAATATTATAAATATAAATTAGTTTCTTGTTTATATGGATGGTTTATAGATTTTCGATAGTTTTAGTAGTTTTTATTGGTTTAATAACTTTGAAATATAATCCGGCTATGTGTTCGGTTCATGGTCGAACCAATTAATAGACCAATCCGGCTATATAACCGGTTCACAGTCGAACCCGGTCCAACCATCGGGTCGGTCCGATTTTAAAAACACTGGTTTAAACAGTCATTTAACAGTATCACTCGGCGATGGAAACAATGGGAACGTTATCACGTGAAACATACTAATAAGTAATAACTAACTAGCTTAAGATCCGCGCCTTGCGCGGGATGAATATTATGTATATAAATAATTATATATATTATATGTTTTTACATGAAATAATAAATATATATTGAATAATTAAAAGTCATTAACTAACATATATAATTAAATTGGTGTGAACGTATAATTAAATCAATTTTATTAATCCAAACAATATTTTTTTTTCTATTTGATAGGATATGTAATTAAATTTTAAATGGTATTAACATGCATATTATATTTTTAATATTAATGTCTATTAAATGATGATTTCTACTCATATGATTTTTTTTTTATCATTTGTATCTTTTATATTAAAATCTTTGAATTACTGATAACAAAATTTTCATTGTGGGATTAATACTTTTAGTAATTTATAAAAATTTTTTAAATTAAGTTGTCAATGTTCATTCAAAGCTTTTTAAAAAAATTGTTCAAATTAAATTTCGAAACTAAAATATTTATGTATTTGATATGGTTTGAAACAATATATATGTATATCAATCTTAATAATTAATTAAATTTGACTTTTTACTTATATGATTTTGTAATCATTTGTATTTTGTTATAACAAAAAGTTTAAATCATGGATCACAAAATTTGAATGTGAGACTTTTAAAGTTTTAGTAATTTATAGTCTTTTTTAAAAATTTGAAATATAACATATTCAGAAAAATCTAATTTTTTATTATATGGTTATTGTGGATGTTTAATTTAGTTTAATAGTTTAAAATTAAACAAATATGATAGAAGATACACTAATTTTTATCAAATCTTTATTATTCAAAATTATTAATTGCCATATATACTTTAGCCGCATTAGGCAATTCCGTAATTTTTATTTAAGGAAATTATAAAAAACATTAATAATGAATTTATGATTAGTTTAATAAAACGCTTATTATATAATTAGATGGACCAACATATTTCTTTAATGATTCTAAGAATTATTCTAATAATGACACGTGGCTACAAATAGAAATTGTGATGTTTCTCGCATAATATATAGGGGATTACAGTGTCTAATATATACACAGTCAACGGTCAACATTTCCTAATTTTCGGTGTCCACAACCGAATGAATGGATACCCATTTTGGCAGATATTAATTTAATATGTTTATTGATAGCAAAAATACTGCAAAGAGTTTTCCGGAAATCAAAAATTTTAAACATTTACTCTTAATCAAAAAGAAATTATTGACTAATCGGGTTTATGGTAGGCATGGGTATTCGAGGTCCCAATCAGATTTCGGTTTTATCCATTCGGGTTTATCAAAATCAATTCCATTCGAGTTTATCAAAATCAATCTCATCACTCTGCAAACCACACTGGTAACTCTGCATCCATGTGAACGACGAAAGACGATTGTTTTCTGGCACTGCGTGCTAGACTATCCGCCTGTAAATTCTCCGTCCGAGGTACATGAATAATCTCTGAGCTGAGGAAACTTATTTTCAAAGTCTTTATGTCTTCCAAATAACTTTCAAACACCGGCAATTCTTCTGGTTCCGAAAGCATCTTCACCAATTGAAAACAATCCGTAGCAAACGTGACCTGAAACTGATGTAAGTTCCTCATACACTCCATTGCCCATATCAGCGCTTCCATCTCCGGATGTATAGGCGATAGACTTGCCCGAATGTTTCTTGCCCCCAACAATCCATCAAAACCCTCGAGAGTCCTATACGAACCTTGCCCTGGATAAGGATCCTTATCTTTCCACGAACCATCGATAAAACACCAGCGTCCTGTGATTATTGGAAGGTGCCTAACCTCCACTCACTGTGATGCTTGCTGCATGTTCAGCATATGTGCTTCAGCCCAAAGTGTTGATTCTGTTTCCGTTAGATTGAGCGTGTCTCTGGGATCAATGTCCAAATTACTAAAAACTTTGTTCTTCCTTCATTTCCAAATGTACCATAATATCCACGCAAAGCCTTATGGTAGGCATGGGTATTCGGGGTCCCAATCGGGTTTCGGTTTTATCCATTCGGGTTTATCAAAATCAATCCAATTCGGGCTATATAAAAGTTCGGTTCGGGACCGGTTCGGGTTCTATCGGGTTCGGGTCGGGGTTAGTAAATCTTCAAAGAACCGGTATAACTCATTGTACTTTCGAGTTCGGGTCCAAATCGGTTCTTCGGTTTAAAAATACCTGATTTGTACGTATTTGTAACTAAAAAATAAATGAAATCGGTTCTTCGGATTTAAAATACATGATTTGTACATAGTTTAATAGCCAAAACATAAGTAAAATCGATTCAAAAAAAAAAAAACATCAAACGTGATCATTCAAAATCAAGCGAAAGATAAACATAGTTAGTGATAGAAAGAAAACCAGATAAATGAAATCATAAAAAAAAAAAAACTAAGTTCTATGCATGAGAAACATTATTCAATGAAAACAAAATCAAAATCTAAAAACTTTAGGCTTCAACCGCCACATTCCACCATTAACCTTCATGTAATAGATAATTATTTTAGAAGTTCAATAATATCTTAAAGTATTTTTGATACATATTAAGAATTAAAATCATATTTGGTAGAAGTTCTTTTTGTGATTTTAAATGTTTCAGGTTCTATCGGATATCCATTTAGGTACGGGTTCGGTTTGGATAATACCCATAACCCAAAATGCCAAAAAACAGGATCCATTCGGTATTTATGTCGGGTTCGGATCGGTTCGGATTCATTTTTATCGGATCGGGTTCGGTTCGGATTTTTGGGTTCGATTTATTTGCCAGCCCTACCTTATGGTATAAAAGTTTTCCTAAATAAGAAGGAATAATTATCAATAGCCATTTTTATTAATTCATTTGGATTAAGTAGTACTAATTTTCTGTGTGATTTACTTTTCAAGATTTATATTCAAACATTAAATAATCTCTGCCTCGAGATTCAGTCTTTATATATAAAAACAGAGTTATAAGTCTCGGTCCTCGTGATTTTCACAAGTCTCTGCCTATATTAATAGAGCATGCAACACAAGAAGAAGAAAAGAGCAGCAACAATGGAGATCATCAGTAACGAGAAAAAGAAACTCTCGAGACAATCTTCTTCCTTCCGGCTACGAAGTCCCAGTCTAAACACTCTTCGTCTCCACCGTATCTTCGACCTATTCGACAAAAACAACGACGGATTCATCACGGTCGAAGAACTGAGTCAAGCCCTCTCACGACTTGGTCTCGATGCCGACATCTGCGAGCTCAAACCAACCATCGAATCTTTCATCAAACCTGACGAGACCGGACTCCGGTTCGACGGTTTCGAAGCACTCCACAAAACACTAGACGAATCCTTCTTCGGAGGAGACTGCGAGTGCGACGGATCTCCGGATTCGGATCTGGAAGAAGCTTTCAACGTGTTTGATGAAGACGGTGATGGGTATATATCTCCCGAGGAACTTCAGAAGGTTTTGAAGAAGTTAGGGCTTCCAGAAGCAGGAGAGATTGAACACGTGGAGAAGATGATTGTCTCTGTTGATAGCAATCACGACGGTCGCGTTGACTTTTTTGAGTTCAAGAACATGATGCAAACTGTTCTTGTCCCTTCCTCTTGAATCTTCAGTTAAACTTTCTCGTTTGGTTTCTTTCTTTGAATGCAGAACAATTTCAAGATAAAATCTTGTGTATGTTTGATTACAAGAAAATCAAATTATTTTATGATTTTTTCTTCTGATTTGAACTCTCTTTTTTTTTTGGTATTTAAGAAATTGATTAATAAAAATTATGACATATCCGGTTATCCTGTTTTACCGGTAGATCCAATCCATGATGTCTCCTCGATCAACCCAGCTCTAGTTATCACAGTGTTTCTGATGGGTTGGTAATTAATCAAGTGCTGAACCGGCAATCAAACCGTACAATAAATATAAACCAACGCACCATTGGCTTGATCAATCATTATCTTTATTTTATTATTGTTGCATGTATTAGTTATGGTCTCGTGCTCATGTCCTCTTTTCAAGGAGAGAGTAAGTCACGATGCCCATGTTTCCCTTTACCTAATTTGCTTCCATAACTGTTGGAACTTATGGTTCTAGTTTTTTTATTTAAATGAGAAAAGCCAAAGGAAAAAATCAAAGAAAAAAACTGAAATAACTTTTATTTTATTTTTATTAGTTTGTTTTTCACAAACTCTCTTAGCTTTGAGGAGAAGCTTTAATTGGCATCGAAGCAACTTGTGTTCTAAAGTATCAAAGAGGTGATTGGATTCACACGTAACAATTTGTATCAGAGCACTTCTATCCTGCGACTACACTTCACCGATTTGATCCAGACCACTTAACTGTGGTATCAAGTCAAAACACACTCCACCAAAAAAAAAAAAAAAAGAAGAGATAGGCAATATGAAGTTGGATCTAACCAAGGAGGTGGCCAAGATGACGTTGGATCTAAAAGAGGAGATAACCAAGATGAGGTTAGATATGGGACAGCAATTCCAACATCTTATTGCCTCCATCAACCGGCTCAAAGAAGGATTTAAAAGTTTTCGAGAAAGATTAAAAGAATCTCGATGTGATCACAGCTTTGAAAAGTAAAACCACTACAACATCAACTGGTCAAAAAGCTCTGAAGAATCAAAGCGTCATGAAGACGACGAAAAAGAGAGCATACAACCGGACTGGTGAAGAAGCCTCAGCGTTACTATCCCGGAGCCGTTATTGTTCTTGAGACGACGAGGGAAATTGAGCTGAGTACTGAAGGAGAGAAGAAACCTTCTCGTTTCTGTTCTAGAATGGTTTCTATTTGTGGTATCTTTACCATCCAAAAGAGTAAGGGGTTGGTAATTCGAAATTCCTCCTTTCAACGTCTTGTTCATGAGCGTGGTGGTCAGCATCTTCTTCATGAAACACAAATGAAAGGAAAGGAGTGTTTTCCGTTGTTGAAGCTTGAGGACAAGGTTCATTTCGAGGGTGGTAGTATTTTTTGGACCCAATTTTGACCTATACGTTAATGGACCACGATCAAGTAAATGGACTGTGAAGAGTTAAAGCCCATAGCGAGCACGCAAGCTCCAGACGAAGACTTCAAAGATCCGGAGATCGCGGAACAGTTGCGAAGATCACGGGAGCAGCCAGTTATAAGAAGAGATCGATGCATAAGGAAAAGGACACGTTGAAAACCCTAGAGAGAGCTACACCCATACTTCGACCTTGTTTGCATCCGTCTTTAGATCTTTTCTCTTAGAGATCTCGTTTGTAACATTTGATCTTGTTTAACTCTTTGTATTCGACCTTATTCATCAATAAAAGTCCATTTTTGCCTACTGGAAACTGATTATATCGTTGTGTTCTAAAGATATCGTTGCCTACATCATTTATCTTCCCTAGATTAAGCTCCGGATCACTATCAAATTCTTAGTGTAGATTTTAGGATCTACATTTTGGCGCCGACTGTGGGGAAGATAAATGGAAAACATCTTTGCTAAGAAGCCGATCTAAGTTTCCTAAGCGCGACTATGGATCCTAATCAAACCGTCAGAACACAACCATCGAGAGTCAACGACATCGATCCTACCGGATCTGACTCAGGAACCAAAACTTTACCCGCCGGGCCAACGGGAGCCGATGGAGCGATCAGAACAACCCAGAAGCAACGAGCCCCTCCGATTGGAACATCGAGTCAAGATCGATTTTCCCCGATTGATCAGACCTCGATTCCAGATCGAACCTCCATCCCTGAACGATCCGAAGCCCGAGTCTGGAACCGTCCCGGAGAAAGGCAGTCCGCCGACGATCTAACCCGAACGACTAGACCGATATCTCCGACCCCTCTTGCCCAGACTCGAGAAGAAGTGACCGAGCTTCGAGGAATGGTCTCATCGTTAATCGATGAAACTCGCAGCCAAAAGATAGCCTATCAAACCATCGCTAACCGACTCGATCAGGCCGAACGGGGACTCGCTGAGCATCGAGTCAACGCTCGAGAAAGAAACCAAACACCACCAGACCCGCTAAGGGGAACGTCGAATCCCCAAAATACCGGATTGTTCTGTACCCCAGAGATCCCAAGTACCCGATCCGGGCGCTACACGGGAGATAACTCACAACGACCTCCGCAGCAGAGCGTGCCTTTAGCGAAGCCAAAGTTACAGCGGGCTGGACGAAATAGATACCGGACTACAAGCCCAAAGAAGTACTCTGATCCAATCAGAAAACAGACATATGGAAAGACCCGGGGAGCCTAGGAATCTAATGCCACCACTGGGAAACCCAACCTTTGAGAATTGAACTCCGTCATCTGCGAGAACCGTTCAGGAAACGGGGTTCAGTGATCCAATAAAGCAAGCTCGAGGTTACGACCTCCGCAGCCCCACCAACGCGGAACCTCAAAAAGAAGACTTGGAGATCCTGGGAGAAACCGGAACGTTCCAGAATTATATCGAAAGAAACGATGCCGAGCTCAAAATAATAGACGCCATCGTGCATATGGGGACGAGCTCCGCTCCAGACATAGATATGGTGATCGAGGAGACAAAGAGAACTCCATTCACGAACCGAATCACCAGCGTAAGGCTACACCATGTGGGGAAACTGAAATTCCCCGAGTACGCTGGGAACACAGACCCAAAAGCTCACGTACGAGCTTTTTAACTAGTGATACCACTCAAATTACCCTAAAGAGTGATTTATACTCTCTCAAATAAGAGGTCGAGTTGTAGTACTTAGGGATCGAATTCACTGGGAGCTAGGGAACCTAAGAAATCTAATATGATTTGATAAGCAAGATAGTTTTAGAGATTTAAATGTAAATTGCAGTTTTATATTGAACAAGTGTTTGTTCAATTGATTGGTTGAGGTTTTGGTGCCTAAAAAGTAAATAATTAGACTTATGGTGTTTATTCAGAAAACTTGAGATTATAATCCTACATATGCCAAATGAGTTGCATGCATAATAATGTAAAGTTTAACTACTTAGTCAACAAGTCTATCAGCTTTCGCATGTTTAGACTTGTCTATTAACTAGATCTAATGATCTCAACTATCGTATGTCGACCAATAGAAAGTGTCAATCGATGATCCTGTAGGGATATCAATCGATTCACCTTTCGCTCTGTCGATCGATTATTCTTTAATGATATCGATCAACGCGCTTCTAGTTAAGCTTTATGCGCGGGTTGAATGATAGCTTACTAAGATCACTAGATCAGCTCTCACCTTACTCATAGCAAGAAACTTAGCTCAGTTAAAATGTTTTCAGGATGAGAATGAAGCTCTCGCTTTATCTATCAATCCTAGGGTAAGTTCTAGGTAGCTAATCTAAAGACATGCATTAATGAACAATCCTAATGACAATTACCACAATTCAGAAATCTATAGTTGGGGCTAATCCCTCCTAACCTATTTAAACCCTAAAATCTAACAACGAAACTACTCAGACATTGCTAAGCAATTCATAACAGCAGTTAGGTAAGAAAACTTCATTAGAATAGTAAATAAATATTAATGGAGTTCCAATCACAAAATATAACTTTGGCTTTCTCTCAAATCGATCAAAATCTTAGAAAACCTTGCTGTGAAAATTATAAAATAAGAAAAGTACACTTTGCCTCTAACATGGTGGCAAAGCTTATATAATTAGGTTAAAAACTCGTTAGGGGTAATCTTGTAAGTTGGTGAAGAATTGGGCTTCAAGTCGGCTGTGACCAAACGGGTCTTCTGCGCGCTTCACTGTCGATCGATGTCAAGATATGAACATCGATCGACTATTCCTCTCCAATATCGACCGATGGTCGAGCTCGATGGTCATCTCGGGTGCATGCTCCAAATATTTCCAAAATGCTCCATAATCATCACTTATCTCCAAATCACTTCTGATCTTCTAAATATAATAAATAGACTCTATAATATAATAATTATTAGTAAAAACACCTATAAACCATAGATAAAAATAGGTCAAATCCATGGTCTATCAACTCCCCCAGACTTACCCTTTTGATTGTCCTTCCTCAAGCAAAACAAATAGACAGTCTCTCTGAAAGAGGTTTTAAAACAGCAGGGACTCACATGATTTAAAACTCAGAATCTTGACATCTACAATATTGCAATCCACATCTAAGAAGTCCTAATCACAAAAGCATATTATACCATATCCTAACTTAGCAACCAAATTCATCTAGCCAACAACTTAGCAAATCTTGTCTGACATTCCCCTCTACCAACCTCATTTCTTAGCATAAATAAAAGTGTAGGCTTTACCTTGGGGGTATCGATCACAGGATGCAAGACCTTTCAAACAAGCATCTAGACCTGCAGGTAAACATTAGTTCATATCCTCTCTCTCTACTAATTTTCTCTCTTAGTCAAAATCTACTTGTTTAGCAAGATCATTGACCAAGAATGGACATGCTTCCATGAATCAAGCCTTAATGGTGGTTCCCACCATGTCATATTCACTTTTTTTTTACCTATATCCTAGGATTATTTGTGAAGCAATCTGAAAAGGGTTTACTTCAGAAGTTGAAGCTAACCGAAAGAGAAGAAGAGATTCAGAGAGTACCTTGCAATCAGAGGAGCCTGTATAAGCTTCGAGAATCATCGGCATAGTCTTGGTGAAGAAGATGACGATAAATCGCTTTAAGAAAGAAGGGAGAGAGAGACAAGCGGCTAGGGTTCGAAGTGAGAGAGATCACTTTGGTGTTTTGTCTGAAAGGTGGAGATTGTGGGTTTGGTTCCGCCAAAACTCCAAGTGGGCTTCGCATTCCGCGGCCCAGCTTGTCCAAAACCTGCAGAGATAAGAACAAGCGCAAAGTCTCAAGCCCAAATCTATCAGTTAATGAATCCGTGTTTCACTACTCGAGGTGATAAGGTTGTTATAATGGCCAACGTTCACAGTAGAGAGAGGAGGATCAGAATTAGAGATCAAGAGAGAGATAGAGAAGGTGACTTAGCTCGAGATCGTGAGGGTGAAGTATGACGGAGTTGCGAACGCGTTGAACCATTCCGGCGGCGACTTTCCGGCTTCACATAGGATACAATAAGCTTGCTAACTTCTTTAACGCTTTCTCTGTTTTGGCGTGTGTTGCCATTGTTGAGATCTTGTACTTGTGATCATAAACTGATAGTGAAGAAGTTGAGGGATCATATTCCCTCCCCGGTAAGTAGATCAGTGAACACAGGGTGAACAAATGTCGTGTCGTCTCTTACGTACTCAATCTCAATCTAAAACAAAAACAAATCGATTCAATTCATTCAAATACATGAAGCTAGAATCAAAGAATCGAGATCTAAAACTCTACAAGAATGGTATCTTTTCGTGGACGATCAAGTCTGCAAAACATCGCTGGAAATTAAATGTGTATTCAAGAAAAAGAAAATTAATATTTTTGTTACAAAGGATAAGAAAAAGAAAATTATTTTGTTGTGCATGGAGAAAGAAAAAGATTAAATAAATAACCATATGTTGTGACATTCTATATTATTATGTTCTGTGGACAAAGTATACGTACTTATCTTAAGAGTTAGGTGTATCGTCTACCTAAATATAGGTCGGCATCTAATTGAATATCTAGTGAATTCATGTTAAGCGATGGCGGAAATAAAATGATACAGAAAATTTTTAGATAACTTCATATCTTTTATTAAACACACACGTGAACAGTACATATTATTCAAGCGATAAGTAGTTTTGCAATCACAAACACACATAATTTGACTTATAATAAGCCAATCATAGTTGGTTGTTTTTGGTATATGTCTCACCAACCTTTATTAGACAGTACATAATTTGAGACACCTATTAGCAATGCTCACCACACAAACAAACAAACCCTGAGACTGAGAGTAATGAGAGCATTGATTAGGCGCGATTGACTGCGTAGAAGTACATCTCATCGGTACGGTTATTGGTAGGACGCTTTCCTCCATGCATGAGGAGGCCTATCTTTCCATAGATGGTGGCAGCCGTGTAGGCGGGCCAACCAAGTTGCCCCGGTTCATTTCCTCCTCCAAACTTCTCCCACACCAATGTCTCAGTGTTCAACGCAAAACCCTCACTGGACAACGTCCCGGGACCCAAATGTGCCCTTGGGTCCGGCCAGGTCTCACCTCCAAATATTAGTATATATTTTCCTACTACCGCATGCGCAAACACGCTCCTCGCAGAAGGTTTCTGTCCTTTGGTCTCCACTTCGGTCCATTTTTGAGTAGCGGGATTAAAGTAGTGAACAAGATCAGACTCGTAGTCGTTCATCCCATTAGGATCAGGCGAAGTCGCAAACCCGTAAATCACCCAAATCTTTCCTTGCACCACAGCGAATCCAGCTCCACCTCTTTTCTCGAACTTCTCAAACTGCACTCCAGGATCTGGTAGCTGAACCCATTTCCCAGCAGCAATGTTATAGGCCTCGATCGTCCTGAAACGCACAGGGGTTTTGTTCGTCCCACCTTTGCTCACTCCACCGAACACATACACATGGTTTTGATCGGAAGCCATCGAATGGTAAGTGCGGGCCTCAGGTCCTCCCTCTTCATCGAGCTTCGTCAGGAACTTCCACTCCTTTTTCACGGTATCGTATGAATAAAAGTCCTCAAATTGTTTATTCTCATCGCGGCCTCCGAAGAGATAGAGCTTAGTTCCAACAGCCACCATGCGGGTGCCCAAGGCCTTGACGTTAGGAACGTCTCCCTTGGCTGGAGCGATTGACCAAGTGTGAGTGTTGAAGTCAAAGACGTAAAGGTCTTTGTCGATGGAAATGTTTGGGGTCAGCTCCCCGCCGAAAGAATAGAGCTTGTCTCCAACCACAGCTATGCCGTGTGAGCTTCTTGGTCCAGGTCCTTGTCCTCCTCTCTGCTGCACCTGTTCATTAGTGACCACGGTATTATGAACCAGTTGCCAGTTAATTATTTCAAATACTTTTTTTTTTCTTAAATATTTCAAATACTTGACAGGTATCAGGGATATTTGAAAAACCACCGACACCCCTCTTCAGGACGAATACATAGCTCACTTAGAGCCCCTCAGTGGTGTTACCCAAATAAGAATACTTACAAAAATTGTATTTTGATTTTTTAAGTATTATTTTTTTTTTCTTTTTCAGATAAAAAAAAAAATCAACCAATCGCAGGTCGTCACATGTCGTGGGAACCCGCAAATAGAGCAATGATTCACTAAAAAAGAATCCTTATTTAAGAATTTTAATTATTGAATCCTTAACTTTTGGTGGGATCCACTGATTATTAAATTATTTTTTCCCTAAGGACTCCCACTTAAGGATTCTCCTTGCAGATGCTCTAAATTTAATATATTATAAACCTACATACTGAGTTTGACAAAAAAAAAAAAAAAAAAACCTACATACTGATTTTTTTTTTCCCGTTAACCTACAAAATTATAAATTTTAGGGAAAGTAAAATAACCTTTAATCCTCAATTAGTTAATTTAATTACCTTGATCCACTCGCCTTGCAAAGTCGGAGCCATATAGCTACGATATTCAATCTTTTTGTATTTGTTTGTGCCTCCTCTTCTTTCACTAGTAATCTATTTATAGGCTAAAATTTCAGGTGCGAAAAATTATTTTAATAATTGTGTGGTGCTTTCAAAATTATTATATTCTAATTCTTGTATTTCAGAATACCACAATATATTTTTTAAGCAAGAAAATTACCACAAAGATATTCCAAGAAAATTTATATTCAATTTCTCAGAATAAGTACTATCTCATTTGTCAACGTAAGAGTTCTAATTTTCTTATATTTACATAGTGGTACTCTGGGAGAGCAAAATATGTAAAGCGAGTTTACCAATTTTAAATTTCAAGGAACATCCAATAACTGATAATAAGTACAGTTAATTAACACAGCCGGGTTTAATGAAAATTTGACATCAACTGTTTTTTTTTCCGTGTCGAACGGCTATTCTATTACTCAAACTTGAGGTGGTCTGGGTAGCCAGACCGGAACAGAACAACCAATAAAATGTAACTTCCTATAGAAGGATCTATCTGTTTTAGCTAAAAAGTCTGAAATCTGATTATGCACTCGTGGAACATAAGAGATATTCAAATCCGAAAAGCATATCTGTAGCGTCTCTATCCTCTCCAATTTCGTTGCAAAGCTTTGCCATGCATGAGGTTCCTTAATCGTTGCAATCAGCTCCTTGCAGTCTGTCCCGAAGCTCTAGCATGACGAATATTGAAGCATGTTCTCCATCGCCCATCGCAGTGCTTCTACTTCCGAATGCAACGCTGATTCCCGTCGAGGGAAATTCCGTGTCCTCATAAGTTAAATGTTCCTACCACTGTCCATCCAGACCCATCCACATCCACTGAATTGAGCAGAGGATATCCAAGATCCATCTAGCAAGCAAATGTTACCCATGCTTATGGCTTGGGGTTTCCTCCCTGTTGTTTTCTTGTACGATTGGTGGTACCATCTCATTCGCATTGAACCATGCCTGACATTCACTTTCAGCATACCGCACAAGCTCCAAAAGGGCCTCTATATATCCCCCCTAAAGAGTTTATCATTTCGAACCTTCCAAATATACCAGATTATCCAGGGATAAGGATCTTGTCTTGTATTTGACATCGACTGTTTTAAATGCTAGTTTTATGCATTTCTATTTACATTAATTGTTATCATTTAAATTATGATAACCTAAACTTAATAACTAATATTGAAATCAGTGATCAGATCTTAACTAATACATATAAGTTTGTGTCGATTATATTTTAACATGTAAAGTTATTATTCCATTTTATATATAAAGTTGTATTAAACTAATTTAAAATGTTAAAAGATAAAAGATAAAACAAAAACCTGTAAAAATTAAATAAATATAGTAAAATCAAACTTAATTATGAAAAACAATGTTAAGAAACTTTAAGTTAATGTTCATATTTATACATATTTTATAAAATCAAATCCTGAACATGCTTATATTCATATACTAATCTTGTTTATATAGAATCGTATTTCTAAAAAAAATGCTTTCATTTATAAATTTACTAGTTTTCAAAATTTAGTTATGAATATAAACTTAAATACTATTGTTTTAACTGTTGAATATAATAATTTTTAGGAAACTATTTTGTGAGTGAGCTTAGTGAAAATGCTTACATGCCACATTCAAATTGATATTTATTGAAACATGAATTGAAAAGAAAAAAAAAAGATGATGATTACTTGTTCACATAAATAAAGTATCTTAACTAAAAGTAGAAAAATAAATCTCATAAGAAATTATACTAATATAAAATTTTCAAATAAGTATTACTTTTCGAAATATTCTAAACTAATTTAGTTTTTTTTTGGTCATCTACTAATTTATTTATAATAGTAATATATAATCTTCAAAAAATATATTTCTTCACTTCATTTTTTCGTGAATCTGACATAAATATGTGAAGTTTTAAACTATATATTGATTTTTTTTTACATAATTAAATAGGTACCCGAACTCGAACCGAACCCACAATGTCCAAACCGAATCCAAACTGAAATTTAAAAATACTCGAGCTTAAGTCTTTAACCCCTAAAATTTGAAATCCAAATATATCCGAACGGAACTTGAATCAATATACATACACCAACCCCTAACCTTTGTGTTCTTTTCTATTGGGATATTTTGGATTGTAAAGTGAGGACAAAATTTATTACATCATTAATTTTTTCGATGTGAGACGCGAAAATTGGGTATTCTAACTGTGCATACTCATCTTCACCGGTACTCAAAACTAATTTAAAATAAAATAATCTATTTAGGAGTAAAGCAAAACTAGTTTTTACTTTTCCTAGATAGAAACTGCAATTCAAACTCCAAACTGAGTTTCTTGTATGTATTATTACCTGAGCTGAATTTTCATTTTTCATTTTCTCTTTTTTCATTCGAGAATAAGCCGTGTTCATCAGATATGATTAAACATTCATACTGTCATAGCATTTTCGTATTAGAAGAAAACCTTTCATATTGTTTTCTTCTAGTTTTGGTTCTTTGCTATCCAAATAAATTAGATCTCTAACCAATTTCATACCAAAATAATTAATTTTTTTATATATTTTTTCATCAACACGTAGTATTTTGTTTTTTTCTTCACTTTTTAATATATTTTAATACATAATTCACCCTCATACATATTTATTCGATGGAATCCAATATAATTAAAACACCCCTATACTATTTTTTTTTTTATTTTAAGTCTTCACTTTTCATTTTTATAATATTAGAGGATTTTAAGATTTAAATCATTTACTCTAATCAAATTTTTAATAAAATTTAGAAAGAAAATCTAATTTTCCTGTAAAATGTTTTTGATAGAAAGGGATAAGGAAAAAAAAACAAGAAAAGGCATCATGAATTTATACAAAATGATGAAACATTTCCCTATAATAATAATTTTTGGTTTTGTTGAAACTGTCTGATTTGGTAATTGTAGTTTTCTTATTTGTTTTAAATTCTGAATTTAGTTATCGGCATAATTTGAAGAAATTATAAATAACAGTACCAGAATAGATAACCCACAAAATTATGACATGTAATATTATATTTAAAATTAATCTTGGTGTTAAGTTATTATGTGCTATAAATCAGAGTTAAAAGTAAAATTAGATGTAAAAATAAAGTTTAATATATAGCTTAAAACTAAATCTAACTCATAATAAACATTAATATTTCAGGAACATTATATTTCTTTATAATATGAGTTAATCTTAGATGTTTAATCAATTTTCCTATAAAAACTATTTTTACATTAAACATAAATTTCAACAAAACTTAGAAAACTATCTCGTAAATATTATTTGAGAAGTGATTTGTTTATGTGTAATCACTATATTTATTCTCAAGAAAAAAAAGATAACATGTCTTTTTTAAAATATGAGATGACATCACTTAATTATGGCATTTACAAATTTCTATATATATATATTCAAACTTTCATCAAAATTTTAAAACATATTTTTAACTCCAATATTACCATTACAGTAAATTTTCTTTACAAATATTCATTTTGCCAAAAGATTTTCAAAATATTGTAATAACTATAACAACCAAACATTCCAAGTCAAAGCTAAAACTAACCTTTTTTTGTAATAACTATTCACACATTAATTTTTCGTACCCTCCTTAAGTTTTTGAAATATTTACAAAATTGCTATTATTATTTTATTTCTTATTTATTTCAAAAATATCAAAAAATAAATACAACCTAAACTTTCTCCTAATTTACAATAATGCCATTATCATTAATTTTTCTAACCAACTTGAACTACCATTTTTAAGCTCTTAAAGCTCAAAAATTCAATTTATTTTGTTTCTCATTCTAAACCAACAAATCTTCATTTCCTCTCATTTCCGCTCTATTTTCATCTAAAAACTTTTATAACTTTCATTTCATTAACCCAATTATTTAGTAAAGACTCGTGCTTTTCTCATATTTGGAATTTGGACGGTTGAAAAGATTGGAAACGAGCTTTACACTGTTAAAATAACTATTTACCTGGTTTTCGTCTATTCTGGTATGTCCTCGTACCATTTCTTGTTTGAGTAGTGAAATGAATTTTTGATGTAGAAAAAACAAATTATTAATTTTCCCATAAGAGAAATTGCTTAAACTACCACATTTTTAATACCACTTTTCATGTTACCTTAATTACATTTACTTTTAGTTTTAAGTAGGCAAATAGACATTTATATTGTTAAGGTTAACTAATATAGACTTTAAATCTAGATTTGAGGGCTCGGATTTTGAAGGGTGGGTTTTGGATTCTAAAAATAAATAAACAAATATTTCAAAGCTAAGATAAAAATTCAACTTTAGAATAAACTTTTGAAAAATTGGGTCTAAAGGAATTTTTGAAATTTTTTGAAAAGAAACTTATAAAATGTTTGAATTCAAAAACGTATAAATCAAAGAAAACATTCAAAATAGTTTTATTGATTATTTATTTATTTAAATAATTATTTATATTTATATATGTATAAATTAAAGATAGAAATGTATTTTTCTCTTTTAAGACACCTTCTTCCTAAGGTATTTGTGAAAAGGGAAATTTTTCATGTTTACCACTTTGTTAATACTATTAGTCATGATTACAATTAATAAAGAGACAATTTCAAAAATATTTTTTTCATTAAGATGGAAAAAACTTTTATACCCTTACTATATATATAATAAATAATTATTTAAATAAATAAAAAAATAAAAATAAATGAGGCTCACCTTGCACCTTCTACAGGCTTCCACTCCATTGACTCCCTCCAGATCTAACTGAGACTTGCCATTAGACTCTGAACAAGCTCATCACGCTCTTCTACACACCTCTACACTAGAGCAAACCAAAACAAGCAGCACCTAACACAATCGAACTCAACACAGCCGGTCACTATAAACCAACCACCATATATCACAGATCCGACGAGATCTGATTCTATGATGTCCGATCTGAAACTTCCGAATTCAATCCAATAAACTGAAACCTAGGACCAAATTTGAATCCATCTAGGCAAGAAAGGAAACTAAAACTTGCAATAAAAGACATCCATCTTCTCACGGTAGCAGCGGCAGGCCGGCTTGCCTGAAAAGATGGATAGACGATGTTTTTTTTTTTTTACCAAACATAAATTAAACTATGCATAATTTTATGAATACATGTATAAAAATATATATATATATATATCAATCTAAAATTAAGAACCGAATTAACAAAGTTAACCCAATTTTAGCTTAAAACGTAAGCTACCTTTTTTAAAAACACTTCTTTTTTTTTTTTTTAACACAGATGTAAGCTAGCTAAAACATCATATTCCACTAAAATCATAAATTAAAGTAGCTAAAAGATGAGATTCCGCTAAAACCTGGAATCTGGTCCTTATTACACAGATTCCTCTAAAGACCAGTTTCATATTTTTATTCTTATGCCATATTTTTTCTTCTCCACTACGGATCCGACCAAACTTTAAATTACATTATTATTATAATGTCGTCAAGAATTCGTAATTTTCGAAGAAATTCCCAAATGATTTATTAAAAATAATTATGTATTCTACTATATTAGAATTTTAAATATAGTTTTCATATAATACAAGAATTAATGATCTTGTTAATACATATAAATACAACTGTAAATCTTTCAAAACAAAAAAAAAACTTTAAAAAAAATGCATCTAAGTTGATTTAATCTGATTCCGATGAATAATTAGCAGGAAATTAGTCCAAATCATCGTCAACCTCTCCAACTTCGACCTTTAATTCTAAATTTTCCAAATTCAGTTAAGTCAACAACGAGTTTAACATCAATATTCTCAATTGCGTGACCAGTGGAGTATGGTTGCAGTGTACTGTGATCAGAAACTCCATGTATTTTTTCTCTTGATTTGATTGACGTTACAATGATCGAATTATTATATACATTTTATCGAAGATACTGAATATATCATATCTGAAAAATGATTTAATTATTAAATGTATTTTATAAGTAACAAAATTATTGATCAAATAAGAATGGATTTACATAACATACATGATGAGCTTGTGAAGCAGGATGAATGAATTGTAAATCTGCAGTCTCATCGCAAATGTACATATATATATCACCAAATGTGTCAGTTTGTACACCACAACCAAGAGAGTTATCGTACCAATCACGATAAAAGATAGTGCATCTCACCAATCACTCAGGGATATTATACTTCCAAAATTTCACAGATATTACATGTACACATCGTCACCAGATGCGGACGAAACACCGACATCAGAAGTTGTTCTTGAGTAGTCCATCTCTTTGAACCGTTGATGCATATCTTTAGTGCAATATCTTAGATACGACTATACCACATATCTTGGTCCACACAAATTCAGGTAACCAGTCAGGAAATAATTAACCTCTAGCCGCACCCGTTGTTACCTAGAAGAAATATATATGGTTTAGTAAAAAATAATGTATAACAACTTTGTTTATATGGGTCGAAACTGCCCATCGCAAAGAAGTCTTGCATAAGTCTAATAATGTCTTGACGCATCTCGCGCCAAAATTTTTGAAACAATTTACTAGTCATGCCATCTGGTACAGGAGCTTTATCCGGGTTGATGTCGAAGAGAGCTTTCCTAATTTCTTGTTCCGACGGTCTCTCCAAAAGTAGCCTATTATCGTCATGGGACACCTTTGCGGAAATGAATCGAAGGGAGGTGTCTAACTCTGTCGCCGAAGAGGTAGAGAAGAGGTCTCGAAAGTATTGAACAGCCACGTTCTCCACCTCGATTTCACTCTCTACCAGCCTCCCATGTTTATCTTTAATACTGATGATTCTGTTTTGGGCTCTTCGTTGTTTTGTGGTGGCATGATGAAATTTCGTGTTTCTGTCCCCATCTCTGTGCCACTGATCTCTACTTTTTTGTTCCCAAAACATGTTTTCTTCTCGGAAGGCCAAAATTAATTGTCTCCTCAAATCTTCCAATTCTTCAGTCGTAGAGTTTTCATCATCTTGTGCCAGGTCTATCTTCTGTTTTAACTCTTTAATAAGTATAGCAGAGTTCGTTGGATTTTGCTTCTTCCAAGAACTGATTTTATTTCGGCATGAGGTAACTTTTTGATGAAAATTCCGGACTGGAATTGCATCAAACTGTCCCCATCCCGAGGTTACCGCTTCTTTGAAACCCGGTTTTCCTATCCATCTTTTGTCAAATCTGAAACTCTTCCTTGTCCGCCGAACATTCAATTGAATATGTGCTAAGACTGGTCTGTGGTCCGAGCCCCACAATTGTAAAAATTCTACAACGAAATGGGGAAATAGGGCGTGCCATCTTCATTTGCAACTGCTCTATCAAGTTTGCATTTAACTTTACCGGATCATCTTTTTCCCACCCACGAGAATGAATTTCCTTTATATGGGAAGTCCAGCATTCCACAATTTTCCAACATGATACGAAAAGGGAGAAAAGAGCTCTCTAAACGACGTCTTCCTCCCCTCTTCTCATGATTTCCAGTGATCTCATTGAAATCTCCAATCATAAACCATGCTCCCCCCTCGGTTGGTACTCATGCGTGACAATCTTTCCCAAACTAGGTCTCGATATCGAACGACAGGGTCTCCATACACGAAGGTCATAAAAATCGCGTGTCCATCAAGTCTAGTTTCAATATCAATCATATGAGCATCCGTATATGAGATAGTAACCGAGGGATCATCCATATAAAAAAGTGCAAGTCCGCCACTTCTACCAACAGGGTCAACAGTACAAACATGATCATATCCAAAAGAAACTTGCACATTTTGCAAAAAACTCCGATTGTTCTTAGTCTCGAAAAGAAATAAAAATTTAGGTAAAAAGCAATGGAACAACTCATGTAGATGCTCCTTGGTCAAGTCGGCTCCCGCCCCTTCACAATTCCATGCAATTGTGTTCATCCTGGGATTTTTGGTGGTTTGTTGCTTCCCACCTTAGCTGATTTTTTGCTGTTCTTCGAAAAAGGTTCTGCTTTTTCAGTTTCACTTGGCACCTGGGTATGAGCTGGAGAGAGTTTTGGCCCATTCTTTGAAGCTTTTGGCTTTGAAATCCGGCCCACCAAGATATTCCTCTGTCTGAGAGAGATGCCAGTAGCGTGAGGACTTGGAGAACCTCTTTTCTTCTTCGCCGGAGATGGACGCGAGCTGGAAGATGGCGTCTGAGCAGGGCGAGCGTCCGAACGATGATCAGAACGAGCATGGGGGCTTGGTTTCGCCGAAATTTTGTTGCTTTCCTCCAAAACAGAGAGACCATCAGTCGTCGATTGCTTCGACGCTTTGGCAGAGACGATCGGTGCTGCCTCATGTTCCATATCTTCAATTAGCAAGTCGTCTTCATTCATCAGATCATCATCATCATAGTTAATTTCATTAGCCATCCAATCTTCATCCTCTAGGATCTTTTCTGCATCTGGGTCCTCCACTGTCTCCATCGTCTTCTCTACATGCATGTCAGGTTTGTTTACTATCTCTTGATTCAAAGTCTCTTCTTCTTCTTCTTCTTCTAGAGTCTGCTCATACCATCTCTTTTCCTTTTCTTTTGTTGGAAGGATTAGGGGTGGTGCGTCTTGCGGTTTGTTCAGAGGAGGAGACTTCTCTTCGTTGAAGTTTAAACATTTTTTTGCAGAACTACCTTCGTCAGATGCGTTATCCAAGTCAGCCACTTTCCCTTTCAGCTTTTGATTATATGAAGATCTCTTTCGCAGGTTGAGCTTGAATGGCCTTTCCCTTACATGTTCTGGGGAGGAAGTTCTGATGCTCTCCCTTTGAGATTTCTCGGTCGCAGGTTTAAGCGGGACAATGGGGTCAATAGGTTGTTGCCCACAAGAAGCAGAAAAGGGATGCTCTTTTATAGACCATGGATTTTACCAACTTTCAGCCATGGTCTATAAGTGTTTTAATAACTAATTACTACTATATATATTCTATTTAGAGTGTTTACAGGTTCAGGGACGATTTGGAGGAAAGTGGTAATTTTGGTGTCTTTTGGAGCCTTTTGAGTGCAGAGCTGCACAGACGCATCAGATGTCTAGCTATGGATGGAGACCTTCCGACCGTTAGGTTGAGCTCATCATTTGACACAAGATATAGCTCTGAGTTAGCTTTCCAATGCCGCCATTCCGAGGTCAATCAGCATCTTGTAGCAGAAGTTATGCCCATTTTACTGAAGAGTGGTTAGTTTGCCTCGCGAGAGAAAGTTGTCGAGAAGAGGAACGTATGTCGATCAATGCAAGACTCTTGATATCGATCGATATGGATGACAGAATGCGGGCTGAACATATTTAATGACCGACTGAAGCCCAGAAGCAACCCCAAATTACCATAATACCCTTGAATGACCAGAAACCCTATTTATGTGTTTTCTAAGCCATTGTTGGCGGCTAAGCTTTATTTTCGTTGTTCTTAGTTAGGAGAGAAAGGAGGAACTCCTTCAGGGTCCTCCTGGAACTCCTTTGGTTTCTTGATTTCTTTTATATTTATTCTATTGCAATTTCTTATCTATTCTATCTATGATTTATGTGACAAACTTCATGTCTGAATAGATCCACCTGTTAGGTTTAGGGTTCAAATAGGTTAGAGGGATTAGCCCCAACTATATATTTCTGAGTTGTGATATTCATTGATTGATTGTTCTTAATGCTTGTTCTAGCCTTGCTAACCAGAGTATTGAACCTAGGAATTTGCATGTGTCAAGCATCCTTGATCATCCTGTCCTGAATCTAATCTGTCATGCTAGGACAACTGGAGAGAGCTAACCGCTGATCTAGGAGACTAGTGAGCATTATCAACCTGCGCCTAGGGCTTAACTAGAAGCTACCGATCGATATCGTCATCTGAAAATCGATCAATATTGTGAAAGGTGTATCGATCGATATCCCTATAGGATCATCGATCGACACTTTCTTGTGATCAAAAGATGACAGTTGAGATCCAAGATCTAGTTAGTTAACCAGTGAAACATTGCCATCGCTGATCACTGTGATTAAGGAGTTGAGCTCTAATATATCATGCATGCAACTGTTTGGCATCTATAGGATTATAATCTCCAACACTTGAATAGAAACCCTAGATCTAGCAACCATCCTTCCATCAAACAAACTCCTTGCCAAACTGAACAATCGTCTTGTTCAACTTGTTTACTGCTTTATTACTGCTTTGCATTTACTATTTTATAAACTGTTAGCCTAGCTTAATTAAACTTATTAGATTTAATTGGTTCTCTAGCTCCCTGTGAATTCGATCCCTAAGTACTACAACTCGACCTCTTATTTTAGAGAGTATAAATCACTCATTAGGGTAATTTGAGTGGTATCAAATTTTGCGCCGTTGCCGGGGAGCTTTGATCGCCATTAGATCTAGTTTAGTTAGATTTAGTCTAGGTTTTACTACTTTAAAAAAAAATTGATAAAATTTTTTCTTCTGTTTCAGGTACATACATCTTAGTACTAGGAACAACAATGAAGAGAGGATTTTTGGGTTCTTTAAAGAAGAAGCCTGCTGATTCACGCACGATCTGTAAGTCTACGAGGGAAGAATCGATCGACACCCTCCAAGCAGCATCGATCGATAGCGTGAACCAGAAATCGATCGACAACGTACACCATCAATCGATCGCCACCCGACAAACAACAGTGATCGACAGAGCCAATCAAACGTCAAAAAACACTGTTCATCTGAACACTGTTCACCCTGATACTGTTCATCCGGTGAAAAACATCACCACTTGCGGGAGACAGAGAAGATCGAAGTGCTCATACTTAAGGTCAATGAGAAGGGGATGTTAAGAGACGAAGAAGGTCGCACTCGCAACAGCGCATGACAGTTGATTAATGCTCAGGGTGCTGTGAATCCCTGATGTGATTGTTGTTGCTGAGATGAATGACTTTGACCTGAGTCGAGAGTGGTATGATTGGGTAGGTCAAGATCCCTTCCAGGGTCTTCCTCACCAAGATCCAAGAAAACACATCGAAGAGCTGGAGGATCTCGTGTCAAGGAGTGAGCAGAATGAAGTGTCTGAATACCACATGCTCTGCAAAATCTTCCCCTATTCTATCTATGGGGATGCATTCAGCTGGTTCAGTCAACTACAGCCAGGATCTCTAACCAGCTGGGATGACATTGAAAGAGCCTTCCTTTACAAATTTCTTGATGATGATGAAGCAACTCGAGAAAAGGAGAAAAATTATAAATGGGATAGGTTCTTGGCGTCATTAGATGAGGAGTATATGATTCCAGTACAGCTGCTCGACGACATTATGGCAAAAAGGGATGAACTACATGGATTTGGAGAGCCGATCAAAGGAGAAGAAGCTGAGACTAGTTATCCGACCTCAACATCGAACGACACCAGCACCTCAACATCGATCGACAGTACGACCACAACGTCGACCGATGACAAGACCTCAACATCGATCGATGGGTCGACACAGAAGAGCACCGATGTATCAAGTTGTGATCTTGTCCCAGATTTAGACAGAGAGATCACTATGGAAGATTTCTTGGAGCTAGAGGATGAGGCACAACTTGAAGATATGGATCAAAATTCGAAGAAGAAGCTTGATGATGATCAACATACTTCGAGAGGTGATCTGGAAACTTCAAAGGCTAGCATCGATCGACACCAACCTGATGAGATCGATCGACATCCACCCTACGTCATCGATTGACACCCACCCGACATCGATCGACACCGCCAACCACTTATCGATCGACACCATCCACCTAATATTGATCGATGCCCATTGCTAGACATTCCGCCAGGTTGCATAATTGCGATGGAACCGATTGAGGAGAGGATGTACATGTCTAAAACCTAACACCTTGCTGTCCCCAAACATCAGAGACCACCTATCTGGACAGAAGAAGCTGCTGAGTTTCACAAAAGAGTGATGAGGATACATGATCCTGTGAAGATTGTGGTTCCATGCGCTATGGTTGAAGTTGAATCTCCTATTCCACCTGATAGAAGTATGCAGCTCAGTCCTTACATTGGGGTACTTGATGATCCTCTACATGCAGAAGCTTCTCAGAGAGGGTTGCTGTTTAGAGATGAAGTCGATAAAGGCCCATCAGAAGCAGAATAGATCGACACCGACCAGATACCATCGATCGACACTAACCCTTCACCATCGATCGACGCTACCACTTATCCATCGATCGACACTGGGCGCGTATCAGTGCAGAAGGAGTTCGATGTGTGTGGAAATCTTAGGGATGGAGATACTACCACACGATCAGACAAGTCTGGGGGAAAGAAGAGGAGGAATTGAAAGAAGAGAAAAAGGATCAAGGATGGTCCTCAGGTATCATTGACCCCTCATTACTCAGATTGTGTCAAGAAGTCCATAGTGCGCAGCAGATGCTTCTTAAATCCATTTGTAAATCTTCGAGCACTCCTTCTTGCTGAGATGATAGACAAAGGAGAAGAGTCTATGGAGGAGGCTTTCACACAAGAATGATAAAGCTTCAGAGAGCAGACATTGAGACTTGTTTTGGAGCATGTTCTCATTCTCATCCGGACTAAATCAGATCTCTGAAGTCAAGCTAAATGACTATAACAAAGCGCTGAGTGGGAGGCAACCCACTAATAGGTAATTTCTTTCAGTTTAGTTTAGATTGTTACTGATTAAAGTTTTTATTTATTGCAGGTCAAAAAAAAAAAGATCCGAGTCGACGATTCCTCAGCATATCGACCGATGGGACCAGCTCGATATCGATCGACATCACTTCAGATCCAACGATCGATTTTCTCTTCATAGTGTCGAATGATTTCTCTAGCCATTGTGTCGATCGACACTGAGTAGGTTATCGTTCTTACTTGTTAAATTATGTACTTATGTTTATGTTATTACCAAAACTCTGACTAGACATACACTGGGGACTGTGTAATTTAAGTCTGGAGAGATGTTTACTGATATTAGTGTGTTCATGAGTCTTATCAAAATGTTTTCAAAAGAGTTTTATTGAGTCAAGAAGGGGATAATGAACTTATTAGATTTTTGCTTGTTATCTAACCACTCTTTAGCACCATTCTAGACTTATTGATTGCAGATAGTACTAAAGATACTAAAGTGGATCAACTTGTCAACTGTTCACACTTGCTGAGATTTTTTGAAGGAACCAAAGCTGACCTCCAACGCTAAACCTGACACAATTGCTTGTCTTGGGGCTTGGTATACATGGGATCGGATTCTTCAAACAAGTCTGGAAGGTAAAGCCTTGTGTAGATTTATCCCCCTTTCTCTCTCTATTTCGACCCTAGATTTATAGGTAGAGATATTTATTTTCAAAAAAAAAAAGAGAAAAAGAAAAAACAAAAGGAAAAAAAAAGAGAAAAAGAAAAAAATAATATATAATAGGTGTTAGTTAGGTGGAATCCGAACAGGACTTGGTGGCTACAACCATTAAGGCTTGCTTCATAAGGATTCCAACAAAAACAATTCGAACGGGACATGGTGGCGGCAATCTTCAAAGCTCGATTCATATGAATTCTTGGATATATGTCAAAAAGAAGTGAACATGACTTGGTGGCAACCACCATTAAGGCTGGATTCATGGAAGCGTGTCCAATCTTTGTCAATGATCTTGCAATATAAACAGACTTTCGCTCAAGAGAGAAATTAGAAATTAGAGAAAAGATAGGAACTAACTTTTACCTGCAGATCCAGATACTTGTTTGAAAATCCTTGCATCTTGTGATCGATACTCCCAAGGTAAAACCTGCACTTTTATTTAAGTTAAGAAATGAGGATGGTAGATGGAAATGTCAGACATGATTTGTCAAGTTGTTGGCTAGGTGAATTTGGTGCTAAGCTATGATATGGTATAATGTGCTTTTGTGATTAGGACTTTTTAGATGTGGATTGTGTTGGGGAAAAATACCCCGGTACCATTTTCTCCAGCCTCCAGGCAGGACCCAGACCCTCGGGTCCCCGATAAGGAACGCTCCAGGTCCCCGCTGGAAGGAACCCCGAGTTCGGTCCCTGGAACCGAACTCCCTTCCAAGAAATGGAAAACTTCCGATAAGGAGAACCTTCCATATTTCCGAATATGGAAGAGTTTAACCTAATGGAACCGACTCCCAAACGACTATATAAGAGCTACTAAAACCCTAAAGCAAGGGATCGACTTCTCAAGGGCTTAGAGACTAGAATTAGACGGCTAGAACTAGGGTTTATTCAAAGATCATTGTAACCTCTTTTGTTCTTGTTTGTCTGTTCAATAATACGTCTCTTCAAGCCCATATTCTCATCATTCTCTCAAATCCTTTCGAAATACATACAAACTCATCCGGTTTACCAGGTTGTCCATCGTTCCGTGGTACTCTAAAAGAGTCTACACAAAAATCCCCTAACAGTTTGGCGCTAGAAGGAGGAGAGTAATCTAACTACGTGATGATGGCGATGGACAAACATGACGAACTACCCGAAGCCATTCGAAGAGGGATCGAGTCCCAGGACTTATCCGACAACTTGCAAGGCCGGGCAAGCGAGCTCGTCAAAGACAAGCCCGTCCTGCCATGCCTACGAGGCAGGACGATCCATGTCATATCTGAAAGACCAGAGGCGTGCAGCATAAACCACGCCGCCATTCAGGAAAACACCCACGACGTACGGGGCAATTCCGAAAGGGTCGAGTCAGAATGTCCCGAGACCGACAAAATAACTTTCACTGCCGAAGAACGAGAGGGAGTCTTGGTGCCACACCACGATGCCCTCGTCGTCTCACTTACTGTAGCAAACTGTCTGGTTAAAAGAATACTGGTGGACAGCGGCAGCTCCAGTAATATCATCTTCCAGACCGCATACCAAAGTCTAGGGCTGGAGGAGAAAGTCCTAATACGTAAAACAATCCCCCTTGTCGGATTCAGCGGGGAGGTCAAGCAAACAACAGGGGAGGCCGTCCTCCCTATCCATGCTGAAGGGGTCAGCCTACCCACTAGGCTCCTGGTCGTCAACTGTCATTCCTCTTACAACGTGATCCTAGGCCGAGCGTGGATTCATGGAATGGGGGCAGTTCCCTCGACTCTCCATCCGAAAATAAAATTCCCCACTCCTTGGGGCGTTAGGGCGATAAGAGGAGATCAGGAAACCGCCCGCCATTGCTACCAGGTCGCTCTGAAGAAACAAATTGAGACCGCACCACCCTCACAAATCAAGTCCCAAGTTCCGCATACAGAGGAACCAGAAGTCGAAGATATGGATGACGTGCCACTAGTCGAAGGCGACTCAACTCGTAACCTCAAGATCGGCTCCAAGCTCCCCGGGGGATTAAGTAGAAGGCTAGTAGATTTTCTCAGGTCCAATTACTATTGTTTCGCGTGGTCCCACTTGGACATGTCCGGGATCGATCCCGAGATCATTATGCACCAGCTGCAGGTGGATCCCTCGCACCAACCTATAAGACAGAAGCGAAGAAAGTTTGCTCCGGAGAGAGACATTATAATCAACGAAGAGGTCAAGAACCTATTGGAGACGGGATTCATCCGAGAAGTGCAATATCCAGAGTGGCTAGCCAACGTGGTCGTGGTCAAGAAAAAGAACGGAAAATGGCGGGTCTGCATCGACTTCACAGACCTCAACAAGTCATGTCCAAAGGACCCCTTCCCTCTGCCGCACATCGATAAACTTGTCGATGCTACGGCTGGACACCAGCTAATGAGCTTCATGGACACTTTCTCCGGCTACAACCAAATACTAATGCACCCCGAAGACCAAGAGAAGACCTCCTTCATGACGTCTCGAGGGATCTACTGCTACAAGGTCATGCCCTTCGGCTTAAAGAACGCTGGATCAACATATCAGAGGCTGGTGAACATAATGTTCGCGGATCAAATAGGAGAAACTATGGAGGTCTACATTGACGATATGCTGGTAAAATCCTTAGAGGCGGAGGACCACATCTCGCACCTGCAACAGGCCTTTTCTACCCTCCGTAAATATAATATGACGCTCAACCCAGCTAAGTGCTCGTTCGGCGTCCGCTCCGGAAAATTCCTAGGGTACATTGCAACCCACCGGGGTATCAAAGCTAATCCAGAACAGATCAGAGCTATCCATTCAATCCCTTCCCCGAGGAGCATAAAAGAAGTCCATAAGCTGACAGGCAGAATGGCTGCCTTAATCAGATTCATCTCCAGGCTCTCTGACAAGTCCCACGCCTTCTTCGAAACCCTCAAGAAGCCAAAGGATTTCGAATGGACCGAGAAGTGCGAGTCGGCTCTCCAGGAGTTCAAGGCTTATCTTACGACTCCCCCTCTCTTATCTAAACCCTTTCTCGGCAAAGTCTTACTGCTATATCTCGCGGTCTCAGAGCACGCAGTCAGCGCCGTCCTGGTTCGAGAAGAGGGAACCAAGCAACTGCCAATCTATTACGTGAGCAAAGCCCTTCTGGACGCGGAAACCTGCTACAGTCATCTGGAAAAGTTGGCCTTGGCCCTAATGGTCGCCGCTCGTAAATTACTGCCTTACTTTCTGGGTCATCCGGTGGTGGTCGTCACTTCCTTCCCTATAAAGCGAGTCCTGCATAAGTCCGAGGTCTCCAGACGACTGGCGAAGTGGGCAGTTGAGCTTGGGGAATACGACATAATCTTCCGGCCCGCTACGGCAATTAAGTCCCAGGCCCTAGCAGACTTTGTGGCCGAATTTTCTCCAGCTTTGCTCCCGGCCCTCGAACAGGAGGTACGCCTTCAGAGCGGGGCAAAGGACGAAGGAGAATGGATCCTGCATATGGATGGTTAGATGAGTGTCTTCATCTCCTGGTGATAGTCTTCTACACTCTTGGCTCCTTGAGAAAGCCTTCTTACCCGCCCTCGAGACCCAGACCCAGACGAGCATCCCCCTGTTACTGCTCCAATGGCCGGCCACTCTAGTAGAGCCACAAAACGAAGATATTTCCGCCATCGAAGAAGAAGAAACTTGGATGACTCCCCTTGTCTGGTATCTAGAGGGCGATATACTTCCAGAAGACCGCAACGAGAGCAGGAAAATCAAGAAGAAGGCCACTAAGTACTGTCTCTCTCAGGGAAAGCTATACCACATGTAGTTCTCTGGCCCATATCTGAGATGTGTTACACCCTGTGAAGCGATTAAGACACTAGTGGAATTACACGAAGGAGATTGTGGGTCTCACTCCAGCGGCAGGAGCCTAGTACCGAGAGCCAAAAGAGCAGGCTATTACTGGCCCACGATGGCCGATGATGCCAACCAAAAAGCTAAACATTGTGACAGATGCAAAAGGCACTCCCCTGTCTCCAGACTGCCTCCGGAGAACCTCAAGTCCATAAGCTCGCCCTGGCCATTCAGGAAATGGGGCATGGATATAGTAGGAAAGTTCCCCATGGCGCCGGGGCAGAAGGTCTTCCTCCTGATAGTAACAGATTACTTTTTGAAATGGGTCGAGGCAGAAGCACTCAGCAGAATAACCGATCTCCAGATCAGAAAGTTCATATGGACGAACGTAATCACGCGTTTCGGGGTTCCAGAAGAAATCGTCACTGACAACGGCCCCCAGTTTAAGAGCCACAATTTCAAGGAGTTCTACAAAGACTGGGGCATCAGACTCTCCTTTGCTACGCCGCGACACCCCTAGTCTAACGGGTAAGCAGAATCCACAAATAAGACCGTGGTGAACATGTTGAAGAAGCGCTTGGAGGGTTCCAAGGGAAACTGGGCAGAGGAGCTGCACGGAGTCCTCTAGGCCTATCGGATCACTCCCAAGACAGCAACCTAGGAAACCCCCTACGGGCTGGTATACGGAGCAGACGCCATAATCCCAACCGAAATGCACGTAAAGACCACAATCTCGGGGACTACCTCTCAGGAAAAAAATCACGAGCTAATGTCACTAAGTCTCGATCTACTCGAAGAAAAGAGAGAAAATGCCCGACTGAGAAACTGGTCCTACCAGCAAGAGGTAGCCAAAACCTACAACAAGAAGGTCAGAACCAGAACCTTTCAGCAAGGCGACTGGGTCCTGCGACGAACAGAGAAGACAACTGGGAAACTCACCCCCGGGTGGGAAGGACCCTATAAGATAATCGAGGTACGGGGAGCAGGGGCATACAGGCTACAAGACGCCAAAGGTAAAATACAACCCAATTGCTGGAATGCCCTACACCTTAAAGCTTATCATTTCTAATAAAGATCACTAGATCATATTCTCTATATCTATTATTTAAGCATTATGTTTTCCTACTCCTATGTACACTGAAACGTCTCCGGACAAAGCTTATATAATAAAATAGTTCCGACTATAAAAGAGTAGTAGGAATGCCATAATACTTAAAGGGGCAAACGAGCTGGATCAATTCCAAAAGACCTTCGATCCTGGCCAACCCTTAATTACAAGTGGTACGACCACGCAAAAACAAAACGGGTATGAGACATAAGGCATGAATGGGTCTGCGCAAGCCCGAGTATGCCGTCAATACTACCTAAAACCCCTGTATAGCCTCAGGCATATCGGGGTCCCAAATAAAAATGCCAAAAATGTGAAAGTCCCTGTATTAAAACGCTACGTGCTAGAATAATACAGGGGACACGAGGTATAATTACCCTTGAGAAAGTGCAAAAGTCTGGGAGCACCACATAATATTCTACTTCGCTAGACGTGGAAAGTAGCAAAGCCTGGCACTTGGGTTTTCACCCACACCAGCACCCTCGAAGCCTGATAGTGGCTTTCTGCAGAAAGTAGCATGCAGCACGGGAACTCGATAGTGACCAGCTTCGGAGCGGTAGAATACGAAATCCCAACAGGTACCGGTAGTGGCCTCACCTAGGATGGCATAACACGGTCCCTTAAAATTGAAACTGAATACCCCGGGTTATTAAGAACTTTCGGGTCCCCATGCAGTCTCCGGGTCCTGAACAAATTTCTTCAGAGCCTGGAAAAGGTAAAACTCCAGTTTCTTATTAACCCCCGGGCCCGACTACGATCTCAGGATCCAAAGATAAAACCTCCGGGTCCCCAAGGACCTCCGGGCCCTATACCCTCGGAGCTAAGTTCTCAATTCCGAACTTATGGGACAAAAGGAAACTGGGTTTGCAGGAAAAGAAATCCATTACAAAAAAGCATTGTTCCAAAGGAGAATCAAGAAAGGCAACAAGAAGCCATTGTTCAAAGAAAAACAGATTCGACAAAAAGCAAAAAAACATCTAGAAAGGTGGAGCAGCTGAGACCCGAGACTCCGCAGCGGACCTCGAACCTACTTGAGGGCACCCTCCAAAGTGATGATCGGATCCTTCAGAACAAAGCATATGCCGACGATATTCTTCTTCGGGATCCCAGCGTTCTGTTCTTCCTTCCAGCCATTCATTCATAAGCTCCCATCTAGCCGAAGCTCTCACCTGCCAAATCAATAATTCACGCTGAGCTGCCATGTCTCGCACCCTGTTACGAAGAAGAAACAACTCAGTAAGAAGCCTCTGCCGAACGCCCATTAGTGGTGCATCTCCAATCGCGGTTTTGGAGGGGAGTGGCCTAGTCCTAGCAGCTGGCGGTGTTTCCCTAGTCAAACGAGGTGGGGGACCATAGAAAGGGCGTCTTCTTCGCGTTCCAGCCTGCTGATATTCGTCATAAAGGACAGAAGCAGGGAATCTTGCAATATTCCCTGAGAAGTAAAAAGTGAAGAAATGAGACCCTACCAAGACGAGATTCTTCTAGGGAGGGACCAAGAAGCAGAAGTTTACCCCAAAGACGACTATGACGCAGGACCTCCTTACTCATCAAGAAATGCACTCCACGGAAACGTCGAGAGATCGTTAACATCTTTTTCGCCACTGCTTCCCCAAGAAAGGATACCGGACGAGACACATCTGGAAACAAAACCAGTTGTCAGCAAACCAACAATCAGAGAAGGAAAAGGCGCCAGAAGCGAGACTTACCAACAGTACGCCATAATGTAGGATAATGGAAGGGTTCCTGGATCTTCATAAACACGTACCGACTGGTCCAATTGTACCCAAATGGGTAATTACCCCGGGTGCCTCTCGAAGGCTCTTCAACCAAGGGAGCGCCATCACGAGGCTGAAGGTGGTAGAACCCAGGCATGATTGTCAATGGGGCAAAGCAGTAGGAGTATAGAACTTCGTGTAGCCCGGTATCAAGGCCATAAAGCTCCCCGAATACTTGGATCGACATTAAAGTCTTCCAGGATAAAGGAGTGAATTGAGAAGGACAGAAACCCAACAACGATGATACTTCAGCCACGAGCGAAGGGACGACCCCTCGGAAACCTGCTATCAGATACGCCTCAAAAATAGCTATCTCGCCTGGCCCCCCATCAGGAGCGCGCTCAAACTCCAAGGAACTCCTCATCTGCACCGAAGAGTGGATCCTGTACTTTCTCTGTATCACCTTCAGACCTCCCTCCTGAATTTCAGAACGCGGGCCATCTTCGAGAACGAGGGAACCATGTCGCTTCAAAGGCGCCATTGGGATCGCCTCGCTATCAGTTTCAGAAACTTCTCCGAAAGAAGCGACAGGGGAGGAGAAAGGATCAGCAACCAGGCGGCAAAGCCTTACGCGGCCACCCACGAGTGAAGCAGTAAGATCAGAGTTCATCTTCTTGAATAAGGGATGAACGAAACTCTACACATCGGGCACCCTAAATATATGCCTGATTCTTTCCTTTTTGGAGCCAGAGAAAAGAAAATCGGATATTTCCAAATCTTCAAAAGAATCCTTTATGAAAGAAACGGCCGGCCTGGAAAAAGGAAAGGTGCCAAGGGAAACAATGTCTCCACCTTTCTCCTCAAATCGACGGATCCTAGTCTCACAGCCCCAGAATCCCCCCAGCAAGAACTCTCTCCAGCCCGCGCGTGGTTCAAATTTCAGAGCTCCAGCCTCGTCGTCTCCAGAAGATAAGATAAACTACTACTAGACCCCGGTCAAACACGAAGGAACCGATCTTCACCTGGGTTCAGAATGAGTTCCGGCTTGAGTGGAACCCAGGCCAGCAAGACCAATGGAACGGGGTCCTGCCTAAGGGGAACCTGCTGAGAATGAGCAACCTCGGTTGACTTGAGTGCATAGGTTATTCCACGACTTCGATGACGAAATCGAGAAATAAGGGTTAAACTGTTGGGGAAAAATACCACGGTATCATTTCCTCCCGCCTCCAGGCAAGACCCAGACCCTCGGGTCCCCAATAAGGGAACGCTCCAGGTCCCCGCTAGAAGGAACCCTGAGTTCGGTCTCTGGAACCGAGCTCCCTTCCAAGGAATGGAAAACTTCCGATAAGGAGAACCTTCCATATTTCCGAATATGGAAGAGTTTAACCTAATGGAACCGACTCCCAGACGACTATATAAGAGCTACTAAAACCCTAAAGCAATGGATCGACTTCTCCAAGGCTTAGAGACTAGAATTAGACGGCTAAAACTAGGGTTTATTCAAAGATCATTGTAACCTCTTTTGTTCTTGTTTGTCTGATCAATAATACGTCTCTTCAAGCCCATATTCTCATCATTCTCTCAAATCCTTACGAAATACATACAAACTCATCCGGTTTACCAGCTTGTCCATCGTTCCGTGGTACTCTAAAAGAGCCTACACAAAAATCCCCTAACAGATTGCAATATCGTAGAGGTGATGATTCTAAGTTTTAAATCATGTGAGTCCCTGCTGTTTCTAAACCTCTTTTAGAGAGACTGCCCGTCTGTTTTGCTTGAGGACAAGCAAAAGGGTAAGTCTGAGGGAGTTGATAGACCATGGATTTTACCTACTTTCAACCATGGTCTATAAGTGTTTTAATAACTAATTACTACTATATAGAGTATATTTAGAGTGTTTACAGGTTCAGGGACGATTTGGAGGAAAGTGGTGATTTTAGTGTCTTTTGGAGCCTTTTGAGTGCAGAGCTGCACAGACGCGTCAGATTTATAGCTGTGGATGGAGACCTCCCGACCGTTAGCTTTCCAATGCCACCGGTTTGAGGTCAATCAGCATCATGTAGCAGAAGTTATGCCCGTTTTACTGAAGAGTGGTCAGTCTGCTCCGCGAGAGGAAGCTGTCGAGAAGAGGAATGTATGTCGATCGATGCAAGACTCTTTATATCGATCGAAATGGATGACAGAATGCGGGCCGAACATATTTTATGACCGACTGAAGTCCAGAACCAACTCCAAATTACCATAATACCCTTGGACGACCAGAAACCCTATTTATGTGTTTTCTAAGCCATTGTTGACGGCTAAGCTTTATTTTCATTGTTCTTAGTTAGGAGAGAAAGGAGGAACTCCTTCAGGATCCTCCTGGAACTCCTTTGGTTTCTTGATTGCTTTTATATTTATTCTATTGCAATTTCTTATCTATTCTATCTATGAATTCTGTGACAAACTTCATGTCTGAATAGATCCACCTGTTAGGTTTAGGGTTCAAATAGGTTAGAGGGATTAGACCCAACTATAGATTGCTGAGTTGTGATATTCATTGATTGATTGTTCTTAATGTTTGTTCTAGCCTTGCTAACAAGAATATTGAACCTAGGAATTTGCATGTGTCAAGCATCCTTGATCATCTTGTCCTGAATCTAATATGTCATGCTAGGACTGCTAGAGAGAGCTAACCGCTGATCTAGGAGACTAGTGAGCATTATCAACCTGCGCCTAGGGCTTAACTAGAATCTATCAATCGATGTCGTCATCTGACAATCGATCGATATTGTGAAAGGTGTATCGATCGATATCCCTATAGGATCACCGATCAACACTTTCTTGTGATCAAAAGACGACAGTTGAGATCCAAGATCTAGTTAGTTAACCAGTGAAACATTTCCATCGCTGATCACTGTGATTAAGGAGTTGAGCTCTAATATATCATGCATGCTCTAATCGATCACCACCCGACAAACAACAGTGATCGACAGAGCCAATTAACCGTCGAAAACACTGTTCACCCGAACACTGTTCATCTGGGTACTGTTCATCCAAACACTGTTCACCCTGACACTGTTCATCCGGTGAAAAACACTAAAATCACCACTTTCCAACTCGAATTTTGCTGCCTTTGCTTCCACATTCCCTACAAGCCCGAGTCTCTTTCCAAGAGCTCTGAAGATTGGGTCAAGCCAAAAGTGTGTCGGAATACCAGTGACGCTAACCCAGAAGGTCATCTTATTAGGGAATGAATCGCCTATGTGGGGACTCCAGCGTTCTAAAGCGAAAGACCATTTGTTCAAATGGCGTGGGCGTTTGCTTAACACCTTCTGCAGGTCAGCGTCTGAATCAAAGTCGAATTGAAACCTATGGTTCCCTAAATCCACACCTCTGGCTCTACCTTCAACATCCCAGATGCTAGGTCTAGGCATTCCAGATGCTAGGTCTAGGCAGGAGGGCAATAAGAGCTTCAACACTTCGTCGCTCTTTGTTGAAGAGCCTACCCACTAGGCTGAGTTGGTAACGAGCAATGAGCTCAGAGTTGTCGACATCGGGGAGGATAACCAGGTCTTCATCTTCCTCTTCCTGTGGTTTCTTATTATTCAAGTTGAGGCTGTTACTTGGTTGAGACATCTTTAGTCCTGCGGTGACACTAAGCGTGAGGATGAGGGGTCTTAGAGGGAGCTTAGGCTACGGCGCAGGCGCACCGTTTGCAGATCTGGAGAAAACACCGGGCAGGTCTTCCTTTGTAGGAGCTTGGACCTAACAAAGGAGAAGTAACAAGGAGGATTTGCAGGGTTACAGCCTTGAAAAACACTAGTCAGAACCAAGCTAAACGCAACGGTCTGAAGAGAGCATCAAATTGTCCTGAGTAGGGATGTTGAAGAATTTTCTTTGGCAAGAAGTTCCCAACAGATTATTGAAAGATTCCATGCCTTTAAGACTTCTTTGGGAGTTTAGGACGAGAAAAACACCGGTGGAAAATGAAGAATTTTTTAAAAAGGTATGAAAAACGTCGCCGGAGGGAAGTAGACCTACTTCAAGCCACCGTCCGTACGAGTTTTAGGAAGAGGAGCTCCATTCTCGAGGAAGTGGTTGAGGCGTGCTTCGGTACTCGGGCCTGAGAGCATTTGACTTTTCTCTACTTTAAATTTTTTTTTTTTTTGAACCAGACAGATATTGAACCAGACAAATATTTGCCTAATTCCTAAAAAGAAGAAACCTCGAGACATGACTGAGTTCAGACCTATTAGTCTTTGTAATGTCAGCTACAAGATTATATCTAAGCTACTTTGCAAGAGACTTAAGAGGGTTATCCCGCGCTTGATCTCAGAGACACAGTCTGCTTTTGTATCAAAACGCTTGATCAGTGATAATATTTTGATAGCACAAAAAAATTTTCACGCCCTACGGACGAACCAGAGATGTAGAGAAGACTTTATGGCTATTAAAATGGATATGAGCAAAGCCTATGACAGAGTGGAATGCAACTTCCTTGCAGCCTTGATGTTAAAGATGGGGTTTGATGAAAGACTGGTTGACCTCATTATGTGTTGTGTCACGTCGGTCACATACCAAATTTTAGTCAATGGGCAACCAAGAGGGTGAATCTTACCTAGGAGAGGATTGAGACAAGGAGACCCTCTCTCTCCCTTTTTGTTCATCATGTGTACAGAGGCTTTGATCTCACTTTTCAACGGAGCAGAAGCGGAAAAGAAGATTGAAGGCCTTCGGGTTGCTAGGGCGAGCCCAAGGATTTTCCATCTACTATTCGCAGACGACAGTCTTTTCTTCTGTAAGGCGGAATTAAGCCAATGCAAGGAGATCATAGACATTCTAGACATATATGGGAAGGCATCATGACAACGACTAAATGCGTCAAAATCCTCGGTCTTTTTTGGAAATAGAGTACAGTTGTCTCTAAAGCAAGACATAAAAGAAGCTCTTGGTTTTTGTTCGGAAGGAGGCATGAGGATGTACCTTGGGCTACCCGAGTAAATATGTGGCTCGAAGATGAAAATGTTCTCCTTTGTACAAGATCGACTAAATGGGCGAGTCAACAATTGGTCATCTAGACTCCTCTCCAAAGGGGGGAAAGAGGTCCAGATTTAATATGTGGCTTAATCAGTACCAACCTTTGTGATGTCGAGTTACTTGCTCCCACAAGGCATTACTGATAAACTAAGGAGCACAACTTCAAATTTTTGGTGGAGCTCAAAACAAAACAGTAGAGGTTTACATTAGATAGCATGGGACGAGATCTGTACCCCCAAGGACTCGGGGGGACTAGGTTTTCGTGACCTTCATGACTTCAATATAGCGCTCCTTGCAAAAAAATTATGGAGATTAATTCATTACCCACTCTTTGTTGGAACGTGTTTTAAAAGGAAGCTACAACAACCACACCTCTCCTTTGGAAGATCGACGAACATACTCACCATCATATGGATGGCGTAGTATCATGGCAACAAAACCTCTACTCATTTCGGGATTACGGAAAACTATTGCTATGGGTCGAGATACAAGGGTCTGGAGTGAGGCATGGATCCCAGACTCAGTGGCTAGACCACCCAGACCTGCTAGCCATATTGTGTACAGACTACCTCAACTCTTTGTTCAGTCCTTTATTAGGACTGATACCAAGGAGTGGGATATACAGCTTTTACGAGATTTTTTTCACCTGGAGGATATCCCGTTGATATTGGGGCTAAAACTATCATACTCTTCGGCCCCGGATGGATATGTTTGGAATCACACAAAATCAGGAGTCTATTTATTTAAAACCGGTTACGATCTTCTCCAAGCAACTAAACAGAGCCTCACACATGAAGGGGCCATAGAACCGAGTATTACGAGCCTTCAGAGCCATGTATGGAAGCTAAAGACCCCGACCAAGATGAAACATTTCCTATGGCAAGCGATATCGGGCTGTGTGGCGATGACAGAAAGGCTAGCGTATAGACACATGGGCGCCGATAGGAGTCGTCGTAGATGTGCTGACCCAGTGGAGTCGATTAATCATCTTCTTTTTGAATGCCCCCCTGCCCTTCAGGTTTGGGCTTTATCGGACTATCCGTCCCTTCCGGGTTACTTCCCGAGTACATCTATATACAAAAACATGAACTTACTGTTTTGGAAGAGAAAAGAGGTGGCTCCACTGAGACCACAATTTAATACCTTTCCATGGATCTGTTGGTACATTTGGAAGGCGAGGAACGACAAACTCTTTAATGGGAAAGTGGTATCCCCGATGGATACTATCCAACATGCGTCCCTTGAGGCGGAATGTTGGAGAAAAGATAATGAAAAGGAGGAAGTAGATGAGGATCATGACGACCCCTCTACTATAGAGAGAGAGATAGTGCCCCCTTGGATACCCCGAATCCCTACCTGTCAAATTGATGCATCATGGATGAAACATATATCTGAAATTTTCTACATTGATGCTCTTAAGATGAAACATATATCACTCAAAAGGATGCATCTCTATACTGGACCTGACCACCAAGAGACGCTTCTCTCACAAGATAAATAGGAAGATGTTCTATAATATCAAAAAAGATGAAAGCAATATATTTTTGAGGTTGTAAAGGATCATAAGTATGCTATCTAATTGTGGATACCACCAGTTGTGAGTGATCTCCTGCTTAAATCACATAAGAAATCACTTATCCTTACATCAAGAAAACCAACAATATAAGTGTATATATTTATATATATATATATATATATATATATATATATATATATCTCCTGATAAATTAAAGAATATTTGTGTTGTTTATACACACAAGATCACATAATTCGATATATATAATCCATGTTGTCTAGTCTTTTGAAGGTTCTTCTGCCTTTTGGTTTTCCTTTATTGTAGGATATTACCGTTGTGGCTAGAGAATCCTGATTTTACTGTCTAAGGAAATTTTAATTTTGAGAATTGAATTCTCGATTTTTGAAAATTTTCAACATTCATTTTATATCGGCGAAACGCGAGGATCTCCCGTTTTGGATAGGATAAATACTTTAGGAAACCTAAGGCTCGATTCTGAGTCATGTACTATATATGTTCCAATCGAATAAATAACACTTATTTTTATTAGATTTGTAGAATCATTAAAATCTAATTTTCTTGAATAACAAATGATTTTGTATAGAATTATAAAATCATCGAACCAATAACACTAGACTTTAATGAAAATGTGAGAATCTATAAACCAATAACACTATACTTGAAAATAATAAGACGCATTATAAATTTAATTCCCACTAACACCCCCTATATCTTCACACACCAGATTTGCAAATATTTTTATGTTGTAATGTATTATTTGCAAATAACAAAGTAAACAAGTTTGATATAGGATGTGGTATTTTAAATATATTTCATAAAATTTAAATTGATTTTCATCTATTTTATGAATACTTAGAATATTTAAAATATAGCTTGGGGGTTTTCAGCGACGATTTTCTACCAAATATTATGTTTTACACATCATTTTTCGTTTAATATTTTCTTATGGGCATTCGTTTTCACCGTCATCTCGGAATAAACCCCTTTGTCTTCTTAATGAGTCGATTACCTCTTCATCGGAGATTTTGGTAGTCCTTGGTAAATAAGAAAATTCTTCTTTCGGTTGGAGGGATTGTTTTCGATGGCATGTTTTTAGAAGTTATCCTCTATGTGTGTGTCCTTTGGTTTATAAGTGTCTATCCATCCAGCTGTTCTCGCTTTAGAATTGTGAGGTGATGGTGTGAGATATGGTCGTGTTGAGTGTCATATTTTTCTCTTCTGTCGGCTCAAACTATTCCTTTTTTTTTGGCAACGAACGGCTATTCTATTAATCAAACTTGAGGTGGTCTGGGTAACCAGACATTTAGTGGGAAAGCTTTTAAGTAGCATAATATGATAGGGTTAAGTGAAACATTTAGATTTTTGCAATATGGTGGTGAATGTAAATTTTTTTAAAATAATTGATTTTCCTATTATTATTATTACTATTATTATTACTAAAGTGCACTTATTTTTTTGGTTAGATATCCATAAAGAATTTCATGGCTTAATAATGTGCTTGGGATTGAGTAGTATAAAAATAAGTGATCTATCAGAAAGTGATTTGGTATACTGTGCGAGTGAAGTCAAAGCACGGAGAAAAACTACACGGTAATTGTACGATTAGTAGAAAAGTCTTTAACCATGTGTGGATTCACGAGTAGAGTGAGTGGGAGTGGAAACCCTTTAACCATGTATGGTTGCAGGTGTTAAATTAAGGGTTTTGTTGGGTCTTATGTTCGGTATCGGAGGTTGAGGACACTTATCTTCCAGAAATTTGAAGGGTCATCATGATTTTTTTTCCGCCTTGTCTTCAAATGTTGGCTATCATGCCTCTTCCCGCCTTTCTCCTTTAGCGATTCCAACTTTAGATCCTATAATTCTCCCCTGGTAAGTATTATTTGCTTCAGTCATCTAGTTCTCCCACTTTTCCTCTAGTTGCTCCTTCGAAGTATGGTTTGATTTTCCTTCTTGTTTTGGTTTTATTATGTTCTATTCTTCTTTCTGTGAAACTAAACTTCGACCAAGTGTTCCTCTTTCCGTTGTATTCAACTTATTGTATTCGTTTCATATAAAACAACCATAAATTTCAACTTTCTTTTTACTTCAAGGCCCCACTTCCAAGTTCCGACATATATTATATGAGATAATTTGTAAAGTACTCTATTAGTAGTTTGAAATTTGAAAATTATCACTTCTATTTTTTTTTTTGAAAACTACACTTTAAATGTGAATTAATATTTTTATCCAGATTAGATATTTCAATAACTGAAATATAAATTCAAATTAATAAGAATAATAATATTATTATTATTTTAATTATTATAATTATTTACTTAAGATAAATTTGTGTGTTGAGATAAATAATCTTCTCTATTAAAAGGTTTAGGACATGCTTATTACTTTTGTTGCTGTTATTAGTTTGAATTGGGAGGAAACAAGCAGTGTCTTTCGGAGGAAGCAACTTGAACCTATGCTTACCATCAACCTCGAGGCATGCTATTGTACCTGAATTAGCCATAACAAGCTTATGCATGTAAACTATGGTTTCATATTTAAGCTTGTTATGAAGCCTTAAATATGGTTTAGCATCTTCCCTAGCTTTCCATTTCTTCCAATATTTTTTAATCAGACCATTTCTCTTTTTATAGTACTAGAAATCAACTATGGTTTCATATTTAAACCTGAATTTCCAAAGTTTTCTAGAAGAAACTTACTTATAACTCTAGAAGAAGCTCTTCGTCCACCAATTCTTCTGGAAAATAATGTATGCTTGTTGATATACTTTGTTACCCTGAAAAATTAGCTTGTCGGATTAGTCGTATGAGCTCTAACCATCTAGTTGGAGGATATAGAGAAGAAGAAGAAGTTTTCTTTTTTTTTTCAAAAAAATAAAAAGTTTAAAATATATTAAAAGAATATTTTATAGGTTTTTTAAATATATTTTTTTTAATATTAGTTTTGTTAAATTCATTATTTTAAAGATAAAATAAATTACGATGATCAATAATTGAGAAATATTCTGATTAGAAACTTTATTAAATATATATATACATAAGTGGATTTTTCAAAACTCTTAAATGATGGTGTAGTTTTCAAATTAAAATCTTATTTAAGTGTATTTCTCCAAATTTTTCCTATATTGTATATATTATTATTGAATTATTATTTTAATAATTTTATCTTCTTTAAAATTTAACGTGTAAGTCAATTTTGAAAAGATAATCATATGACAAACCAAAAAAACAAAATTAAAAATGTTTGCAGAATTTGGTAGCTTTGACCTGTATGTGTCTGTTTATAATCAGTTTTGTTTTTTCTTTTCTTTTAAATTTGTTCCCTTTGTTTTCATCAATCCACAGAAGCATTAACTTCATGGTTTGTTGGCTGGAGTATTGATTATTGGGAGCTCTCTTTTTATTTTTGTGAATCTCAAGCCTCTGTTTGAGAACAGCGAAATTTAAGTCTTTCAATGCTAAGTTTGTCTTGAGTCAAAAGTCAACGAAGAAACATAAAGAGGTAGATTATAAGTAAATTTACATAATTATCTGATCATTTCAGAATCCTGAGAAAGAGAAACATTTTTGATGTTACTTTTTCTTAAATGCAAATATAGATTACTTAGAACCCAAGACAACGAGCAATCTCATGGGAAAACTTCTTTGTTACGTTTGATCGTTGTATCGTTGATTGCGTTTGATGTGATTATGCTAAGTAAAGAAAAGACAAAGCAATTTGTTTGCCCAGTTCGTGGATCCGCCACTACGTCTGCGGGGAGGCTCGTGCTCCCAATCCACAATCAGATCACCGGGAATAAACCTCCGGTGTGATTACACTTCTCCGATCTCACTATCTCTTTGTTACAGATTACAAAGGAGATAAGGAAGAGAGATTACAATCAAGAGCTATAGATCGATCAGCGTTCTCCGGCGAATCTCGACTCCACGCTTCTTCTTCGATCTTCTTCTTCTTCTCTTGATCGCTCTGATTAGTGTAACGAACTCTAACGGCGTCTCCTTTCCGTTGCAGGTTATAAAGGCGACGACCCAAAGTCGGTTTGACCACACACCCGAAGCCCAATAGCCCAAGTTCTCTTCTTCCTGATAATGTACGGCCCATGAAGTTAGGCCCGAGAGAGTTAAGACATAAGCCCAAACAACATTCTCCACGGTGGCTTTACTCTCTCTCTATCTTCTCATTCGGACAAACCATCTGAAACCATAGCCTCCAGTCGAAACTCTCGACTCTTCTTGTCTCTACCATCTCCGCCACGCTTTTTCGACTTCCAATAAGAATATTCCTCTGATCGAGCTCCACCTCGATGCTAAAACGATCTTTCTTCAGGTTTTACCCTCTGAATCAACACCTGAGAAACACCGGCTCAATTAAGGCGACTCATTCTGATATCTGATCAGCTGATAACCAGACGAATTGAGACGACGACTATCCTCTGACCAGAGAACCTGAAACTTCCGGAAACGACGCACAATCTTCAGATTAATCAGTACACAACACCTCACTCGACTCTTCAGGTAACTCCACCTTTCTGACTCGCTTCCTTGTTTACTGACTAAACCGAAACTTTTATCTTTCAAAAAATATTTAACCTCTCTTGATGAACCTTCTTGAATTCAAAACTGACCCTCTGTCTTCTTTTCCACTGCGAGATAATCACTGAGATATCTCTTCCTACTGCTAGACAACCCCTCTGTCATCTTCCACAGCTATAGGCGGTGAAGCCTACTCCAGAACCTTGACGCTTACTAGACTCTTTTCCAGAGTCTTACCAGGTACACACTTTGTTAGGATATCGGCTAGATTTAGACTTGTGTGAACCTTGATGATTGTAACTTCACCTGCTGCTATCACGTCTCTGATAAAGTTGAACTTAGTACGAATGTGTTTAGTCCTCTCATGATAACCACCATTTTTAGCTAAGAAAATTGCAGACTGTGAATCACAACTAATCTTGACTTCTTGCTGAACATAACCCAACTCTTCGCAGAACAACTTAAGCCATAACGCCTATTTAGATGACTCTGTTAGGGCCATATATTCTGATTCAGTGGTTGATAGAGCCACAACTGGTTGGAGACCCGGTCTCCAGCTGACTGTGTTGCCTCCCACTTGAAAACTATACCCAGTAACTGATCTACTTCGATCCAAATCAGTAGCATAATCCGCATCACAAAATCCCTCCACTTTAAAGTCTGACTCTTTAGTAAAAGTTAAACTGTAATTGAAAGTAACCTTAATGTACCTTAGAATCCACTTTACTGCTTCCCAATGGACACGCCCTGGATTCCCCATAAAACGACGAACCAAACCAACATCATGTGCTATGTCTGGCCGTGATCCCACCATGTCATACATGAGACTCCCAACTGCACTTGCGTATGGGATGTCCTCCATGTAAGCTGCTTCGATCACACTCTCTTTCTCGTCTAAGCTCTTCAACTTAAATTGAGACCCCATAGGAGTTGTAACTGGCTTGCAGTCTGTCATGTTGAAGGTTGAGAGTACCTGCTTCAAGTACTTTCCCTGTGACAACTTCAGAAGACCTTTCTCTCTGTCTCTGAAAATATCCATTCCAAGAATTTTGGACGCTCGTCCTAAATCTTTCATCTCGAATTCTTGACTCAGACTCTTCTTCAAACTCTGAATTCCTTTTAAGTCCTTCGAAGCTACCAACATATCATCCACGTAGATAAGCAAATAAACTCTATCTGAACTTTCTTTGCCTCTGATGTAAACACACGGATCATAGCTGCTTTGCATAAACTTTTGATCCTTCATGAACTCATCAAAGCGCTTATTCCATTGTCTTGGTGACTGCTTGAGACCGTACAACGACTTCTTCAGCAGACACACCCAGTCTTCCTTGCCTTTAACAATGAACCCCTCTGGCTGCTCCATGTAGATTTCTTCATCTAGGGTACCATTTAGAAAAGCTGTCTTGACATCTAGTTGCTCTAGCTCTAAGTCCTCATTCACAACTAGAGACAACATCAGTCTGATAGATATATGTTTCACAACAGGTGCAAAAAACTCATTGTAATCTATCCCTTCTATTTGAGAATATCCATTAGCCACCAATCTAGATTTAAATCTAGGATCTTCAACTCCTGGAATCCCTGGCTTCTTCTTGTAGACCCATCTACAACCAATGACACGTTTCTTCTCAGGTCGCTTTACTAAATCCGAAGTTCCATTTTTCTCCAAAGAAATCATCTCCTCTACATTCGTTGCATTCCATTCTTTGCTCTCACGTGTCCTCATAGCCTCTGCCTAGGACCGTAGCTCATCTATCTCGATGTCTTGTGCAGCTGCCAAAGCATAAGCCACGACATCAAAATCATCAAATTTAGATGGCATCTTACGACTTCTCTCTCTTTCTAGAATGTAATCTTCTAAATCCTGCTCCCCTTCTGTAGTGCTTCCTGACTCACTCTCTACTGATCCACCTTCAGTAACTGAACCAGAACTCACTCCACCTGAAACTGTAGACTCTGTGGCAGTGCCAGAAACAGACGCCTCTAAGTCATGTAGACAACTCGTAGGACCTTCAATCAGATCTGGACTGAAAGAAACTTTCTTACCTTTTCCCTTATCAACTTTCTTCACCTGGCCTCGTTTTGCACAACTACTATCACGCTTGGACTCTTGTTTCACAGAATCCTTGAAGACTTCTTCTTCGTGAAAAATAACATTTATGCTAACCACACATATCCTCTCTTCTGGCATCCAAACTCTGAATCCCGTTGTTCCTTGAGGATAGCCAATGAAATACCCCTTAGTAGCTCTAGTACTGGTCTTTGACTTCACTGAATGAACGTAAGCAGAGCACCCAAATCTTCTCAGATGAGACAAACTCGGCTTAAACCCACTCCATAACTCTTCTGGTATCTTGAAATCTATAGCCGAACTTGGTGACCTGTTGATTAGATAAACAGCCCGTAGATGCCGCCTCAGCCCAAAATCTTTCTTCCATTCCACTTTCTGTGAGCATGCACCTCACACGTTCCATGATAGTTCTATTCATCCTCTCTGAAACCCCATTCGGTTGAGGAGTGTAGACACACGTTCTTGTCTCTTAATCCATGACTCTTCACAGAACTCTCGAATCTAGTATTGCAGTACTCCAAACCATTGTATGTGCGTAGACACTTCACCTTCTTAGAAGTCTGATTCTCAACTTCGAGCTTCCATTCTTTAAACTTTGAGAACGCCTCGTCCTTAGTTTTCAAAAAATAGATCCAGACCTTCCTTGAGTAGTCGTCTATGAATGTTATGAAGTATCGCATCTCTGCTAAGCTAGGAACAACTGACGGTGCTCCCCATAAGTCCGAATGAACATACTCTAGAACCTCTTTAGACGTATGTTTTCCTTTCTTGAAACTTTGCTTCTGCGCTTTCCCTAACACACATTCCTCGCAGAATAGCGTTGCATGACTAAAGCTTCCATATTTTTCAAACTTAGACGACCCAACCTAGAGTGCCACTTCCTTGTCGTATCAACTCTAGAGACAGACACATGCGCTTCACCCTTCAGCACGGTGCCTTGAAGGAAGTACAAGCCATCAGTGTAGATGCCTGTCACAACTTCTTTTCCTTCTTTGTAAAACTTCACTTTGAACTTATCACCAGTGTAGTTACATCCAGCTTTCTCTAGACCACCGCAGGAGATCAAAGTTCTGCCCATCGTAGGCATGTACTTAACTCCAGTAAGCACAACAATAGAACCATCAGGATTTCGAATTCTAATCTTTCCCACGCCTTTGATCTCGCTATAGGTATCATTTCCCATCAACACCTTCGCACCTTCGCCTTCTTGAAGGTCAAACAACGCTTCTCTGTTTGGTGTAATGTGAAAACTGGCTCCCGAGCCCATTACCCACTCTTTCCTAGTATCTTGAACACTCGCAGTTAGTATCAACAGCTCTTTCTTGGCTGCTGCTACATGTGCTGAATATGAACCCCAGTTCTTTCCCTTGTCAAGACACTCACGCTTCCAGTGACCTTCCTTTCCACAGATAAAACATCCTTTATAATTTTTGGAGTTGCTTTGTTTTGAGAAATTTCTTCCTCTGCTTTTGGACCGGTTCTGGTTTGAACGGTTTCCTCTCTTATCATTTCTACCTCGGTCGCTACTGTATAAGCCCTCTGCTTCATTCTTGTTCTTATGAAGCAAACCCTTCTCCCTCAACTCTGTTTCTTTCGCATACGCTGAGGTTATTACCTCATTAACCGGAAGCGTATCTTTGCCACTTCCATATTTCAAAGTATGAACCAAAGGTTCGAACTTTGATGGTAGTCCTGTGAGTATTTGAATAGCCTGATCTTCGTCTGAAATGTTGATGTTAAGACTCTCCAGATCATTAACCAGTTTCATAAAAGCATCTAGATTCTCCTCTATTGTCTTACGATCGTCCATCTTGTAACTTGCGAATCTTTGCTTCAGGTATATTCTATTTGGAAGATACATGGTCTGATAATCCTTCTCAAAATCCTTCCAGATACCAAGAGCGGTATCCTCCTTCATCACTTTTCTTATTATTTGATCACTCAAGCTCATCTTTATAAGACTCCTTGCTCTCTTATCTTTGGCAGCTCTCTTGGGATCAACCTCTGTCTTCGCATCATCTCCATCCTTTTCAGAACCTTCAGCTTTGATCACTTCTTCCTCTAGAACTGAGTCTAAGCCGAGGATCTCAAGAGCTCATAACATCTTGTGCTTCCAAATGCCGAAGTCTCCTTGTCCATCAAACTTTTCAACCTCAAACTTCCCTCGTGTTGGCTCCATCACTAACCTTATGTATCTCGATCTTCAACTTGCAGGATACAGTCTGAAAACTGAAGATCTCCGCGTAGATCCAGAACCACAGAACTTATCAACAAGAACAACTTATCGATCTTACAGATTCTTCAACGCAAGACACCACATACAGATAAACCAGATAAGTTTCGAACCTTGACCTGATCTTTCTTCTTGCTTGCTTGATCCTCTGATTGGCGATCTAGCTTCTCGTACTGATCCGAATGAGAACTTGAGGCGATGATCTTGATACAATAACCACAGCTCTGATACCACTTGTTACGTTTGATCGTTGTATCATTGATTGCGTTTGATGTGATTATGCTAAGTAATTAAAATACAAAGCAATTTGTTTTCCCAGTTCGTGGATCCGCCACTACGTCTGGGGGGAGGCTTGTACTCCCAATCCACTATCAGATCACTGGGAATAAACCTCCGGTGTGATTACACTTCTCCGATCTCACTATCTCTTTGTTACATATTACAAAGGAGATAAGGAAGAGAGATTACAATCAAGAGCTATAGATCGATCAGCGTTCTCCGGCGAGTCTCGACTCCACGCTCGAGGTAAGCTAGCTTCTTCTTTGATCTTCTTCTTCTTCTCTTGATCGCTCTGATTAGTGTAACGAACTCTAACTAATTCTCCTTTCCGTTGCAGGTTATAAAGGCGACGGCCCAAAGTCGGTTTGACTACACACCCGAAGCCCAATAGCCCAAGTTCTCTTCTTCATGATAGTGGACGGCTCATGAAGTTAGGCCCGAGAGAGTTAAGACATAAGCCCAAACAACATTCTTATTAGTTTATTTTGTAATCTTAGCCATAATTGTGATTAATCAAGATCCAATATTCACATCCCCAACTGTGGTATCCCCACTCTCATCAATTCATTTTTCTGAATGTTTTTATTCTGTTTTCTCAAAGAGTGGAAGGATTGACTCATGTTTAAGTCGCTGGTGGTGCTGGATATATCGGTTCACATGCTGCTCGAAGGCTGCTTAGAGATTCACACCGTGTGATCATTGTGGTAACCAAAAGTCTATTTCTTGGATAGTAGTTCCAAATTTTTATTTAGCTATTTGATGAAATTTGAAACTTTAAATACATTTTTGATCTCTCCGCAGGATAATCTTTCCAGGGGTAATCTTGGTGCGGTAACGGTTTTGCAACGATTATTTCCACAAACTGGAGACTTCAATTCATTTACGCTGATTAAAGAGATCCCATGGATGTACATTTGAAGCATTTTTAATATATTTTCTGTTGAGATGGAAGCAAAAGAAGAAGGAAATAACTAAAGAGGTTGAGTCTACCTACAACAATGAAGTGGGCACTCTGAAAAAACTACATTGAACACTTTGAAGAAGAAGGCAGATTACCTACAACACCAAAGTGAGAGCTTTGATAAACCTAGATTGAGCACTTTGGTGCTGTAGGGATTCACGAGCACTGTTCACTACAGTCCAAAATTCAAAATTCAAAAATATAGCTGTTGGGGCTTTATCTCTTTATAATTTTCCCATACCTTTTTTGTTTGGATTCTGGCTATAAATAGCCTTCTTTGTACACATAAATAAATCAAAGAAATTATTCTCTTCTTTTCTCTCTCTTTCTTGTTCTTCATTCTTCAGCAACAATCTCTCAAACTAATCATCTCATATTCTCACAAATCTAACATTTTCTTGATGGATACAATTTCAGGTTGCGAAAATCTTCTCAGATGCATTTTGCTGCGGTAGATTATGTTGGAGAAAACACTTTTTATCCTCTAAATTACAGCCCTCATTCGTCTATATATAGTTTTCTTTTTGTGATATGATACTCGTTTTACTCTTAACACCTTTATTGATTGTAAAATAGATTTTGTGATGTATAAATTTAACATTCTTTCAAAAAAAACCTTAGCCTCGTAAAGTCGGTATCTACAGTGTTGGAACTGGAAAAACAAAAAGAAAACTCTAGGTTTAAGTACCTCCAACTTTTTATTCTAGGTACAGTTTGACATTACATATACCGTTTTTTGGTTTGGTTAAACAGGAAGATCGGTTAAGGAATTTGTGGAGGCGTGCAAGTAGGCAACAGGAGTTGAGATCAAAGTAGACTTCTTGCCTGCAAGGAGATAACGCAGAGGTTTATAGTGATCCGACAAAGATTTTGAGAGATTTGAATTGGACTGCTCGATTCTCTAATCTTTGGGATAGTCTTCAAGTTGCTTGGAGGTGGCCAAAGATTCATCCTCATGGTTATGCTTCTTATTAAAAACAGAGGAAACGACAACAATTTGAATTTGAATAATGTTTTTGAGAGCTTTTATAGTTTATAATAAATAGAGAAGATGTATTGCGATTGGTTCCGTACTTAATGGTGGAACTGTGGAACATAGGCTTGGAACGCCGAACATGTTCGCCGAAGTTGGATCAACACAACCAAGCAAACTCATTTAAAAGTTAACCAAAAAAAACTTTTTAAAAGCATAAAAAGAAAACATGGCTAGATGTTGTGACGATCGTAGTACATAGAATAATGTTTTTATATTGGCATACGTTGTTTTGATATATATATATTTATATATATATATAATGTATATTTAAATAGTGTAAGTTTGATAATAATTAAGAATAGGTCAAGTTCTAGTTTTGGAAGAATAGAATTGTTTGGAAACACTGAACACATTGTGAATATTCATGTATCTTTCATAGCGAAAACCGCTCGGAGCTGATAGTTACATAGGTGATATCTTCTTTCTTTCTAGCATTCAGTTGTTAAAGATACAATTTTTATTTGATGCAATGTAAACTGATAGAAATGTTTTCACACAAGTAAACTTCAATCTTCAAGCGTTTCCTCCATCTTTCTTGCCTTTGCGTGGGGAAAAAGGTAGCTTCTCTGGTTCCCTTTGAGCTCCAGATGGGTTTGTTGGAATGTTTGGGTTAACCATTTTGAAAGGTGGGTACTTGGGGAAAGGCCAGCCCTTTAATGGAAACTAGTGGCTGAAGAATCCAGCAATCATGGATTTTGCATGGTCGATATTTCCCACTGAAGACGAATCATCCGTTATGGTTTGAGGTGATGTTCGTTCTGATTGCGGATTTGAGACAGGAAGTGAGAATGCAGGTTGAGAACTGAGGAAGAATGTTTGATCGGAAAACGGTAATAAATAAGATATGAGTTTAAACAAAGACGTCTTATTAATGGTCGGAGAAAAATGTTCAGTCGGTTACAAGGGAAACGAAGAGAGTGCGACAGAAAGGAAGCCGGTGGCTTGATGAGCTACCAGAAAAGTACAACTAACGGCGAGATGAAGCAAAGGTGAAAACCCTAATCTAGCCGCCAAGTGTTAGTCAGTGATTTTGGATCCTTCTCTCGTTGTCTCCCCTTTCCTTTATATAGACGTCCTGATGCCTCGTCCTTGACCTAATTTACGCCATCTTGGTGGGC
>NC_027749.1:38421497-38426252 GCF_000695525.1 Brassica oleracea var. oleracea
TTCGGAAGCGAGCAGTAGAGGCTTTATCGCTCCTTTTGATCGTTGTGTGGCAGGGAGGGTTCTGGAATATTTCCGCTTGAGGCCGATTAGTCGCGGATATTCAGATCCCGACTGACATATCTAGATTAACCGTTGGTTTATTCTGACTTTAAGATGACCGACGTCCGATTTAGACGAGAAGCCGAACCGTCGCGAGGGTCCGCTGGATATTTGGGAGAGTTTCGAGGTCCATTTAGGCCCGTTTAGGCTTAATGACGACACCTCGAATTCCCCCCCCCCTTTTTCTCTTTTAAATGCACCGAGAAGTCGAAACGTCACGAGGGTCCGCTGGGTTTTTAGGAAGAGTTTCGAGGCCCATCTAGGCCAGAATAGACCTAATGATGATGCCTCGAGTCCCCCCTCTCTTTTCTTTATAAATACGCAGATCCTCTCTCATTTCTTCAAGTTTCCTCCGCGATCAAAGGTACTCTCTCTCTCTCTCTCCTTCTTTTATCTCTCTAGGTGTTATAGCCTTCATTCGACGCGTTCTTCGCCGCCTTGTTCTACCATGTCGTCGGCTCAGGGGTTATCAAGGCAGCAAAAGAGGAAATCAGTTGCGGCGGCATCGGCTCCGGCAAGGGGTCCTGACGGAGGTTGTATCGGGGATCTCGAGTCGACTCATCACGAGGCGATGATGGACACAGTCGATTTGTCTCGCTCCCAGAAGCTTCTGGTCGCAGATGCTACACGGCTTGCGAGGGAAGGGTGCGAGAATGTCGCCGTGAGGGATGCGACGGAGTGTGCGAGAGACGACAGAGCGGGGCGGTGCCCGTTGACTCGATTACCTTGAGGGCTCGCGCAGTGGAAGACGATCATTCGGAAGACGACGATTCTGAAGCCAAGTTGTTTCCGACGACCTTCAATCCCGAAGGGATTTTCGAGGAGCTTCCACGACTACATCCTGACTTATTGCGCCCTGCTTTCGTGGCTGGTCAAGATTGGGACGGTGTGGACGAGACTAAGTCGACCCTGAGGAGCGTGAAGAGGGTTCTTCGGGCCAAGAACGCTACAGGCGTGACCTTCCTCATTCCTACGCAGGAGCAAAGGCCTTGGTCTCCTCCGATCGGGTACCAAAACAGTATACGAGTCTTATTTACAGGATGACACTCGCTGTTGGTTCCCCATCCCGCGACTGATCACCGCGTACGCTAGGCGGTGGGATCTCGCGATTAGTCAGTTACTGAACGGCTCGCTGCGACTAACCGTCACTCTATCAGTTCTAGCGGAGGAGATTGACATGCCGATGAGCGTCAGGTCGTTCGAGGAGATGACCTCGATAACCGATATGAAGGAGGGAACCTACTCGGTGAAGATGCGACCAAACTGCAATGTGTGTGCCGGTCATCCAAACAAAACGCAGAATTGGCAGCGTTCCTACTTCTTCATCAAGTCCGACGACTCGGCTTTCGAGGAGCCTCCTCGAGAGGACTATCGGGTCCTATGGAACCGTTCTTGTGGTAGAATATCTTGTCGCGAGCTACGTCTGATTTTGTTAACCTTAACGGAACTTTCTTTTTGTTGTTCTCGCAGTTGGCCATCCTACGTCTCCAGTCTATCCTGAGGATTTCCTGAAAAGCGTTCGAGCCGTCGATTTGCTTCGGATCTACCGTTGGTCCGAGATTACCGTTGAGAAGATTCGCGAGCTTCAGGACCGGATCGCTCGAAGTGCGTTCTCTCGCCGTTTCTGGTTATTTTTTCGATCGCAAAGTTTATTTGTCGCGTCCTGACCTTTTTTTTTTTTGCCTTATGTTTTTAGGAGAGTGGAGATCTGATCTTCCGACCGTTCTTCCTATTCGCACCAAGCGACTAGACATCTTCCCGAAGGACATCCAGAAGCAAATTTCTGAAGCAAAGAGGATGGCAACTCTTCCTGATTTGAGCACGATGTTAGCCGCCCAGCTGGGACTGGTCAGCGAGGAAGGACCCTCGACGACGGTTCTTCGCACTGGCGAGGTTCCCCCTTCTGGCGCTAGAAACGCGGGGAAGGGTAAAAAAAGGAAGAGGGGCGGCTCGGGAGTCGAGGGGAGCGCTGAGGAGGCGAGCGACGTTCCTCCTTCTGGCGTTCTGCTATCTTGAGGAGGGTGCCCGGAGTCAACTTTCCAGACAAGGTTTCGTTTCACTACGAGGGACCGACCCCTCTAGTGTATGTTCCCGAGAAGTGTGGAGAGTTCCTTCGCCAATTAAGGGGGAGGGTGAAACCTTTGCCCACTGTGAAGGACCTCATCTTTGGGGGAGAATACGAGGAAGCCGCGAGGGCCCGCGAGGGCCAAGCTGCTGGTAAATGGCTCGGTCCCTTTTTTTTTTCGTTCTTTAACTTCTTCTTACAATTTTCATCTCCTCGTTTGTTTAGGGGGATAGCGCGACGAACATCGTGATCGATAAGTACGACACTGCCCTGAAGGGAGCTTTGGGTGAACTCGAGCTAGCTAAGAAGGAGCACGCGGAGAAAGAGGAAGCTTCTGCTCACCAGCTGAATGCATCGAGGGCTGACGTCGAGAGGCTTAATGGGATGTTTGCTCGCATCATTGCTCGAAGAGACGAGCTCAAAGCCGAGTTGGAGGTATCCTGAGGAGTCGTTCGTGAGCTCGAGCGGAAGAACGCCGAACTTGGAGGCGAGAAGGTTTCGCTCGCTGCATCTCATGAAAGAGAGATGAGGCGCCTTAGAGACTCCAGGATCCTGGAAGTGACGAGGGAAAGAGGAAGAGTTGAGGCCGGGATGGCCGCGAAAGCTAATCGTCGCTTCGCTAGGGTTTGCTCCCGAGAAGAGCGACGAGGTCCCTATGAGGAGGCCCGGTTGCTTCATAGCCAAGCCTTCGGAACCAGGAAATGCCTTGAGGCTTTGAAGAGGGCTGGGAGCGACATCTCGCAAGCTACTATCGAGCTGTTCGCCGAGCAAGAGAAGAAATACGAGGAGGAAGCCGAGAAGCTTAGGGTGGGCGAGATACCCAAGGAAGATCTCGCACTTTCTCCTCTCGTATTGGACTCTCAGTTTGTGGATGCTCGAATCTTGGCGAGTCTCGATCCGTATAGGTCCAACGCCGGCTTGATCGATCCGGAGATTGCAGCGAGCCTCCACGTTCCGCCTACTCATCCGGCTGAAGAGCGGCGCGAAGACCTGACGCCTCTTCTTGAAGGTCCTTTGGCTGATCCAGAGATCGTCCCGAGATCAGGCGAAGTGCATGTTTCTCCGGCTGCTCGTGAGTCAAGCGTCAGGGCTTCGGAGCTCTCCGTCCTCAACGATCGCGAGAGTGATCGGGAAGCTTAGTCTTTTTTGTTTGTTGTTTCTTTTGAGTCTCAGAGGACTTGTGTTGTTGCTTTTTAGACTTTTGCCTTTCAAGACTTCTACTTTGTTGTTTCTCTTTTGTTATTTCCAATTCTTCGAATCGTATTAACTGTTTGTCTTTTATCGTACTTGTCTATCAAATGCATGATTTCTCAAGATTCGAAGTGACTGTTTGTTTAGTATAAACGTTATTCTAGATATCGAATCGTCGTAGTGTTTAAGCTCGTCATGACTTTGTCTCGGTCGATTTCTTTGACTCGCGATCGTTCGTCATTTGAGTTTCGTTGTTAATTGTGAGTTCTCGACGTTGACGGTTCCAAATCGACCCTAACGTAATTTTCAAACGTTCAGTAGGTCAAACCTTACTTAGTAAATTACAGGGTGAGTTGGAGTCATTGTCTCGGCCGGGTTGGTTTAAATCGCAACGCGGTTGACTCCCGTGAATACGTGTCTGATCAGGACATATCCAACGTGTAATGCGAGTACCGATACGCTTGTTCGAGAAGCTGGGGCATGCTCGTGTCGGCATCGCTTAAGTGATCGTCTGCTTCGGAGATCGATTCCTCGGGGAGGAGGTTTGTTTGTTTTTTTTTGGCTGGACCCCTTTTCTTTTGGGCTGCCTACGTATCCCTTTGTGGGAATCAAGCCATTCGTAGTTCTTAGATTGCGAGTAAAAGTGGCTTTTGAGGCGCATTTACTCGGTTTTTTTTTGTAGCGAGAGAACGTGACCGTTGGTCGTTCTTTCGCCTTTTTTTTTTTTTTTTTTTTTTTAAAAATGGCCTTAGTGGCGCATTTACTCGGTAAGGCGTTTGTCTTGACTAAGGATGGAAGAGGCGGAGATGTTTGGAGTTCCAATCTCTCGGTATTGCTTCGCCTGTTGAAGTCTCGAGGCAGTATACTCCTAATTTGATGACTTCGACTATCTTATATGGTCCTTCCAAGTTGGCTCTAAGCTTGCCAGGTTTCCATTCCTTAGTGTTCTCGAAGACCTTTCTTAAGACAAGATTGCCCATTTCGAGGGGATGCGATTTGACCTTTTTGTTGTAGTAGCTCTCGATTTGATGCTGGTAATTCTGGATACGGAGTAGTGCTTGGTCGCGCTTTTCCTCGATGTCGTCGAGTGCGGCGAGCAGCATGTCGCGGTTGAGTTCGATGTTTTGTGGCATTCGCGATCGGCGCAAGCTCGTCACATTCACTTCTGCGGGGGCCATTGCCTCGACGCCGTAGGCCATCGAGAAAGGGGTAGCCTTCGTCGCTACGCGAGGAGTTGTTCTGTGGGACCACAGGACACCGTCTAGTTCATCTGCCCAGCAACCTTTCTTTAAGTCGAGTCATTTTTTCAGACCGTCGATGATGGTCTTGTTCGTCGAATCGGCTTGGCCGTTACTCGGGGTCGACATGTTGAGTCGAATTCGCCATCTGTCGCAGAATCC
>NC_027749.1:38426735-38427781 GCF_000695525.1 Brassica oleracea var. oleracea
GTAGCTTGCTTCCTAGAGCAGCGAGGGCGTCGGCACATACATTTTCTCCGCGAGGAACCTTCGTGAGTTCGAAGAACTCGAAGTCTCGCGTGAGGTCTTGGACGAGTTTGAGGTAGGCGTCCATCCATTCGTTGCGGACGTCGTAATCGCCGAGGCACTGGCTTACGACAAGTTGAAAGTCGCAGTAAGCGCTGATTCTTTTGGCCTTCACTGCCTTGACGAGACGGAGCCCTGCGATGAGAGACTCGTACTCAGCTTCGTTGTTTGACGCCGAAAAACCAAAACTGAATGACTGCCGGATGAGTTCTCCTGTTGGTGATTGCAGTTGCATTCCTGCCCCCGACCCTTTACTCGTAGATGAACCGTCGACGTGTAAGATCCAGTTTAAACTTGGTAGGATGAGGTCTTGCTCCAGTTCTGGTGTTAACTCGATCAAGAATTCGGCAAGTACCTGTGACTTTGCTGCTGTGTGATTCTTGTACACGATGTCATGTTCGCTCAGCTCCATCGCCCATTTAGTCAACCGTTCTGACTGGTTAGTATTCTGCATAACCGTTCAGAGTGGTTGGTTAGACAGTACTTCAATCGTGTGCGACTGAAAGTAGGGTCGCAGTTTCCTGGCCGAGGTGACGACAGCTAAGGCCATCTTTTCGAGTGTTGGGTATCTCGTCTCCGGCTCGGTCATTCTTTTACTTGTGTAAAAGATTGGTTTCTATTCTCCCCGATCTTCTCGAATGAGCACGCTGCTGACGGCGGAGGATGTGACTGCTATGTAGAGAGACAATGTGTCGCCGGCTTCTGGCTTTGATAGTACTGGTGAGGTAGTGCTTAAGTTGATTGAACACCTCCTCGCACTTTTCGTCCCAGACGAACCTCTTATTGCCCCTTAGTAGCTCGTAGAAGGGAAGACACTTATAAGTTGATCGCAAGATGAACCTGTTGAGAGCTGCTATGCTTCCGGTTAGTCGTTGTACTTCGCGGCTATTCTTTGGGCTTGGAAGGTCGAGGATCGCCGAGATCTGCTTGGGGTTAGCCTCGATTCCTCG
>NC_027749.1:38429510-38450908 GCF_000695525.1 Brassica oleracea var. oleracea
TGTTTCAACGCGGCTAGTTCGCTTGCGGTGTGCGCGTTGGTGTCGTTACCGTTGCTTTGGTTATCGTTATCTCGCATAGGTGCTTAGTCGGTGGTTCGTTTTGTGGCGAACAGGTGTCGACGATACTGCGCCGTTTAAGCTTCGACGTTTGCAGCGAGAGGAGCAAGGATCTTTGCTATCGCCGTGATTTGGTCAACTGCCGCCTTCTGCGCCGCTTCTTGTAGGGCGAGGCGTGCCAGGATAGTTTCCATAGATGCAGGATGAGGAAGTGGAGTTACTGGTGTAGGTGTAGGTGTCACCTCTGGAGCCGGTGTCACCTCGAGAGCTTCGCGCTCCTCGCCTGACGAAGAACTGTCGTTGCTAACGACCATAGTTCTGACGTTACTTTGCTAGTAGTCCCACGGTGGGCGCCAACTGTTTGATCGGAAAACGGTAATAAATAAGATATGGGTTTAAACAAAGACATCTTATTAATGGTCGGAGAAAAACGTTCAGTCGGTTACAAGGGAAACGAAGAGAGTGCGACAGAAAGGAAGCCGGTGGCTCGATGAGCTACCGGAAAAGTACAACTAACGGCGAGATGAAGCAAAGGTGAAAACCCTAATCTAGCCGCCAAGTGTTAGTCAGTGATTTCGGATCCTTCTCTCGTTGTCTCCCCTTTCCCTTATATAGACGTCCTGATGCCTCGTCCTTGACCTAATTTAAGCCATCTTGGTGGGTCTCCTCTGCTGGGCCGAGAAGCCCGTAGGCGTCCGAGCAGCCGCTGAGCCGAATGTACTTCAGTCGATGATGATTGACTAAAAGTACTCAAGAGTCAAGCCGAGAGACCTGACTCTTGAGCCGACCGATCGAGCCGTCGCTCTACCTAATCCGGGTCAGGCCTTTCTATTCCTCGGGCCTTGTGGGATGGTCAAATCCATCCTCTACAAAGAAGAAGACGGCGAAGAGCAAACTGAGAGCAGAAGCCTTTGAGACTTTTGACATTGTTGCTTGGTGTTTCTTGATCTCTCTTGCCTTGTGAATGTGTGTGTGTTTTGAGCTTTATGAGGGCTTTATTTATAAGTGGCCATTTTGAGTTTGGAGCAGAGAGGTGTTCGATAAGGAGAAAAAGGTTGGCATTTTAACGTTGGGTTTCTACCACTCACCTAAACTATTCGAACTAAGGCTTCATGATTTGAGCATGACCTTGAGAGATGTATCGCCATTCACAGTTTTTATCTACAAAGTTCATAGCCAACTATTATCAGATTCAAAAATGTATTGTATAATTAATAGCTAATTATCACAAGATTCAAAAAATTATTGTATACTAGTTGTGCTTTCATGGATCAAGATTTCGCAGACGTAATTATTTGTAACTATGCTCTATGTATATACCAATAGTACATCATATATGTGATGAAGCAGCCGGATACTGGATACGTGATCAAGTACAACATGTCAAACCGGATTACAGTAGGGTCATCACATTAATCATATTTAAAAAGCCCAAAACAAAAGGACCAACGCACAAGAAGAAAGTTTGATTACTAACAGAGTAATAGACAAGACAAATGCTTACATGCTTTCACAATCACTCGACGTATACACACACTAAAACACTCAAAAAAGCAAAGAAGAAAGGAAACAAGGGAACAAGACATGAGTGTGTATAATTTTGAGGCGGTGATGGTTTCAGGGGACGACGGAGGGAGTAGCGGCCGTGGAGGAGGAGCATTTATTAGGGTGAGCAAGACGAGATATTGAGATGGCGGAGATAATGAGCATAAGGACCACACCGGCGAAGGCGGCGATCAATGCTCCGGCGCCGTGATCGCAGTAAGTGGCGAATCTATCACAGATTTTGTCCCATCTCGCGTGTTTGTTCCCATTCTTCCCCACTTCCGATATGAACGCCGCCGCGTTAGCTGCCGCCGAAATCAGTGTCACATTCAGCTGTGTTTAACGTTTAGCGCACGAGCCATGAAGAAGCCAAGTCAGCCAAAAATTCGGAAAATGCAGTTTTTCTAAACTAATATTCGACAAAGATATGCCAGTATTGTTTCCAAATTCATGAAATGAACATACTATATTTTGCATAATATTAGAACCTATATTAAATTAAAAAAAATTTAACATCTACTAGTCCACCTTCTCCAACTAGTTGGTCTAGTCGTTAACAACTAAGGACTTTAAGAAACATTAACATATTCATTTGTGTACCTATGTATATATTTACCATCTCGAGAATATATTCATAGAACTGTACATACGTATATGTTTATCATGTGGAGATTATATATTCATATAATTGTACATATGTGATATGTATGTTTACCATGTCGAGAATGGCGACGGAGAGAAGACGAAAACTAGTGAACTCCATTTTCCCTCCAAATAGATGCACAGCAATCATCAACATGTTGTGGAAGCTCACCATTGCATTAGCTACTACAAAGAACCTATTTTCCCCACGCCAAGAATCATCAACAAGATTGGTCTACAAACAACTAACATTTGAAATCTCAAATTTATAATTTAAAGCAATGATGGCTTACACGAAAGCTGGAGTGTGTTGGAACTTAGCGGTGAAAGTAGCTTTGACCGGAGTATTTCCAACGTTTCCCACAACAAACGTCTTTGTCTCTTTGTTCAATCCCATCACAATGGCTGCAGATAGCGTAGCCGAGAAGGCAAGTACTCTTAGCCCTAAGAGTACTTTGCAGCTTTTAGTACTTGTAGCAGCCAATACAAGCTTTGAAACCGCCATTTGCTTAAGAGGTAATTGTTTTGTGTTGTAATGTGTGAAAGAGTGTTGTGTTTGTGTGAGTATATATATATATATATATATATGTGAGTTTGAGTGTCTGTATTTGGTCTTTTGTCTGACAATCTAACTTTGTAGGGTTAATTTTAGGTGTTGGTGGTTGTGAAGGTTCAGTCAAAAAAAATCAAAACTTAGATTTCTTATCTCTTTTTATTTTGTTTGTTTGTTATGTGGCAAGTTAACTTACTCTTGGGACAATCTCAGCTACCCAAAACTTAAACAAGTATTGACTTCTTGACTTTTCATTTGCGTTCTTTTCTATGAAATTTAAAACACGATTGTTTGATTGTATTTTTTTCATTTAAATATAGTGTAATATTTCTAATGAATCACATTAGCTTTTGTACACTTCAAGCAATTTTTTGCTTACAAAATGGAATACCACAAGATTGTTTTTGAAAGGCTAAAAACGTTTAGAATTTAGAAAAGGCTCTATAAGGAGATGCATTGATAAACAAAACGACAGAAACAATTGAACTAATCGTAAAAGAACATTTCATTCATGCATTAAAACATTTTGTGAACTTTAGGTTTCAATCTGTTTCTCTTATTCCTTAGGCGTTAACAAGCCCTCATATATATACAAAGCCAATCTCGAGTTTATAGGAAAGTTTACATAATAAAGATATGACTCAATCTTAATACATGGGATCTTAGCATATCCCAATACCTCCCCTCAAGTTGGAACATACAAATTTTTAAAGCCTAATTTGTGAAGAAAAACATCAAACTCCTTCTTACCCAATGCCTTCGTTAGTATATCAGCCCGTTGATCTTTCGAGGCGACATGAAATGGCTTCACATACCCTCTAATAATGTCCTCACGAACGAAATGACAATCCGATTCCACATGTTTAGTTCTCTCATGAAAAACTGCTTTGTTACTAATATAGATAGCTGATTTACTATCACACATTATTGTCATTTGCTTCTCACGACTAATGTCGAACTCAGACAATAGAGTCCTCAGTCATTGAAGTTTTGCTGTCAAATCTGCCTTTGCTTTGTATTCCGCATCTGCGGAAGAGCGAGAAACTGTATCTTGTTTTTGCGTTCTCCAAGAAATTGGTGAATCACCAAACTGCACTATCCAGCCCGTAAGCGAACGCCGGGTCAGTGGACATCCTCCCCAATCTGAGTCACACCATCCCGTCAAGTGTCTTGGCGAACCAGCACGTAGTAAAATACCTTGCCCTATCATTCCCTTCAGATATTGAACCACTTTGAATGCAGCCAGCCAATGGTCCTCACGCGGTTTATTCATAAACTGTGAGAGAATATGAATAGAATATGCAAGATCAGGTCGAGTAGCTGCCAAATATATAAGACGCCCCACCAGGCGTCGGTATGTTTCGGGATCAGCCAGATATACACTGTCTGAGTTCGCAAGCTTGTGATTTTGCTCGATTGGAGATCCTGCGGGACGACATCCAAGAAGGCCAACTTCAGCTACTATATTAGACGCATATTTCCTTTGGCAAAGATAGATGCCCTCCTTACTCCTTGCGACTTCCAAACCCAAAAAAAATACTTAACTGGTCCAAGATCTTTCATATTGAAACATGTTGATAAGTAATCCTTAAATAGTTGAATATCTTGAGGCGACGTGCCGAAGATTATCAAGTCATCAACATAAATCAGTATACGCAGCCGAACTCCTTTCTTATGATATACGAAGAAATAATGATCAGACCGTGACTGCTTACATCCATACGCTCGGAGAGTATGAGAAAGCTTTGCGAACCAATACCGGGGAGCTTATTTCAATCCATATATTGACTTTTGGAGTTGACACACATGTTTCTCCTTTGTCTCTGAACCCTGGTGGCAGTTTCATGTATACTTCTTCCTGTAAATCACTATGCAAAAATGCATTGTGGACATCCATTTGATGCACTTCCTGATCATCTTTTGCCGCAATATCAAGAAAAAGACGAACTGTCGTCATTTTCGCCACTGGTGCAAACCTTTCCGTGTAAGGAATCAACGAAGACGGCAGAAGCTTCGTCGTCACTGTCGTACTTGTGAAAGAAGTGCGGAGACGTCGTCGAGATTCAAGTCAACAGAGAGGTTTAGAGAGGGAAATATGCTGGTGTAGATACTGGTTTTGGAGAGCTGGTGGTGGAGTCTAATAGATCATCATTTTTCTTTTGCCAATTATTTATATTTGATATTGGGTCTTTCCAAATAACATGTATAGAGCTGTGATTTGGATTACGTTAGTTTTGACTGAAATTGATGATAAAATTTGTTTCGAGTTATTTTCATAGTTTTTTCTTTTTAAAATTGTTTTGTCTTTCAATAACAGTGGATTTGATTTAGTTTTTATAAATTATTAATTAAATAACAGTGGATTGCAAATAATTTGTAGTTACTTTAGATAAATGTCATATTCAATAACACTTGATTTGAAATCTTTTTAGAAATCATTAGTTGAATAACATTTGATTTTAAAACAATACCAAAACACTTTAAAATTCACAGTTCAATACACCCTCCCTAGTGTTTTCTTGTAGTGGAGAAAAGACCCGTAGCTACGGATAATTGCTTACGGCAAAGAACAAAAGCATTTGGAACCACATTGTTTGCACCCAACATCGCACTCTCCGTTAACCAATCTTATGTCTTCCGCAATATTCTTTTTAATTAAGAGAAGAAATGTTGATTTTTGAATCTGGATTTGATGTATTCTGAGATTATAACACGGATCTGATGTTAGATTATCTGAAATAGGTTTATTAGAAGGATCACAGTTGATAAGATAAAGTATATGAAATCGTGCCAAAGACAATAAATTAGCTAACAAACATCGGTGATAATTAGATGAGCTTTTATCTCCATATTTTATCTTTATTTCATTTTAAATCACTAAATTTTACCAATGATGCAGTATCTTTATTTTTAAAAGTTAAAACCTACATCAAGTTTCTATTAATTTTTACCAATCATACTTTAACTTTACTTTTAAAGCTACAACAAAAAAAAAAAAAAAAAAAAATTTCTTTTCTTGTATATTTTAAGCAAAAAATCTACATCCTCTTTTTATAGGTTGTAGAATCTAAAAAATGGAAAACTATCTATAATATAAAATAAATTAGATAATCATAAATAAAAATATTTATAACTATTTTGATTTAGTTTTGGGTGTTTTTAAAATTATTAAAATATTTTGAATAAAAGAAATATTATTTGCATTTCACATTTTAAATAATAGTAAACTTTGATAATTTATAAAAATAATATTAATATAAATTATTTAATTGATAAAAATAATTGTTTCATATATAAATCACATGGTTCAAATATTTTATTTTAAAATATCTACAGTGTATAAATTACGGCTACAACAAATTTAACTACAGCAGAAGTCTCTGCATAAAAAACTACAATAACAACTTTACAACTATAACCGACTTACCTACAGCTAAACTTCTACGGCTAAAGTTTTTCAGTAACAGTCGAACCAATCACCACCAATGTTTTAAGACGATAAATCTATACATTTTAATTTTCTATAGATTTCCGTGTTTGTAAATGTTCCTTTTTCAGAACGATTTCCTCTCTATTTGTAAGAAGTTGGCTAGGTATTTTTCATTTCTTTTGCTGATTTGATTTTCTATTACCGTTTTTACTGCTGGACCGAATTCGTCTACTCAATGAGTTGATAATAGACATAACTTGTCTCTAATAATAAATCCCTTAGTTTATTTCAAAAGACATAATCGTTTTCGTTGAACTAGAAAGAATAGTTTCATTTATATTATGTTGGATTAAATTTGCGATTTTTGGTATGGTTTGAATTGGGGTGAGTTGAGTCATTGGATTAAACTCCTTAACACACATTCAGAGTTTTACTCAGATCATGTGAATTAATAAATGAACACTAAAAACAAGAATCTAAAATTAAATTAAAATTTTGATTTTTAGTCTCTGAAACTGAATTTAAAATGAATAAAAAGAGTTTAAAAAACGTTGCTAGAAAGATAAGAATGTGATCATAAAATGGATAATTCAAGCAAACAAATTAATGTATAGGAAAATTACATGGATAATAAATATATAAAACAAACAAAATAGATCATCGACACAAAGACAAACAATATTTTCTTAAAGAAATGTATAATGAAAAAATTCAAGCTTTTTGTGTCGCAGCCGCAGTAGTTTCTGGAGCCTTGGCCGGAGTTACAACCACTGGAGCCTCTGTGACCTTAGTGGGTGGAGTTTAAGCTACTTGCACTGAGGCAACAAATTCTTTTTTGACCTCCTCCATTGGCTTCTTCTCTTCCACAGCTGGCTTCTTCTCCTCTTCCACGACTAGCTTCTTATCTTCCACAATCGCCTTCTTCTCCTCTTCCGTGGATGGCTTCTTCTCTTCCACCACCGCCTTCTTCTCCTCTTCCACGGCTGGCTTCTTCTCCTCGGCAGCAGCGGGGACAGGAACAAATGTCGGATTAACCTCTTCTTTCTTCTCTTCAACTATTTCTATCTCTTTTTCACTACTTGGAGTTCCCTCTTCTTTGAAAGGTTCATCAGTTTTCACGACTTCCTCCACAATTTCTACCTCTCGTGACTTTTCCACCGCCGGGAGAAACAAACATACTTTCTCAAATATGAATGTTACTGGTCCAGAACCGGTAGATGAAGTTTCACATGCAGCCTTTGATCCGGGGAATCCTAAATTTATAAATCACATAAAAGGAAAATTAATGCATATCCTATATGAAATACTAACCATGGATGGACATTGTGACGTTTATGAGAGTGTGAATTTCTTATATAATTTATGAGAGTGCTCATTTTTTTTATGCATCTAATTTTTGTATTCAAAATATACCAACAAACATCAATACGGATCATTAGGGTATCTATAAACACTATCCAACTTTTTACCACTTTGTATAAAGGTCGAACACAAGAAAGGACAGGTTAGATAACTTGAATCATTTCAAAAAATCAAAACCGATAATCCTAGTGAACATACAATAATAGTATGTCGTACTCAACCGGTTTTAAGAAAGATAGAAATACGTACCAATTTCGACAAGTGCCTCGAGGAATTTGTGCACTTCGGCAGAGTGTTTCGTTAAACCATCCTCCTTAGGCTCCCTCACCAAAGCCTACATATATACACATTATAATGATGAGAAATTTGTAACCACTAGTGATTAATTGTAAAATTTATAAGAGAAATAATACCTTGAGTACAGCAGACCTTGGCTTCCAGTTCTGTCCTCTTCTCCTCAATCTCCTTGTTTATTGCTTCCTGAAAATAAATTAAAGAATCACAACAATCATACACGTATAATATGTAATTTTAATTTATAGATCTAAATACCTTAGAATCATCGAAGGTTAAGCTCTTGCTAGCCTCAACAACCGCAACAGATTTCTTTGTTGGGCTTTTCTCAAACAATTTCTTTATTGTTGGAAAAACCCTTGATTTCCAGTAACCCATACTTTTCGTGTCTTTAATAATCATAAAAACAAATTATTCTAAACTTTTCTATATTTATAGTTACATGAACTGATGAACATGCTGGAAACAAAAGATCCAATCTTTTAACGTAAACGATTAAAACGAGACAAGATTACCTTTGTAATTTATACAGTAATACGCATATGTCAACACATTTATGGTTTATGTATAGAGCTCCCTAGTTTTAATTGCTAAAGACTCTGAACAAAATATCAAAATTAGAAAATAAGAAAGAGAAAAAGACAAAAATAGCACTAAATCAAGTTTTTGTTCCCAAACTAGCACTCAAGGTCAAAAGTCACAAAAATAGCACTTAATGTTTTATCAAAAGTCACAAACTTAGGGTTTAGAGTTAAAGGGTAGGATTTAAGATTTAGGGTTTAGGGTTTAGGGTTTAGAGTTTAGGGTTTAGGGTTTATGGTTTAGGATTTAGGGTTTAGAGTTTAGGGTTTAGGGTTTATGGTTTAGGATTTAGGGTTTAGAGTTTAGGGTTTAGGGTTTATGGTTTAGGATTTAGGGTTTAGAGTTTAGGGTTTAGGGTTTATGGTTTAGGATTTAGGGTTTAGAGTTTAGGGTTTAGGGTTTAGAGTTGAGAAATGAGGTTTTGGGGATAAGATTTCAAATTTTGAAAAATAAAAAAAATTAAAATTTTCAAAGGATAAACTTAAAAATGTGCTATTTTGGTCATTTTAGTTTTCGAGTGTTATTTTTATGATATAAACTTAGAAATGTGCTATTTTGGAGATTTGCCCAATAAGAAACGTATCTTTCACGTCTAAATAATCGATAATGCTTCTATACACTAATTCATATATATTTTTGTTCTTGATGATACTTACTTGAGATGATTTTCTTGAGGCTCTTGGTTAGTTCTCCAACTATTAAGTTGCTGTTTGCCTGATTTTTAAGAGGCCCCGTTCGTATTATAGAAGGGATCATCTACTATTCACCCTATGCTTTTCATCTAAATGACGTATCTGCCCTTTCTATTTAAAATCGTTCTATACCTTTTCTCCGTTGGCGCCAGGACCGATTCTGTTGTATGCTCGGCAAGTTCGGTTAACAATAGTAAACCCGAACCAGTTACGCAGTCTAAATGAAAACGTATATTATATACATATATCTTTTTACGTACTTTCTCTATTATCTTCCAAGATTTGATTAACTCTGTATAGAATATGAACCGAACTTTTGTATTTTTATCATTTTGAGTTCCCGGTTTTCTTCCAAAACCGAGTCAGGCTCAAAGAGAAGACGTACAGATCAGTTGAATTGGCATATACGTATTTTACAAGATATTTACCGGCTGGCACTGGTATTGCAATTACAGTTGGCAAATTTACAAAATGGGACATGCCATGGGGATCTGTAAGCATCAGGTAGTCCATATCTAATACTCCCTCTATTTCATATTGTAAATAATTTTAGTTAAAAGCACTAATATTAAGAAATTGTTGCTTTTGTAAAAACTATTATTTAATTAATAAACTCAACCTATTATAAAAAAGCTAGCATTATTTGATTGGTTACACAATATTCAATAAAGAGAAAATGTGCATTGAAATATGAAAACTACTTATATTGTGAAACAAACATTTTTTGCTAAAACTACTTACAATATAAAACGGAGGGAGTATTAAACTTTATAAGCTATATTTGTCTACAAATTTTATTCATAATTTAATTAAATGTGTGTATATATATTGGTTATGGTATTTTGTCAACTTAGTGGCTGTTATTTTCATTACTTGTCTTCATTTAAAAATTTAATTAGTACTAGATTAAGAACTTCGCCTTGCGCGCAGTAAACATTATATATAAATTATTTTTACCTATTATATATTCTTTTATATATTATGAAATAACAAATTTATATTGAATAATTTTATATATATAATTAAATTGATGTGAACACATGAATAAATTTTATTAATAGAAACAAACACTTTTTCTATTTTATATGACATGTAATTGAAATGTAAATTATATTAACATAGATATATAGTACATTTATAATATCGATATCTATTAAATAAAGATTTCTATTCATATTGTTTTTTGATCATTTGTATTTTTATTTAAAAAAAAATTAAATCACTGCTAACAAAATTTTCATTGTGTGATGTTTAATAGTTTTAGTAATTTATAATTTAAAAAAAAAAATGAATGCAAATTTAAAATTTAAATATTAAGTTGTCAATGTTTGTACACAGCTTTTATCAAAAAAAATGTTCAAAGAAATTTCAAAATTAAAATATTTATGTAGTTTTTATATGGTATACAGTTTAATTTAAATGATATTAATATATATATATATATATATATATATATATTAATATTTATTGAATGGGACTTCTTACTTTTATGATTTTGTAATCATTTGTATTTTGTCATAACAAAAATTTTAAACCATGGATCTCAAATTTTTTTAATGTGAGAATTTTAACAATTTTAGTAATTTATAACCTTTTTTTTAATTCATAATATAACATATACGAAAAAAATAAATATTTATTTTAGGGTTAATGTGGTTGTTTAATTTATTTTAATAAGTTAAAATTAAAAAATGATAGATGATAGATTAATTTTAATCAAATCTTTATTGTTCAAAATTATTGATTGTCATATATATTTTAGCCACATTGGACAATTCCATAATTTTATTTAAGGAAATAATGAAGAACATTAATAATTAATTTATAGTTAGTTTAATAAAAATCTTATTAAATATTTAAATGGACCAACCTATTTCTCTAATAATTCTAAGAATAATAATTGTGGTGATGACACGTGGCTACATCAACTGTTGTAGTTTTTTTTTAATATATAATGGATTATTTTCTATCTATATCCCCTATAGATTATTTTATTTAGCATAATTAATTACTTTCTCAAGATAGACATCCCACCCTCAATATCTAAGGACAAAGCATGAAATCCTAATCTTTCGCAACATGGTATGCACTTTTGTATTTTATGTTTGATTGTATAGGAAGATTAAAGAGAAAACATATATTTATGATTGACATCTTACAGACGAAAATGTTTATCCAAACAGATTATTCAAATTAGCATATTAAAATTCCAAAAAAAAGAACGTATACATAAAACAGATCAATTTAGAGCATGTTTACTGTAGGTCTCCTAGATTGGGTCTTTTAACGTAATATAAGATACGGTCTCTTAGTTTTTAACTAAAAAAACTAAGAAGTGTCTCTTAAATAAAAGATATAAAAGACGTTTCTTAACTTTTTTTAATTAAAAAGTAAGAGACTGTATCTTATATTACGTTAAGAAATCTAACTCTTTAGCGACAAACGTTTTTTTCTTGAGAAAATACAGTGAAAGCACTTCTAGGGTAATAGTAATAAACTATATTATGTTAATGTAGAAATACATTTCTAGGTTCTATTAAGACTTTTACTAACTGCAAGGTTCTTTTACGGAAAAGGGTTTTTAGATATGTCGTAATGATGACAGTGCACATGGGTTTGTTTCGTTCTCCGTATGTCATTGATGAACAAAACAATGGACAACACGTCTGACGAAAAATGAACGAAACAATGGACACCTGCAATTAGTGCTTGGGTTGCTGGTCAAACCAGTCCTGCTTGATCCGCCAATCTTCAGATTGAGTGGATTGGATGATTTTTTGTTTCAAAAAATTTGATCCGTTTGATCCGTAAGAAAAAAAAAAATACAAAATCCGCAGCCACCTCGCTTAGACCTGCAGAAAGTGTTTTTAAAATCGGACAGGTAGCTGAACCGGAAATATTTTAAGTCATGGTTTAATATGGCTCGACCGGATCAAACCTGGTTCAATAATATAATTTAATATTTTTTTAGTATGTAAATATAAAAATAATATTAGTAAACATGATGCATAGTTAAAATATAAATCAATTTTGAACATAAAATATTATAAATATAAATTAGTTTCTTGTTTATATAGATGGTTTAGAGATTTCTGATAGTTTTAGTGGTTTTTATTGGTTTAATAACTTTGAAATATAATCCAGCTATGTGGCCGGTTCATGATCGAACCAATTACTAGACTAACCCGGCTATATAACAAGTTTATGGTCAAACCCGGTCCAACCATCGGGTCGGTCCAGTTTTAAAAACAGTGCATGCAGGTGATCTGCTGGATTCGTGGGTGATCCACTAGATCCGTGGGTAATTTAATAATAATAAAAATTATTATTTTAAATATTTTTATTAAAAATAATAGCAAAACTCAATTTATAATTAAAATTAAATAAATATTTTTACGTTTTTTTTTTTTTTTGGTCAAAATATTTTTACGTTTTTTATAAAGAGAAAGTGATTCACCAACTTTCTCGTTGGTTCCCTCTTCTTCTTTTTTTTGGGTGTAAATTTTTAAATGTTAAGATTTCCTCTTCTCTTATAATGCCTTTTTGACTTATTGGCTCGATCTCATCGAGGACTTGGTACAAGCTAAATACTGTACGTGCTAATTTTCGATAGTTTGGTACTTGACTTGATTCGTTCAAGTAATTATATTTATGATTTGAATTTGACTCGTTTAAAGAAGGTACTTCCTATATCAAGCACTCGACAAAAAATGAATACTGACAAGTTATTTGATCCAACTAGGGCTGGGCAAATAAACCGAACCCGAAAATCCGAACCGAACCCGATCCGATAAAAATGAATCCGAACCGATCCGAACCCGACATAAATACCGAATGGTTCCTGTTTTTTGGTATTTTGGGTTATGGGTATTATCCGAACCGAACCCGGACCTAAATGGATATCCGATAGAACCCGAAACATTTAAAATCACAAAAAAACTTCTACCAAATATGATCTTAATTCTTAATATGTATTCAAAATATTTTAAGATATTATTGAACTTCTAAAATAATTATCTGTTACACGAAGGTTGATGGTGGAATGTGGCGGTTGAAGCCTAAAGTTTTTAGATTTTGGTTTTGTTTTCATTAAATAATGTTTCTCATTTCATGAGAACTTAGTTTTTGTTTTATGATTTTATTTATCTGGTTTTTTTCTATCACTAACTATGTTTATCTTTTGCTTGATTTTGAATGATCACGTTTGATGTTTTTTCTTATTTTTAAAACGATTTTAGTTATGTTTTGGCTATTAAAATATGTACAAATCATGTATTTTAAATCCGAAGAACCGATTTCATTTATGTTTTAGTTACAAAGTAGGGTCAAATCAGGTATTTTTAAACCGAAGAACCGATTGGGACCCGAACCCGAAAGTACAATGGGTTATACCGGTTTTTTGAAGATTTACTAACCCCGATCCGAACCCGATAGAACCCGAACCGGTCCCGAACCGAACTTTTATATAACCCGAATGGGGTTGATTTTGATAAACCCGAAAAACCAAAACCCGAAAAACCAAACCCGAATGGATAAAACCGAAACCCGATTGGGACCCCGAATGCCCATGCCTAGATCCAACTTGTTACTTAGCAAAATTAAATACTGGTTTCTAAAATATGTTACTTGCAAGTAACTAAAATATAAATATAATTTCATTCAAAAGTAAGTACATGAATTTTGCTATTTTTTTTTATTAATGGACTTTTTAATCATATCTCATACTTTTATCTATTTTAATTATTACAAATAATAAGATTTATGGTGTCGTTACTCGATTTGACAAAGTTGAACATTTTATTTTTCGAGGATAACGAGTATAAGCCAAGTAAAAAGAATTGTGACCAACTAATTCCAAAAATTAAGAGAATCATTTGAAAATGTAATATGCAAATATTGCTTAAACAAACAAAAACTTATGAACAAGTAACTTCGTCAGGTACTCATACTGAACTTTGCAAGAGGTGCACACAGTCCAGAAAGTGTCGAGTTTCTCTGACGATGACGATGGAGGAAACCGATCAAATGCTGCAGTTCCCGGCGTGTACTCTGCGCGGTGCTTCTGAACCACTGTGCGAGGACTTGATATGCTTCTTTCTCTTGCAATAAAAAGTGCTTTTGGTACCTTTTGGGGTATCGCATTCTACCGTTCGGAAGCAGGTCACTATCGAGTTCCCGTGCTGCATGCTGCTTTTTGCAGAAAGCCACTATCAGATTTAGAAGGTGCTGGTGTGGGTGAAAACCCAAGTGCCAGGCTTTGCTACTTTCCACGTCTGGAGAAGTAGAACATTATGTGGTGCTCCCGGACTTTTGCACTTGCTCAAGGGCAATTATACCTCGTGTCCCCTGTATTATTCTAGCACATAGCGTTTTAATACATGTACTTTCACATTTTTGGTATTTTTGTTTGGGACCCCGATATGCCTGAGGCTATACAGGGCTTTTAGGTAGTATTGACGGCATACTCGGCCTTGCGCAGATCCATTCCTACCTTATGTCTCATACCCGTTTTGTGTTTTTCGTGGTCGTACCACTTGTCATTAAGGGTTGGCCAGGATCGAAGGTCTCTTGGACCTGATCCAGTTCGTTTGCCCCTTTAAGTTTTATGGCATTCCTACTACTCTTTTATAGTCGGAACTATTTTATTATATAAGCTTTGTCCCGAGACGTTTCAGCGTACATAGGAGTAGGAAAACATAATGCTTAAATAATAGATAAAATAATTAATAGAAATCATGGTCCGGAGACCGTACAAGATATCAGCTTGCAAGGTACCCCGGTGGTTAGACCATGTTTTACCTCTTGTTGCTAGGTGATCCGCAGGGTTTGACTTGCTTTTGGGACGAGCGTCCTTGCTGGAGGGTTCCTCCTTCTTCTGCGGGGTTCTGCCTCTTTCTTGGGTCTAGGGACCGCGGTCGAGACTTGTTTCATGGCCCAGACCTTAGTGTCTGGGGACCACTGTCTCTTGTTGATGAAGGTTTTCAGCACTTCCATGAAACGTGTAGTCTCATTCATCCACCGGAGCGACCAGGTTCGGAGGCCTCCTGCCTGGCTAAGTGTCTCCATCCTGCGTTTGCGAGGCGCCCTTTGCTCCGGAGCCGTCCGATATACCCTCTGAGGAGGTCTCCTTGAAGTACTTGTGCCCCACTTGTTTATCCGCGAGACCACTGTCTGATACCTGATAAGGTTTTCGGTGATCTTGTCTATGTGAGGCGGGGGACGAGAGTCCTGTGAGGACCAGGTCTTGCGAGCAGATGCAACTTTGAAGGGCTTCGGGGGAGACCATGCGGAGCAATCGACATAGGTTCTCTGAGGATTCCTTGGGTTCTTGGAATGATTCAGGGTCCGCCTTCTCCGGAACGACCCCCAATTACTTGTATGATTGACCTCTGATCCCTGGGTTTGCGGGGTCTGAGGTCTTCTCTGTAATTGCTATAAGATCTTGGTCTTCCCCTTCAGGGTGGTTTGATAGCAGGATCAAGAGTTCTCCTGGTCTCCCCTGATTATTTTGATGCCCCAGGGTGTAGGGAACTTCACCATCTGATGAAGGGTTGAAGGGACTGCTGAAGGGTTGAAGGGACTGCTCCCATGGCGTGAATCTATGGTCGTCCCAAGATCATGTTATATGCCGATTGGCAATCTACGACCAGGAATTTGGTAGACATGTTGACCCCTTCAGCGTATACTGGGAGGATAGCCTCTCCGGCGGTTTGGTTGACCTCGCCGCTGAACCCGATGAGTGGTGTTACCTTGCGCGTCAGGGTGCTCTCCTCCAGCCCTAGATCTTGGTATGCCGTCTGGAAGATAATGTTGCTGGAGCTGTCGTTGTCTACTAGTATTCTTTTCACCAAGCAGTTTGCTACGGTGAGAGAGATAACTAGAGCATCATGGTGGGGAGCTAGGATCTTCTCTTGCTCCTTAGCTGTGAAGCTTATCTCGTCGGTTCCTAGAAGTAGGCGCTTTTATTGGGTCGTTTCCAGACCATGCTTAGCGTTACAGGTGCTTTTCTTTACGGCTGCGTGGCTCACTACGCTTACTTCCAAACCTCCAGATATGACATGGATCACCCGATCTTGGCGAGGTTGTGAGGTTTGTGCAGCTCCTTTGGGTTTCCCTGCTGTCTCTTTGCTGAGGTGGGCCTTGGCTTACTCTGAAAGGAATTCTCGGAGATGCCCCTTTTGGAGTAGTTCATTGACCTCGATCCTCAGGGCGATGCAGTATTCGGTTTTGTGGCCATGATCGCGAAGGAAGTCGCACCAAAGTTTTGGGTTCCGAAACGAGTCAGGTGCTTTCATCTTTGGAGGCCACTTAACCTGTTGGTCCATCTGTTTCAGTGCGTTGACTAGTTCTGGTGTTGATACTGAGAGATGGGAGATATCGGGCCAGGTAGATACCGACATCCCTTCTTCCTTCTCTTGAGGCCGGTACTGGAACCTGCCCCTGTTCCTACTACCAGAGTCTTTGGATCCTTTCTGGGAGGATCTTCCTCTCGGTCTCCTCGATCTGATCGGGCTGACCTTTGGTCCTGATTTGGCTGAGCCTTGGCACGGCTAGCCACATCTTCCTCCCACTTCACCTGCGCCCAGGCTCGAGACAACACATCTTCCATGGTCTTGCAAGGGTACATGGTTAACTCTTTGTATAGCCCCCCATCTGGAAGTAGACCTCTTTTGACGGCAGAGATTGCGGTAGGGATGCTGCATTCGGGGGCCACCACTTTCTCCTGGTTGAAGAGGGCTATGTAGTCTCGCAGGGGTTCCACTCGATGCTGGAGGATCTCGTAGAGACCATCTGAAGTCTTCTCCAGGCTCCTGCTGCTTGCGAATTGCTCCACATATTTGTCGCTCAGGCCTGCATAGGAAGATATGGACCTGGTGGGGAGATTGATGTACCATTGCAAGGCGTGTCCGATCAGAGTGGAACCGAACCCTTTGCACATCGTGGCTTCGCGGGACTCCTTAGGGAGTGCAACCGCCAACATCCTTTTTTTGTACTGCGCGATGTGATCGTCGGGCTCGCCAATACCGTCATACATCTTGATGCTGGGGAAGGAGAAATTTCTTGGCATCTCGACTGAGGCGATTTCCTCCACGAAGGGGGTATCTGCGTAGGAATCTGAATTGCTCCTCTGGATTGGGGGAGCTACTCCTGGTAGGCGTTCTACCATGGACTGCATGGCATCGAATCTCGTAGAGAAAATCTGCTCTAGGTAGGCGGTTATGGAGGACTCTGTTGCCGCAGCCCTCTCGGGTGCTTCCTTCCCGGGTTCCTGCTAGGAATCGCTCTCTTCCAAGTCGTGGATTTGAGGATTCTCGGTCCCTTCCTGAGTTGCACCAGCTACTCCCGACGTAGGAGGTGTATCGGTTGTGCCCTCTCCGGAGTTGGGAGTGTTCAGGTTTCCCATGGGCCGAATTCGGGTATTGAAACGACGCTTCTTGTTGCCTGTTGCGTTGAGGGCTTGATTCTGGTCCCGGAGGACAGTGTTCTCCGACTGAACCTGGCTTAGCTTCTCGGCGCTTTTCTCCAGCTGTTTGGAGTGTTCGTCAAGTTTCTCCTTCAGATTTTGAACTTCTGAAGAGAGGTCGGGGTTCTCTCTGGTAGTCTCCCGAGCTCGGTGCATGTCGGTGATTTGGCTTTGCCAGCCTTCTATTTCCTTTTGAAGCTCAGCTGTCGTTTGAGCAGCTTCAGTTGGTTCGCCGTGCTCATCCACCGCCACCATCACGTAGTTAGATTACTCCCGTCCTTCTAGCGCCAAACTGTTAGGGGATTTTTGTGTAGGCTCTTTTAGAGTACCACGGAACGATGGACAAGCTGGTAAACCGGATGAGTTTGTATGTATTTCGTAAGGATTTGAGAGAATGATGAGAATATGGGCTTGAAGAGACGTATTATTGATCAGACAAACAAGAACAAAAGAGGTTACAATGATCTTTGAATGAACCCTAGTTCTAGCCGTCTAATTCTAGTCTCTAAGCCATGGAAAAGTCGATCTCTTGCTTTAGGGTTTTAGTAGCTCTTATATAATCGTCTAGGAGTCGGTTCCATTAGGTTAAACTCTTCCATATTCGGAAATGTGGGAGGGTCTCCTTATCGAAAGTATAATCGTCTAGGAGTCGGTTCCATTAGGTTAAACTCTTCCATATTCGGAAATATGGGAGGTTCTCCTTATCGAAAGTTTTCCATTTTTTGGAAGGGAGCTCAGTTCCAGGGACCGAACTCGAGGTTTCTTTTAGCGGGGACCTGGAGCGTTCCCTTATCGGAGACCCGAGGGTCTGGGTCCTGCCTGGAGGCTGGAGGAAATGATACCGGGATATTTTTCCCCAACAATATCGATGGATACACTTGTTCAAACGTTGACCGATTATTCTATTGGAATATCGATCGACGCTCTTGGTCAAGCGTTAATGCGTGGATTGAATATGCTCACTAAACTTCCTAGATGAGCTCTCACCTACTCTAGCAATCTTAGCTCAGTTAGGATGGATTCAGGGTGAGATGCAAGCTATCGCTTATGTCTACAACTCCAAGGGCAAGTTCTAGGTAGCTAATCTAGAAACATGATTTAATGACAATCCTAATAATGAATATCACAACTTAGCAATCTATAGTAGGGGCTAATCCCTCATAACCTATTTAAACCCTATATCTTACAAGAGAAATACTCAGACATGGCCAAGCAAATCATAACAACAATAAGGTATAAAAACGGCATAGAAAAATAGATAGATATCAATGGAGTTCCAATCACAAATCTCTTTGGATCTTCTCTCCAATCTACTTAAAATCCAAGAAAACCTTTGCAGTAAAATCAGTAAAACAAGAAAGCACACCTTGCCTCTAGCATGTTAGCAAAGCTTATATAATTAGGTTAAAACTCGTCACGGGTAATCTTTTAAATAGGTGAAGACTTGGGCTCTAAGTCGGATGAAACCAAACAAGCTTTCTGCGCGCTTCGCTGTCCATCGATGTCACGATGTGAACATCGATCGATTATTCCTCTTCAGTGTCGACCGATGGTCGTGCTCGATGGTCATCTCGGGTGCTTACTCCAAATATCTCCAAAATGCTCCAAAATCATCACTTTCCTCCAAATCACTCACGATCCTATAAATATGCTAAATAGACTCTAAAATATAATAATTAGTAGTTAAAACACTTATAAACCATGGGTAAAAGTGTGTCAAATCCATGGTCTATCAGGGCGAAGTAGTAAGAGTATAGAATCTCATGTATCCCGATGGAAAATCCATTAAGTTCTCTGAGTACTTGAATAGCCATTAAAGTACTCCAGGTTAGAGGAGTAAGTTGAGAAGGACAGAAACCAAAGAAAGAGGATACTTCACCTATAAGGGAAGGGATACCGCCTCGGAAGCCAGCCTCTAGATACGCTTCATAGATAGCCACCTCACTCGCTCCCCCATCTGGAGCACGCTCAAACTTGGACGGACTCCTCATCCCCGCTGAAGGATGAATCGCATACTTCCTCCGCATATCAGCGAGATCTCCTTCTCGTATCTCAGAACGGGGACCATCATCGAAGAAACAGGAGCGACGCTGCCTCAGGGGCGCCATTGTGATGGCTTCGCTGTCAGCCTCTGGAACATCTCCCCAAGAAGAAATAGGAGATGAGAAAGGATCGGTGAAAAGACGACGTGGCCTTGGATGGCCACCCACGAGCGAGGACGGAAACGTAAGTCAGCTCTGGGATTGGATTGAGGCCGATTAAGAGAAACAGCGGGCCCTTATATACATCTGGATCACCCCTCCTCGTAGAGCCAGAAAAGAAAACAAGGATGTTTCCAAATATCCCAGAGAATCCTTGGCATAAACTACCAGCATTAAAAGAGGAAACTCGGTCCTCGCAGGAGAAAGGGAAATCCTCCCTAAAAAGGGAAGTTTCGCAGAAAGATAAAAAGGATACGTACCTCTTAAAAGAAAAGTCAACCTCAATATCATTTGAAGCGTCCAGAACCTTCAAGAAAACTCTCTCTAGCCTCCGGATCTCTCTCTACACATCACGCTCAAATGCTCAAGCCTCCTCTTCGAAAATCACCAGAGCTCCAGGCTCCGCTATCTCCGAGGCACCGCTAAAAGCCCCGAGCTTCTCCATCTTCAACAAGAAATCAGCAGTTCGAGAAGATGGCGCCAGACCTCGGCGTATTAAAAGGGAACTGGTCCTCCCCCGGGTTCAGAGTATGGCTCCGGCCTGAGAAGAACCCGGGATAGCATGATTACTGGAGCGATGCCCTACCTAGGGGAAGCCTACTGAGAATGAGCAACACCGATTGACTTGAGTGCAAAGGTTATTCCCCGAGTTCGATGACGAAATCGAGAAATAGGAGGGCAAACTGTTGGGGAAAAATACTCAGGTATTGAATTCCTCTAGACCCCAGGCAGGACACCGGCCTCTAGGTCCCCGCTAGAAGACACCCCGGGTCCCCGCTAGGAAACATTCCGGGTTCGGTCCCAGGGACCGCCCCATTCCTCCCGGAAATGGAAATATTCCGATAAGGGGATCCTTCCACATTTCCGAATATGGAAGAATTAACCCTATTGGCTGGCTAAAACCGACTTGCAAATGACTATATAAGGGGAGCCCAAACCCTAGAACAAGGGATCGATACTTCATGTGGGAACCAAAATTCGCACTGTCAATTTCCGTTTAAATTAGGAAACTAGGAAAACCCTAATTTCCCATAGGTCCCGGATCTCTGCGAGAGCCAACGGCATGTGACCAAATAAATGCGGAAATCATGAAAAGATAACAAACGAGTTTAGAGAAAACAATAGATCTTATTTCGAGTCCGCGTGAGAGCATTGCGATTATTACAAGAGATCATAAAAGCTTTGGCTGCAAAGGCTGTCAGCGAGTTACCTAGTTCTAGCGGCCTAAAAGCTCAAACCTAGTTGACTCGCAGCTCGATAACAAAAGACGAAGAAAATACAGAAAAGGTTTTTGATTGATTTCGAAATGAACCTTATGAAAGGCTGCCTACGTACCCCTTTCGAGGATCAAGCCGAACGTAGTTCAAGAGTGAACCAAGAGATCGAACTGCTTGTGCACGTTCGTCTGGTAATCGGGTGCCAGTTATGGAAATAGAGCATGTCGAGAATAATGCCTCAGAGTTTCTAAGTGCCGAGCGTTCTGAGTCTAAAAAGTTCTCTTTTTATGCCTCTCGCCTAGGACTCCTTATATACTCGCTCCTAGGTCGGTTTACGCTTTTCCCCTTCTGCCCTTAAG
>NC_027749.1:38451117-38464628 GCF_000695525.1 Brassica oleracea var. oleracea
GTTTATTACGGCTTCTTTCGATAAAAACGAACTTTCCGCGGTTTTTATCCTAAAGTTCGATTGATGAGTTCAAATGACGAGAAACATGAAATGGGTTGGCTACGGTCTTCAGGAGATAGCATTAAAGAGTAGACGAGAATGCATGGATTCGTGTCGTATCGATTTTTAAGAAAGCACAGTCGCGTCTTTCTCCGATTTTTCGTGAATGTGTTTTCTCCGCAAGATTATTCGTATAAATAAATCTTTTTTCTAAGATTTATTTTTCGTAAAAACGTTCATGCCGATTTTTACGGACTTTCAGGCATTGATTTCATCGTGACCGATTTTGACCCCAACACTTCAAGACTTAGAGATTAGAGCTAGGCGGCTAGAACTAGGGTTCTTAATCAATACATTGTAGTTCCGGCCTGTTCTATCTATTAAAACATCGATACTTCGCGGCTGCGTGGCTTACACCTAGAACAAGGGATCGATACTTCGCGGCTGTGTGTCTTACACCGCTGATTTCCGAACCGCCTGATATGACATATATCATTCGGTCCTGTCGAGGTGGCGAAACAGGAGCAGCTTCAGTGGCTTTCCCGTTGTCTCCTTGCTTAGATTGCTCTTGGCCTTTTCGGAAAGGAACTCGCTGAGGTGTCCTTTCTTAAGCAATTCGTTGACCTCGATCTTCAGGGCGATGCAGTCCTCCGTTTTGTGACCGTTGTCACAGTGGAAGTCGCACCAGAGACCAGGGTTCCGGAACGGATAGGGTGCTTTCATCTTCTGAGGCCACTTGACCTGTTGGCCTATCTGCCTCAGAACATCGATCAACTACGGCCTGGAGACAAAGAGGTGAGAGATGTCTGGCCATGTGGACACTGCCATCCCTTCTGCCTTCTCGATTGGTCTGTTATGGTATCTGCCCCGGTTTCTGTTCCCGGAATCCTTGGCTGGTCTCGGAGAGGGTTTCTCATCTCGCTCGTTTCGGTCCGGTCTGACCGTCTTGGGGTCTTGCTTTAGCTGCACCTTAGCGCGACTGGCGACATCTTCTTCCCATTTTACATGTGCCCAGGCTCGGGACAGGACGTCTTCCATTTTCTTGCACTGGTCCTTGGTCAACTCCCTATAGAGGTCTCCGTCGAGGAGTAAGCCTTTCTTGAAGGCAGAGATGGCAGTGGGGATGCTACATTCAGGAATGGACGCCTTTTCTTGATTGAAACGGGCTATGTAGCTTCGTAGGGGTTCCGCCCTATGCTGGAGGATTTCGTATAGACTATCAGAGGTTTTCTCCAGGCCTCTGCTGCTGGCGAATTTTTCCACCAACTTGTCGCTGAGGATATCGTAGGAGGCTATGAACCTGGAGGGTAGGTTTATGTACCATTGCAGAGGGGGTCCGGTCAGGGTTGAGCCGAATCCTTTGCACATGGTAGCTTCACGCGACTCCTTTGGGAGTGCTATGGCAAGCATCCTTTGTCTGTATTGGGCGACATGATCGTCTGGATCGCTGGTGCCGTCATACGCCTTTATGTTGGGAAAGGAGAACTTCCTGGGCATCTCGATCAGGGTGATCTCATCCGTGAAAGGAGTATCGGCGTAGGAATCGGGGTTACTCTTCCGGATGGGGGGAGCTACCCCGGGGAGCCTTTCAACCATGGACTACATGGCGTCAAGCCTCTTGGAGAACATCTTCTCCAGGTAAGAAACCATGGGAGACTACGTCTTTGCCGCTCCCTCGGGTTCTTCCTTGTCGGGTTCCGGCTCAGATTCGCTGTCTTCTACGTCGTAGGTCTGAGCACCATTAGTCTTTTTGCGCTTTTCTATATCTCCTTGCGACGTTGTAGGTGGGATATTCACGCCCGTTCCAGAGTTAGGCATCTCCAGAGTCGGCATGGGCCGGATCTGTGCCCGGAATCGACGCTTTTTGTTACTTGCCGTATCGAGGGCTTGGTTCTCGTCTCGGAAGGTTAGATTCTCCGATTCAAGCTGGCTGGGCTTCTCGGCGCTCTGGACTCCAGTTGGTTGGAGTGCTCGTCGAGCTTTTCCTTCAAGCTCTGGACTTCTGAGGAGAGCTCGGGGTTCTCCGCAACTTGTATTCGAGCTCTGTTTAGTTCGGTTACTTATCTTTGTATACCGTCGAGTTGCCGTTGGAGCCCTGCTTCTCTTGGAGTAGCTTCGGGTGTGGGAACCAAAATTCGCACTGTCGATTTCCATTTAAATAAGGAAATTAGGAGAACCCTAATACCACACGACAAGCAATCAGAACACGAAATAAAGACGAGAAAAGATAATAAATCGAAAAGAGAGCAAAGTAGGTCTTATTCTGAATTCGCGTTTGAGCATTTCAACAAGGTAAGAGCCTGGGCTACGAGAGCTGTCGGCGAGATTCCTAGTTCTAAAACCCTAAAGCTGCTAAACCTAATTGAGTCGCAGCTCGAATAACAATAAGAAAATTTCCTAAATTGCTCTAAGTGCTACGTTTGCTGTCAAAAAGTTCTCCCTTGTGCTTCTCGCTAAGACTCCTTATATACTCCTCCAAAGTCGGTTTTAGCTTTTTCCCTTCTGCCCTTAAGCCGTCATAGCTCAAAAATGGAGATATTCCGATTTTCCCGATCTTCGTAACTATCTTTGGAAACTTCACATTTATCCGCGGAAACTTGACATTTATCTTGCCTTACTAACCAAGCATAAACCGTCATAAGGCTTACGGGTTTTCGGTTAAGAAATCGTAAGTGGGCTTCGAGCTGCGTTTTAGGTCTCTTTGGGCCGTCTTCGACTCGAAACGTCTATTACGGTTTCTTCGATAAAAATGAACTTCCCGCGGTTTTTATCGTAAAGTTTGACTGATGACTTCGAGTGATGAGAAACAAAGAACTGTCTAGCCATGACCTACGGGAGATTGCATTAAAGAGTAGACGAGAATGCATGGATTCGACGTTTTGGGAGAGCTCGGTCGCTACGTAGCGACCAAGCCGTGTACGTGCTCGATCGCGACGTAGCGACCGAGTTTGGCTTGAGCTCAGTCGCTACGTAACGACCGAGCCGTGTGCGTGCTCGGTCGTTACGTGCTCGGTCGGTATGTAGCGACCAAGCTTGGCTTGTGTGTGGTCCGATGGCCATACTTGAGCTTGTCCGTGGCCGATTTGGATACGTGTCTGTTGCCTTCGGACAATCGGTATTTAGTGGTTCGGTTGAGATTGGAACAAGATTTTACCGCAAGGCTCTTTGTAAAGATTCTTTTTACGAAGAGTAACTTTCATAAAAAATGTTCATGCTGAGTTTTACGAAGATTTGGATGTTAACTTCGTCGTGACCGTTTTTTACCCCAACAGTTAGCCCCCAGCCTGTTAGAATCGTGGATCGTTGATGAGATTCTAGCGTGCGGTTAGGCGAGTTTGGCAAGATAGGCATGTTGGACGAAGTTCGTATCCGAAGATTCGTAGACAAACATTGACGAAGAAAAACTTATGCATATAAAGAATGCGCCTTATGAAGGCTGCCTACGTACCCTTGTCGCAGGGATCAAGCTTTTCGTAGTTCGTCTTGGAGTTAAGATGCTTATGACCTGTTTTCTAGTGAGACCTTTTACGGTCCGGTTATGTTGCCGTTGATGGCATTTTGTTGATATCATGCCTTGAGATGTTAGAAACCAGTGTGCTGGGTTCAGGGCAAGACCTAGGTTTACTCCTGGTTTTAGAGGGTGCGATGAATAATTCGACTTACGTATCCTGTTTCAGTTTCATCCTGATTCCATACCGATTTAAAGTCTGCGATAGGTTCTCAGCTTATACGACTTGTATGGTTGGAACCGGGCATCGCTCCAAGGACAATTTTTAAGCCTCCTAGAAGTGCTGACCAAAAATTTTGGGTTTCTTTTACAGCGCTATTATCCTTGTGTCGGATGTACGAGAGTCATCTCTACGAGATGGCTAAGTCTGTTTTGGACGTTAAGAGTTTGTTGTGATCAGCAAAAAACTTAATGGTAAAAATTACCGTTTTGAGTCTTCGCGAAGGATATGTTTTGAGAAGATGTTAGTGCGTATGACTGTCTGGTTTTCCAAGAAGGTGTTTTTATCGAGGAAGAAAATTTCGTCGAAGAACTAATCTTCAGGCGTCTGCGACGTCTCGCGATGCTGAAGATTTGTTATTCTTTCGTACGCCTTGTTTCGTGCTTGAAATGTTCGCGGGCTTGAAGGTGTTATGCGGTATTGAAAGGGTTTAGTCTTAACCCTACGTTTGAGAAACATTTTGGTTTGTCCACGGATGTTCGCAGCCAAAATTGTAGTTCCTGTTTGGATTTGATTTGCGATCGAGGAGTTAGGACCAAGGGGTCGCGTAAATTTGTCCCTGGAAAGAGGCATCCTCCTACATTATGCTTTGTGAGGTGTTGGCCTTCAGAGATTTCTTTCGTGTATATTTGAGGATGTTTCGTATAGCTATAGGAGCTCTGTTACGAGTTTTATTTACATGCCGCATTTTACGAGTAAAACACAGCGGGCTTAAAGTGAATCGTAGCATATGGAACTTGGTCGATTTTTGACAAGTTCAACCTTTCCGTTAACTTTTTGGTTGTTAGGACTGAGTTTTGTTATGACGAATTTACCGTATGATTCCCGTTTCTGGGTCATACGATAATTGTTTGTGTAATCGTTACTTGGCGTTTCAAGACAAATTGCGGATTACCGTTTAGCCGTCAAGTTATTGGAGCGGTGGTCGCTCAGTTGTTTTGGCTTTGCATGAAGGCTGTGCTTAACTTTATAGCCAAGGACGTTGTTGGTAAAGGATTAAACCATGGCACTTTTGTGTTAACACCAAAGCCGTGTTAGTTTACGATTTTTCCTTAAAGGGATGCCGAATTCTGGTTCGGGCTTTACGGGAAGGTGTAGTTAGCCGAGGGCCAAAGGGGGTTTGTCGAGATTGATATGCCAAGTAAGCCGGAGCTTTCATGTTTAAAGATGGCCCATGGGTGTAGGAAACGATCTTTTCTTTAGGTTTCAGTTATACGACGAATATTTCGTATAATGTTTCCTTTAGTCTTATGAAAATTGTTTCCTTTTATCCGAGGGAGACGAAGCCTAAGAGTCTTGACCCAGAACCCGTGCAGAGTCAGTTTCGAGGTTATTTCCTGCTCGGATATATCCGAGGGAAGTGAAACGTAGAAGTCAGCGCTCTACGATGATAGTAAATCGGATATGTCAATGTAGCGATGTTTTCGCAGACTTTACGGGACGTGTTTCTACTTTGATTTCAATCTTTGGTGAGATTTCCTTGGAATCACTCCAGGTTCAACGGAAACTGAAAGCAATGCTGGTGGTTGAAGATTTTCTCGCATAATTTTTGACTTTTATACGAAATTCGTTTAAGTTGAAAGGGTCTTCCAGACTTTGGCTAATCGTCGAGTTTTAGTTTGATATTGGTACAGGTTTTCTAAACGCATGATCGTGATAAGAGGTGTTGTGTAGTCCTCGAGATTATGTTCGTGATGTTTTAGATATGTTGTTGGCGTTTAGACAAATCTTAGATTGTCGTTTGCCTATTGCGACGATTTTATTGAGGCATCTGATTGCCTAAGTGTTTTCTGTCTATCGCTGCGAGAATTTACTTTGTCAAAAGTATTTTTTTTATGCCGAGGCAAAAAGTTTTTTGAAGTAGGGGAGTATGCGAGTATAGTATACGTACCTACTCCCTCCTTTTTTATTTTGAGGAATAGAATGACCGACAAGCCGTGTCGGTTTGAAGACGACGCTAGGATTGCGACTTGCTGGTTTTCAGGTTGACAACTTGGAATATGCGGTTTTTAAGAAAGTTTCTAGGAACGAATCGATTTTAAGACGATGTGCGTGTCTCTAGTTCTTTTTTTTGGGAAGAGAGCTAAGTATGCATGGCAATCGTTTCTCGTTTTTGCGAGAGCTTAGATCGGTTAGTAAGATCTGCCAGAGCAATTAAAGAGCAATAGGTAAAATTGTCTATGACTTAGTTCACTAGACTATCCACCTAAGTTTTAAGTTCCCTAAAATTCTATGGCAGTCTCAAAAGCGTTTTATTTCTTATTACCTTCCTACGAAAATTCCGAGTTTGATCTTGAAACAAGTCGAACATACCTTAGTGTTCTCAGAGATGCATTTTTGTCTCTTCTCAGTTTTGCTTGCTTATTTCCCCTTCCTCTTCTCGTGTATGTTCGCCATTTTTGATATTGGTGTTCATCCTTTGAAACTTGACATTTATCTTCTGAACTTGACTGTTATCTTCTCCTTAGATATGACGTCAATTTTTATAAAAAGGTTCAATATAATCGTATAGTTGAGGCTGCTAAGGTGTTAAGTTAACCGTTGCCGTTTTATACAATTAATTTGAATCCATGCGAGAAAACAAGTCTTTGCGGTTTTTTATCGTAAAGTTTCAGTGGTCACTCCAATCGAGGTGACACAAGAGACGTTTCGATCGAGATTCGAAGGAGAACACAAAGATGGAGGTAAGGGCGAGTAGGAGAAAGCCAAGGAGTTTAGACGAGTCTTAATTTTTTTCGTCGTAAAATCTCAACGGAAACACTGATTGAGACGAAACCAAAAGCGTTTCGATGAGGATTCAAAATAGAACGCAAAGGAGGACCTTTTTGAGGCCTGACAGGTTACGTAGCGAGTTGGAGGTCTGACAGGTCGCTATGTAGCGAGTAGGAGGTCTGACAGGTCGCTATGTAGCGAGTTGGAGAGTGTAGCGACCGAGTTTGGCTTGAGCTCGGTCGATACGTGTAATCGATTTGCTGCACTTCCTTTTTCCGTGATTAACCTAGGGGTTTTCTGCGGTTTTTGAGAGAACAAGTTTTACTTTTCCGAATTTTTTTTGGAAAACGCGTTTTGGTAAAACCCTTACGCATTGAGACTGCTTTAGCTCCGTAATGAGCCAAACTTGCGGGGTTTGATAAAATTTATCGTTTTCCTTTATGTTTAGACAGAGAAATGGTGAGCTCGTTTCGTAGCACTTCCTGTGGCGAAAAGTCGCGGCTAGGTTTTCGATTTTTTTTCAGGCACTGTGGCGTTTGCGTATGCGTTGGCCATAGGCGCAGTGGCGGCTGGAGTTGTCTTACCAGCGTTGGTAGGAGAATCCTAATTTCCCAGAGGTCTCGGATATCTGCTAATACCACACGCCAAGCAATCAGAACACGAAATAAAGACGATAAAAGATAATAAATCCAAAAGAGAGCAAAGTAGGTCTTATTCCGAATTCGCGTTTGAGCATTACAACAAGGTAAGAGCCTGGGCTACGAGAGTTGTCGGCGAGATTCCTAGTTCTAAAACCCTAAAGCTGCTAAACCTAATTGAGTCGCAGCTCGAATAACAAAAACGGAAAATTGCCTAAACTAGTCTAAGTGCTAAGTTTGCTGTCAAAAAGTTCTCCCTTGTGCCTCTCGCCTAGGGCTCCTTATATACTCCTCCAAAGTTGGTTTTAGCTTTTTCCCTTCTGCCCTTAAGCCGTCATAGCTCAAAATGGAGATATTCCGATTTTCCCGATCTTCGTGATTATCTTTTGAAACTTCACATTTATCCGCGGAAACTTGACATTTATCTTGCCTTACGAACCAAGCATAAGCCGTCATAAGGCTTATGGGTTTTCGGTTAAGAAATCGTAACTGGGCTTCGAGCTGCACTTTAGGTCTCTTTGGGCCGTCTTCGAATCGAAACGTTTATTACGGTTTCTTCTATAAATATGAACTTCCCGCGGTTTTTATCGTAAAGTTTGACTGATGACTTCGAGTGATGAGAAACAAAGAATTGTTTAGCCATGGCGTACGAGAGATAGCATTTAAGAGTAGATAAGAATGCATGGATTCGTGTCGTATCGACGTTTTGGGAGAGCTCAGTCGCTACGTAGCGACCAAGCCGTGTACATGCTCGATCGCTACATATCGACCGAGCTGTGTGCGTGCTCGGTCGCTACGTAGTGACCGAGCTTGGCTTGTGCGTGGTCCGATGGCCATACTTGAGCTTGTCCGTGGCCGATTTGGATACGTGTATGTTGCCTTCGGACAATCGGTATTTAATGGTTCGATTGAGATTGTAACAAAATTTTACCGGAAGGCTCTTTGTAAAGATTCTTTTTACGAAGAGTAACTTTCGTAAAAAATGTTCATGCTGATTTTTACGGAGATTTGGATGTTAACTTCGTTGTGAATGTTTTTTACCCCAACATCGGGTAGCTAGTTCTGCTCATCCACCGCCATTATCGCGTAGTTTAGATTACTCCCCTCCTTCTAGCGCCAAACTGTTAGGGGATTTTTGTGTAGGATCATTGTGCGTACCACAGAACGATGGATATGAGGCTAGTGTTTCGTATTGATTTGCTTGTAATAAGGTAGAATGAGACGTTTTATTAGATCAAAGAGCTGGAACTACAATAGATTGGTGTATAAACCCTAGTTCTAGCCGCCTAGCTCTAATCTCTAAGTCTCCAAGTGTCGATCCCCTGCTTTAGGGTTTAGGCTCCCCTTATATAGTTGTCTTGAGGTCGGCCTTAGTCGGTTTGAGTAGGTTAAACTCTTCCATATTCGGAAATATGGAAGGTTCACTCTATCAAAAGTTTTCCTTTTTCCCGGAGGAAGGGGGTTGTCCCTGGGACCGGACCCAAAATGCTTTATAGCAGGGACCCGGGGCGTCTCCTAAGGGGGACCCAGAGGCCGGTGTCCTGCCTGGGGTCTGGAGAAATTCAATACCTGAGTATTTTCCCCAACATTTTACCCCTTATTGCTCGATTTGGTCATCGAACTCGGGGAATAACCTGTGCACTCAAGTACACCGGAATTGCTCATTCTCAGCAGGCTTCCCTTAGGCAGGACATCGCTCCAGTAATCCTGCTATCCGGGGTTCCTCTCAGGCCGGAGCCAGTTCCCTGATAACAGACCGAGGTCTGACGCTATCTTCTTGAACCGATGATTTCTTGTTGAAGACGGAGAAGATCGGGGCATTTGGCAATGCTTTGGAGAGGGTGGAGCCTGGAGCTCTGGTGATTTCCGAATAAGAGGCCTTAGCACTTGCACATGGTGCTTAGAGGCAGGTCTGGAGGCTGGTGCGAAACTTTGTCGGAGATTCCGGATGCTTCGAAGGATACTCGTGTCGACTCTTCTTTTGGAGGTTTGTACCTTTTTGCGAAACTTCCCTTTTTAAGGAGGATTTCTTTTTCTCTTGCAAGGAACGAGTTTCCTTTTTTATGCTTGTTGTTTATGCCAGGGAATCTCTGGAATATTTAGAAACATTCCTTTTTCCTTTTCTGGCTCTGTGAAGAGGGGTGATCCGGATGTATATAAGGGCTCGCGATATCCTCTAATTGGCCTCAATCCAATTCCAGCGCTGACTTCCGGTTGAGAAAGATGAATCCCGAGCTGCTTGCATTTCCGTTCTCACTCGTGGGTGGCCGTCCAAGACCACGTCGTCTTTTCACCGATCCTTTCTGCTCTCCTATTCCTTCTTGGGGAGATGTTCCAGAGGCTGACAGTGAGGCGGTCCCGATGGCACCCCTGAGACGGCGCCGTTCCTGTTTCTTTGATGATGGTCCTCGTTCCAAGATTCGAGAGGGAGATCTTGCTAATATGCGGACGAAGTATGCGATTCATCATTCAATGGGGATGAGGAGCCCGTCTGAGTTCGAGCGTGCTCCAGATGGAGGAGCAAGTGAGGTAGCTATCTATGAGGAATATCTGGAAGCAGGCTTTCGGGGTGTTATCCCTTCCCTTATAGGCGAAGTATCCTCTTTCTTCGGTTTTTGTCCTTCTAAACTTACTCCCCTTACTTGGAGGACTTTAATAGCTATCCAAGTACTTGGGGAACGTCATGGATTTTCTGTTGGGGTACACGAGATTCTATATTCGTACTATTTTGCCCCTCTTGTGAACAAGGCATGGTTCTATCATCTCCGATCCCGATGGCACTCCTTTAGTTGAGGAACCTTCGAGGGGTATCAGGGGAAATTATCCCTTTAGGGATAGCTGGAACAATCGACATGTATTCGTGAAGATCCAGGAGCCTGTTGGTTTTCCCACGTCCTGGCGTACTGTCGGTAAGTTCTTCCTTGAGCTTCGCCGTTCCTTTCAGGTTTTTTTTTATTGATGCTTGGTTCTTGCTATCAGATGTGTCTCGTCCGGTTTCCTTTGCTGGAGAAGCGGTAGCAAAGCTTATAATGGGAGTTCCTCAACGATTTCGATGGGTGACATTTCTGGTGAGCAAGGAGGCCTTGCGTCATAGCCATGTTTGGGGTAAGCCTTCCCCTTTTAGTTTTCACCCGATAGTACTCCGTTTTCTTACTTCCTGCGTTGCTTTTTCTAGGGAACGTGGTGAGGCTCTTGGTGTCAGCCATCTATGATGAGCACCAGAAGGCTAAAACACGGAAGAGGCGTCCTTTTTATACTCCTCCGCCAAGATTGGCAAGGGCTGCTTCATTGGTTAATGGCTTATCTTCCACCTCGTCAACAGGTGCTGAAGCCATATCTAATGATGACCCACTGGTGGATGCTCACCGAAGGGTAATTGGCGAGGTGTTCTTTCTCCGTAGTCAGGTGCAGAACATGATGGCTCGCCGGGATCTGTTGATTCAGCAGGTGAAAGCGTCGGCCAGATGGAAGCTAATAAAAGAATGGCTGGAGAAGCGAGTGGAGCATTGGGATCCTAAAGAAGAGTATTGCCGACATCTGTTCCTGTGTGGGGGGGGGGGGGTTAGGGGATTTTTGTGTAGGCTCTTTGTGAGTACTACAGAATGATGGATAGGCTGGTAAACCGGGTGAGTTTGTATATATTTCGTAGGGGTTTTAGAGAATAATGGAAAGATAGGATTGAAGAGACTTTTATTAGATAGAACAAGTAAGATTACAAGGTATTGAGTAAGAACCCTAATTCTAGCCGTCTAATCTTAGTCTCTAAGCCTTGGAGAGGTCGATCCCTTGCTTTAGGGTTTTAGTAGCTCTTATATAGTCGTCTAGGAGTCGGTTCCATTAGGTTAAACTCTTCCATATTCGGAAATATGGGAGGTTCTCCTTATCGGAAGTTTTCCATTTTTGGAAGGGAGCTCGGTTTCAGGGACCGAACTCGGGGTTCCTTTTAGCGAGGACCTGGAGCATTCCCTTATCGGGGACCCGAGGGTCTGGGTCCTGCCAGCAGGCTGGAGGAAATGATACCGGGATTTTTTTCTCCAACAGTTTGCCCCTTATTTCTCGATTTCGTCATCGAAGTCGGGGAATAACCTGTGCACTCAAGTCAACCGGGGTTGCTTATTCTCAGCAGACTCCCCTTAGGCAGGACCCCAATCCATTGGTCTTGCTAGCATGGGTTCCACTCAAGCCGGAACTCATTCTGAACCCAGGTGAGGATTGACTCCTTCGTGTTTGACCGGAGTCTAGTAGTATTTTCTCTTATCTTCTGGAGATGACGAGGCTGGAGCTCTGGATTTTGAACCGCATGCGGGCTGGAGAGAGTTCTTGCTGGGAGAATCCATGGATCTTTGAGGCTATGATCCTTTGCTTTGAGGAATGGCGGGAGGGCTACGGAGTCGATGCTTTGACTCTGCAGATGAGGGAGTTCCTATTGGAGAGGACCGGGGCTTCTTAAGGCTGAGATTCCCTGAACTGGGGAAATAGTAAGGGGGATCCTTATGGTTCCCGTATTTTGGTCGAAATTTTTGGCGGGAAAAGGGGGAGCTCTTCGATGTTTGTCTCGAGATTCGTATTCACGCGTGGTCTTTCCCCCCCGATGCGTCTAAAGTTTTTCTAGGGTTTTTGATTCTACCCCTCTGATTCCTCCTAATTCCTTTAATTTCCTTTTCTCTCCCTCTCGAAGATTTCTTGTGATCTCCATATCTCGACTTGGGTCCTCATTCTGCAGGTAACTTCTCCTTCTCTTTCGCCTACTTTTAGATCCTTTCTTCCTTCCACTCTTAAGATGAGGACTGAGTCGGGTCTCTCTCTCCAGATTCTTCTTCCATAGGTAGTAGAGTTAGATCTAGTAGATCGAGGGTTGCTCCGACGGAATCTATGGATTCTTCCGATTCTTCTCTGGATCTGACCGCCAAAGCAAAAAATCCAAAAGCTATCGTTGCTAAGAGAGCTTCACCGGTAGGGGGGGAGCCGATATCCTCTGATTGGCCCTCCTTCAGTGATAGGGGCTGAGGAGGTCGCGGTTTGGAGGAAGAAGTACGAGCTCCCTGATGATGTTGCTATTCGAGTACCTAATCCAGAAGACATGGTTACTGATTTCGGTGTGGATGAGGTTCATGTCTACAAGGGTTACTTCACGTCTGGGTTCAGGGATCAGATTCCCTCTTTGGTAGCTAAGATGTCCGAAACCCTCGGGATTTCCCCAGGTCAACTAAACCCTCCGGCTTGGAGGACATTAATAGCTTTGCAGAATTTAGGTGACCTCAACGGACTTGTGATTGGAGTGGCTGAGGTCCTGTGTGTGGGAACCGAAATTCGCACTGTCGATTTCCGTTTAAATAAGGAAATTAGGAAAACCCTAATTTCCCAGAGGTCCCGGATATCTAGTTGAGTCGGAGATCGAATAACAAAAACGGAAATATGCCTAAATCGCTCTAAGTGCTGAGTTTGCTCTCAGAAAAGTCCCCCCCATGCCTCTCGCCTAGGACTCCTTATATACTGGCTCTTAGGTCGGTTTACGCTTTTTCCCTTCTGCCCTTAAGCCGCCATAGCATAAAAATTGAGATATTCCATTTTTTTCCGATCTTCGTAATTATCTTCAAAATTTTGTATTTATTCGCGGAAACTTGACATTTATCTTTCCTTGCGCACCAAGCGTAAACCACCATGCGGCTCATGGGCTGTTGGTTAAGAAATCGTGAGTTGGGCCTCGAGTCATATCTTAGGTCCCTTTGGGCCGTCTTCTGACTCGAAGCGTTTATTACGGCTTCTTTCGATAAAGAACGAACTTTCCGCGGTTTTTACATTAAAGTTTGATCGATAACTTAGAATGGCGGGGAACGTGAAATGGGTTCGCTACGATCTTCAGGAGATAGCATCGAAGGGTAGACGAGAATGCGTGGACTAATGTCGTATCGACGTTTCGGAAGAGCTTCGGCTCGAGCTCGGTCGCTACGTTGCGACCGAGCTTTGGCTCGAGCTCGGTCGCTATGTAGCGACCAAGCGGAACACGCGTTCGGTCACTGCGTAGCGACCCTTTTCGAGCTCTTGTCCGACGACTCGCGTTTCCTCGGCACAGTTTTTCGTAAGGAAAAATCTATTTCGAAAAAGTATTTGTCGAAGAAAGTTTTTCGTTTTCTTCTTCGGGGATTTGGACGTTAACTTCGCCGCAACCGTTTTCGACCCCAACAGTTAGTCCCCCAGCTCGTTGGGAGCATGGATTTCTAGTGAGATCCCAATGCGCGGTATGGCGAGTTCGGACGAGATTGGTGTATTTGGGCGAAGTTCGTGTCCAAAAATCCGCAAGTAAATAGTAATTTCTCATGCCTATAAGACGGAAGGTAATTTCTTCACAATCTTTACACTTACTCATTCTCATAGAGAGGTTTCTTGAAAAATT
>NC_027749.1:38466244-38466875 GCF_000695525.1 Brassica oleracea var. oleracea
GGTATGGCGAGTTCGGACGAGATTGGTGTATTTGGGCGAAGTTCGTGTCCAAAAATCCGCAAGTAAATAGTAATTTCTCATGCCTATAAGACGGAAGGTAATTTCTTCACAATCTTTACACTTACTCATTCTCATAGAGAGGTTTCTTGAAAAATTATTATTTTCTTTCTCTTTCTCTCTATCATTTCCTTCTTGATAAAAAAAAAAGAAAAACACGAGATGTTGAGTAAGAAGAGGAGTTCGAAGAAAGGGTCCTTGCCTGCGAACGTTTCTGAAGAGCTTCGTGTGCCAAAGATGGAATTCGTTCCTCATTCGGTAGACCCGGCCGAGAACGAGGCATGGTGGGTGGCTTGTTACGGTTCGATCACGCCTCCGAAAGAAAAATCGTTCCCGGTCATGGGAAAAATCATTCCCGGTTATGAACCATCGCCCGGTGGAGGTAGGTGCACCATGTAGGAGTACTAGTGAATTCCTCGAGGTCATGCGGTCGTTCTACCATATTTCAGATGCGGTGGAGTTCAGGGTTCCTCGTTAAGGAGAGCGCGCTAGTAGTCCCCCGGAGGGTTACTTTACCTGTTACGAAGCATTCGTAGTGCGCTGTCGTTTGTGGTTCCCGATTCCCGAAATTATC
>NC_027749.1:38467751-38469595 GCF_000695525.1 Brassica oleracea var. oleracea
CGCGGGCGGATGACTACGTTTTCGAGAGGGAGATGGAGTTAATGAAGGGTGGCATGAAGGATCATGTTCACGCTGAGAAGCTCATTTCTCCGATCGATGGGAAGATTCAGGGATTCTGGGATCCCATCCCGGTTTCTCCTGATACCGTAGAAACCACGACTGATTTTGCCGGTGACGATGAGGAAGTGAACTATCCCGCGGATGAATTCGGAGCTTCCTTGTCCGAGAATTTTAACTTTGATCTGTGAGCGTTTTGATGGGAAGAAGTTTTTCCCTTATCTAGTATTTTGCGGCCGAGTGTGACCTTTGTTCATATATGTCCGACCGAGTGTGGCCTTCGAACTTTGTATGGGCCTGTTTTGGCCGTTTTTATCGGGACTGGCCATTGGTGGTTTTGAACCCCTACAGCTATGCGGTTTATATAGTGGATGTTTGTTTGAGTTACTTTGTTTCGAGTAGGTTTGAAGTAATCATGAGTTGTCATCTCATATTTAACTTCGTTGAGGCGTTCAATCTGTTGGTTTGTTCGAGACGTGAGTTTTCGTAAAAATTTATTCTTACGATCTTTTGGGACCGTTGGGATATGAACGGAGAGACATGTTTTAGGATCTCGTATCGTTTAGATAAAATGTCTTTGAGATGCCTGAGACCAATGCGATGGGTTTAGGGCAAGACCTAGGTTTACTCTCGGTTTTAAGGTTTGTGCGGTGACTAGCCGGCTATCGGTTTTCCTGTTGCGATTTCTACCTGATTCGTACCGATTTAAAGTCCGCGATAGGTTCTCGGCTTATATGACTTCGAGGATGAATCGAACATCTTTCCAGAGACAATTTTTAAGTCAACTGGAAGTGCTAGAGACAAAATTTCGGATTTTTTTTGTAGCGCGCTTTCGTCCTTGTGTGGGACGTTCGAAGATCAAAAGAGTGATCAAGTTGCGTTTGTTTAAGACGGCCGATGTGTTCGTCGGGGCCAATCGACGAACGGAGTGTAAGATTTTTAGTGGTCGCGTTCGGAGAATTTGTTCGTATCGTCTCGATTTTAACTTGGCGACGTCTCGCAGTTATTTCGAAGACTATACATATATTTTCGGTGCTGAAGTGAGATTGTTTTGCAATTTTGGGCCATACGAGGCTGCTGGCAAGAGTATTAACGTTTGTAGATTTTCTAAGTGTGTTCTGAGACTGTTGCATCAATTGAAGCGCAAGTGTCTTAAAAAGGAGCGACGCATAATATAGTAAATTTTTTTTGAAATCTCTAAAAAAAATTCGATTACAATAACGCATCTTTTCCTATGTGGGAGTATACGAGTATACGCACCCACTCCCCCCCCCCCTTTTAGAGAGGGGGATTGCTGAACTCATCTTTGGGCGAGCTGCCTACGTACCTCTTTCGAGGATCAAGCCATCTCGTAGTTCTGTTTTATGCCGCGAGCATTTTCACTCGGCGGTTGTCGCCGTGCTGACTCCCTTGATCGTGATGACCGTGGCCTGGTCAGTGTTTTCTTCTGGATGTTCTGGTTGAGTTGTAGTGTCGGCTTCGGACTCATGTTGAGTTTCGACACCCGAAGTGTTTGCGTCAGTAGATGATGTTAAATCGTCTTTTCTTGAAACGTTTTTGGTCGAAGATTTATCAACCTTCGTGCGTTTGTGATTTGCCGTTGCAGAGGTCGTTATCTGCCTTAACTTGTGCTCTGAGAGGAAGCACAATCGCGACTGTTTTTGACATCCCCAGATAGCTGCGACTCCGTTTGGGGTCGGGAATTTGACTTCAGGTGGTACGTTGATGGAACGGCTTGCATGGTGTTGAGCCATGGGGTTCCCATGATCACGTTGTAGATGGCAGGA
>NC_027749.1:38470561-38470943 GCF_000695525.1 Brassica oleracea var. oleracea
GATGCGAGCTGTCGGAAACTTCCGATAGAGTTTCGCTTAAGGCGTGCGAACCATTCGAGGGCTGCTCCTTCTAGATTCTCGACGAACAGGCGGCAATAGCCGGCGTCTCTTTCTCCGTCCTTCAGCCTCTCTCTTCCCATCGTGATGTGGAAAGCCTGAAGGTGTGCTCTCGGATCGATCGTACCATCATACTTCGGTACTTTGATTTTTGCTGGATCGGATACCCTCATATCTGAGATGCGAGTGGTGAAAGGGGTCTTCCGAGCCCCTTCCAGCAGCCTGTTGATCTCGGGGGCCGCGCTGGTAGCGTGATGGATTTGAGATTTTATGGCTCTTACTTCTGCCGCAGTCTTGGTGATATAGTCGCGAAGATCGCGGATAT
>NC_027749.1:38470998-38479408 GCF_000695525.1 Brassica oleracea var. oleracea
GTCGGTTTGCTTTTCAGCCAGCTCTTCTTGTTCGTTCCAATAGAGGATATCCTCCTCCTCTGTCATTGGTTTGTCGAACGGAGAGTTTTCCCGAGTGAATTGGCTTATGGTCCTCCTCGGATGTCTTTCGACGTCCTCATCAGTATCGTTGGAGACATCGCTAGGATCCAGGTCGACTTCCTCGACTCCGTTGTCCTCCGAAGTCTTCGCGGGAGGCGGAGGGCTTTCGGGGTTTCCCTTTTCGATGAGGGATTTTTCGCTAGGGTTTTGACCCGAAGGTTGTTCCTGCGCTGCTCCAGGCCGGTCAATTGGGGTTGCGAAGTCGAGTCTTTTCCCGCGGACTTTAGTAGTTCCGCGGGGGCGGATTGCTCGAGTCTTTGCCGTTAAAGTTTCCACTTGTTTGGTCAAGGTGCTCACGAGCTTATCCTGTTCTTCCGACCTTTTTTCGTAGGTGGCGAACATCTTTTTAAACTTCTCGAGCGCCGCGGCGTTGGCTGGTACGTTGGCTGCGGATAAATCCGCTGCGGGAGTGTGGAGATCAGTGCCACTGCTTCCGGTAAGAGGAGTCTGCACGTTATCCGCGTCGTCAGTTGACATGTCTGGTTGAGCGTGATGTGGTTGAGAGTTAGATTGATCCGTATCCCCCTCCTTCTAGCGCCAAACTGTGGGAACCAAAATTCGCACAATCGATTTCGTTTAAATAAAGAAACTAGGAAAACCCTAATTTCCCAGAGTTCCCGAATATCTAGTTGAGTCGCAGCTCGAATAACAAAAACGGAAATATGCCTAAATCGCTCTAAGTGCTAAGTTTGCTCTCAGAAAAGTCCGCCCCCTATGCCTCTCGCCTAGGACTCCATATATACTGGCTCCTAGGTCGGTTTACGCTTTTCCCCTTCTTCCCTTAAGCCGCCATATCATAAAAATGGAGATATTCCATTTTTTCCGATCGTCGTAATTATCTTCAAAATTTTGTATTTATAAGCGTAAACCGCCATGCGGCTCACGGGCTGTTGGTTAAGAAATCATAAGTTGGGCCTCGAGTCATGTCTTAGGTCCCTTTGGGCCGTCTTTTGACTCGGAGCGTTTATTACGGCTTCTTTCGATAAAGAACGAACTTTCCGCTGTTTTTACGGTAAAGTTTGATCGATAACTTAGAACGGTGGGGAACGTGAAATGGGTTCGCTACGGTCTTCGGGAGAAAGCATCGAAGGATAGACGAGAATGAATGTACTAATGTCGTATCGATTTGGAAGAGCTCGATCGCTACGTAGCGACAGAGCGGAACACGCGTTCGGTCGCTGCGTAGCGACCCTTTTCGAGCTCTTGTCCGATGACTCACGTTTCCTCCGCAAAGTTTTTCGTAAGGAAAAATCTATTTCGAAAAAGTATTTGTCGAAGAAGGTTTTCGTGTTCTTCTTCGGGGATTTGGACGTTAACTTCGTCGGAACCGTTTTCGACCCCAACACTGTGTTCTTACTCTGTCTCTCCTCTAAGTGGCGCAGAGTGGAGGTATCACCTTCATCCCAAGGCAACGAGCCCCTAGTTAGAGAAATTCTCAAGAAGGAGAGAAAACGGCTTCCGGCCTTTGAGGGAAACTGGACGGAAAAATTCGCCTTTATGCACCTCCCGGGCTCGTCTTCTCTTTGAGACAGGCTCCAGAGATCGACGTCCGAGGTTTCTCTGTCCATGAACATGGAATACTGCTTGAGAAACTCTACTGCAAGTTGGCGGAAACTTCCGATGGAATTTCGTTTTAGGCGAGAAAACCATTCAAGCGCGGCTCCTTTGAGATTTTCGACAAAGAGGAGGCAGTAGCCAGCGTCTCGTTCGCGTTCCTTGAGTTTGCACCTCCCCATCGCGATCTGGAAAGACTGCAGGTGCGCTTTCGGGTCGGTGGTGCCATCGTAGATGGGAATTTTGATCTTCCCCGGGTCCGAGACGTTGGTCTCAGTAATCCGGGCAGTGAACGGGGTTTTGCGTGCTTCCTCGGGAAGTCTGTCGATCTCGGGCGCAGCGCTTGTCGTGTGGTGGATTTGTGATTTCACCGCTTTCACCTCCGCTGCGGTTTTCACGATGCACTCGCGGAGATCGTAAATCTCATCAGGATTTCTGGCAGCCTTGTGAGCTTGTCTGTGTTGGCCGCGGTGGATCCAGGCCTGCTTCTCGGCCAGCTCCTCCTGTTCTACCCAATAGAGGTTTTCTTCTTCCTCGGTCATGGGTTTTTTGAAGGACGCGTCCTGCCGAGCGGACTGGCTTCGCGTTCTTCTTGGGTGGATGTCAGCACCGTCGTCCGAGTGATCAACAAAGAGGTCTTATTTCTGAATTCGCGTTTGAGCGTGAACAACAGGTAAGATCCTAGGCCACGAGAGCTGTCGGTATGTTCGCTAGTCTAGCCACCTAAGTTCTAACATAGTCTAGTCGCAGCTCGGTAGTAAAAACGGAAAAATGCCTAAATTGGTCTAAGTATTAAGTTTGCTCTTAGAATGCTCTCTATTTTCTCTTCGTCCTAGATCCTCCTTATATACTCCTCCTTAGGTTGGTTTACCTCTTCTCGGGCCGGATTTGTCGCGAACCGGGCTTTTCCATATTTCCTTCTTCTTTGTGATTATCTTCGGAAATTTGACATTTATCACTTCCCGCAGATGCGATAAACCGTCATACCAGTTTTTGGGTTCAAATCTTTTGGGACCAAAGATGGGCCGTTGTTTTTTTTTGACGGAACATTGGTGTTGTATCCACGGACCCGAGGACTGAGTTACCGAAACTTTGGACGAAGATGCATGGTTATGGGATGGGACCGAGTTCGGAATGGTCCATGGAGAATTGGCTGCGCTCGCCGGGTGAACTGATCCGCGGCACGATCGAGCTCGCCGGCGAGCCGACCGGCAACACGGTCGTGCTCGCCGGGCGAGCTGGCCCGTGTCACGGCCGAGCTCGCCGGCGACTCGACCGGCAACACGGCCGTGCTCGCCGTGCAAGGTGGCTCGTGTCGCGGCCGTGCTCGCCGGCGACTCGACCGGCATCACAGCCGTGCTCGCCGGGCGAGCTGGCTCGTGTCGCGGCCGAGCTCGCCGGGCGATCCGTTTCGGCTGTTCGTTTTCTCGGCTTTTGAAGTTTTGACCGAGATTCGGTTTTTCTGAGGACTTTCGGACATCGATTCTGTCGTGACCGATTTTGACTCCAACACTAGTGTAAGCTTTCCACTTTCTTCCATACCTCTTCTTATAGTTGCTGACTTGATCTACTTTCATGTGCTAGGTGAGATGTCAGGATCCAAGGGTGACGAGGCTATGGCAAAGTACAAGAAGGCTCTTGAGGTGATGTCCGCAAGGAAAGCTGCCCCCAAGCGAGTTTCTCCAACCGAAGACGATGACAAGGTGCAGATTATCAGGAGTAGCAAATGCCAGGCGGTTTCTGCTGCAGCTCCTTCCTCTTCCAAGAAGAAATCCAAGGCATCAGGCTCTTCTCCTAAAGGTTCTCCCTCTGCCCCTTATGACTGGGCCACAATGCTCACTAACCTCAACGCAAAGGTGTTCCCTTCGACTCCGGGGCTTCTGGCAACGGAAGCAGATTCTTCCATGGCTCCAGGGTGACTTTCTTCATGTAATACCTCATACGATTCTTTAGTCTTTTGGTTCTGGCTGCTGATCAGAGCTTATGCGTAGGTGGCGTCTCAACTATACCATCTCGGGGAGAGGATGGAAGGTGCAGCTTCTACAAAAGTCGAGATGGATACTCTGGCTTCCCAGCTGCGCGAGGAAAAAGATGCTTCTCTAGCCAAGGACAAGGAGATCAAGGCGTTGAGGTTCAAGGTGCGGAACCAAGAGGAAGCAGGGGAGTGGCGGCAACAGAGAACGTCTCCCTGAGGGGCCAACTGAAGAATAGGGAGGAGGAGCTGAACGATCTGAAGGATGCCGCGGAAACCTTTGAGGCCTAGAAGGCCATGGCTGTGAATGGTGCCAAGGTCGTGGCCCGATGGGAGCTGATGCGGGAGTGGCTTAGTGGGCAGACCGATAGCTGGGATCCCGTGAATACCCTAGAGCAGTACAAGACGGTGAAGATCACCGAAGCCGAGCTTCAAGGACTCCCAGCTCCCTCCTTTGAGTATGAGCCTCAGGTTCCTAGTGATGAGGAAGTAAAGAAGACGCCGGAGCCCGCTGCTGATGACCCTCCTGCAAACTGATCCCGATATTTTGTTATTCGTACTCCTGACCCCGCAGAGGGGTTTTATTTTGTAACTGCCGTTGGTGAAGGCTTTAAAACTCTGGACCAGGCCTTTGTGCCATTTTATTTTGCTGTTTCAAACGATCGCCCTGTTGTGGCCTTTTGATATATGCTTTCCGGATTTGTATTTTTTGTTTGCTTGCTTGTCCTTCGTCTTTGGGATCTTTAGCTCTGTGATTTCCAACAATCTTTCGGGAGTTTGCAGGTTGTTTGAGTGACCCTGGGATCCTGAAGCTTGACTCATTAGTCAGGATTAGAGAGCTGGTGAATACTGCTCAAGTGAGCTAAGCATTGATTGCTTGAGGGTCTCTTATAGGACCTGGGCCGCATGGGCTCTAGATGTTATGGTTGTCGGAGGACCCATGGATCCCAGGTGTTAAGGTTCCTTGAAACCTTTGGACTTGCAATGATCAGACCTCGTGGGTCTCGTATGACTGGATCTCCTCTGGGGATCCTGGGGTCAGTTGGAGAATTTTAATAATCTTAGGACCCGGGGGTCTCTTCTTAGGGAACCTGTCGGTTCTGGACCCTGAGGTCTTGAGTTGGATACGTGGTCTTTGGACCCTGGAGTCTCTTTAGGGAACCAATAAGTTCTTGGCCCTGAGGCCTGTCTGAGCCCGGAGTTCTTTCTCAGAACACGGAATTAAGGTTTTAAAGGGACCGCATTCTGCCACCCTAGGTGAGGCCACTCTCGGTACCTGTTGGGGTATCGCAATCTACCGCTCGGAAGCTGGTCACTATCGAGTTCCCGTGCTGCATGCTGCTTTTTGCAGAAAGCCACTATCAGACTTAGCGGGTGCTGGTGTGGGTGAAAACCCAAGTGCCAGGCTTTGCTACTTTCTACGTCTGGAGAAGTAGAATATTATGTGGTGCTCCCGGAGTTTTGCACTTGCTCAAGGGCAATTATACCTCGTGGCCCCTGTATTATTCTAGCACGTAGCGTTTTAATAAAGGTACTTTCACATTTTTGGTATTTTTGTTTTGGACCCGGATATGCCTGAGGCTATACAGGGGTTTTAGGTAGTATTGACGGCATACTCGGGCTTGCGCAGACTCATTCCTACCTTATGTCTCATACCCGTTTTGTTTTTTCGTGGTCGTACCACTTGTCATTAAGGGTTGGCCAGGATCGAAGGTCTCTTGGACCTGATCCAACTTGTTTGCCCCTTTAAGTATTATGGCATTCCTACTACTCTTTTATAGTCGGAACTATTTTATTATATAAGCTTTGTCCGGAGACGTTTCAGCGTACATAGGAGCAGGAAAACATAATGCTTAAATAATAGATAAAATAATTAATAGAAATCATGGCCCGGAGACCGTACAAGATATCAGCTTGCGAGGTACCCAGAAGGTTAGCCATGTTTTACCTCTTGTTGCTAGGTGATCCGCAGGGTTTGACTTGCTTTTGGGACGAGCGTCCTTGCTGGAGGGTTCATCCTTCTTCTACGGGGTTCTGCCTCTTTCTTGGGTCTAGGGACCGCAGTCGAGACTTGTTTCATGCCCCAGACCTTAGTCTTCGGGGACCACTGTCTCTTGTTGATGAAGCTTTTCAGCACTTCCATGAAATGTGTAGTCTCATTCATCCACCGAAGCGACCAGGTTCGGAGGCCTCCTGCCTGGCCAAGTGTCTCCAACCTGCGTTTGCGAGGCGCCCTTTGCTCCGGAGCCGTCCGATATACCCACTGAGGAGGTCTCCTTGAAGTACTCGTGCCCCACTTGTTTATCCGCGAGACCACTGGCTGATACCTGATAAGGTTTTCGGTGATCTTGTCTATGTGAGGCGGGGGACAAGGGTCCTGCGAGGACCAGGTCTTGCGAGCAGATCGACCTCTGAGGATTCCTCGGGTTCTTGGAATGATTCAAGGTCCGCCTTCTCCAGAACGACCCCCAATTACTTGTATCATTGACCTCTGATCCCTGGGTTTGAGGGGTCTGAGGTCTTCTCTGTATTTGCTATAAGATCTTGGTCTTCCCCTTCAGGGTGGTCTGATAGCAGGATCGAGAGTTCTCCTGGTCTCCCCTGATTATTCTGATGCCCCAGGGTGTAGGTAACTTCACCATCTGATGAAGGGTTGAAGGGACTGCTCCCATGGCGTGAATCCATGGTCGTCCCAAGATCATGTTATATGCCGATTGACAATCTACGACCAGGAATTTGGTAGACATGTTGACCCCTTCAGCGTATACTGGGAGGATAGCCTCTCCGGCGGTTTACTTGACCTCGCCGCTGAACCCGATGAGTGGTGTTACCTTGCGCGTCAGGGTGCTCTCCTCCAGCCCTAGATCGTGGTATGCCGTCTGGAAGATAATGTTGCTGGAGCTGCCGTTGTCTACTAGTATTCTTTTCACCAAGCAGTTTGCTACGGTGAGAGAGAAAACTAGAGCATCATGGTGGGGAGCTAGGATCTTCTCTTGCACCTTAGCTGTGAAGCTTATCTCGTCGGTGCCTAGAAGTAGGCGCTTTGGTTTGGTCGTTTCCAGACCATGCTTTGCGTTACGGGTGCTTTTCTTTGCGGCTGCGTGGCTCATTCCGCTTACTTCCGAACCTCCGGATATGAAATGACACGAGCCAGCTCGCCCGGCGAGCGCGACCGTGTTGCCGGTCGACTCGCCGGCAAACTTGGCCGCGACACAAGCCAGCTTGCCCGGCGAGCACGACCGTGTTGCCGGTCGACTCGCCGGCGAGCTCGAGAAAAACCGAATCTCGGTCAAAACTTCAAAAGCCAAGAAAACGAACAGCCGAAACGGATCGCCCGGCGAGCTCGACCATGACACGAGCCAGCTCGCCCGGTGAGCACAACCGTGTTGCCGATCGGCTCGCCGGCGAGCTCGACCGTGGCACGGATCAGCTCGCCCGGCGAACCTGGTCCCATCCCATAACCATGCATCTTTGTCTGAAGTTTCCTTAACTCAGTCTTCGGGTCCGTGGATACGACACCAATGTTCCGTCTTAAAAACATCGTCGAAAGTCTTCGGGAAGTTGGGAAGGTTATGTCTCTCGAACGGTTTCCTATTCTTCGTAGTAGAGCAGGTTACGGTTAACTTAACACCAGCTGCCTCGGCTATGCGAAGAAACAGGGTTCCGTTGGAAGAACCATGCCTATACCAACGGTTACTTCGCGAGTGACATCGTAAAAACGCTTAAGTCTCGATACGTCCCAAAGAGGGTCCGAATTGCGGACAACGGCCCATCTATGGACCCAAAAAACTTGAGCCCAAAGACTGGTATGACGGTTTATCTCATTCGCGGGAAGAGATAAATGTCAAATTTCCGAAGATAATCACAAAGAAGAAGGAAATATGGAAAAGCCCGCTTCGCGACAAATCCTGCCCAAGAAGAGGTAAACCGACCTAAGGAGGAGTATATAAGGACGACCTAGGACGAAGAGGGAGAGCACATCAGAGCAAATTAGCACTTAGAGCAATTTAGGCATCTTTTTCCGTTTTTACTTCGACTCAACTAGTTTAGATTTAGGTCGCTAGACTAGCGAACGTATCGACAGGTCTTGTAGCCTAGGTCTTTACTTGTTGTTCACGCTCAAACGCGAATTCGGAAATAAGACATCTTTGTTCTCTTTTCGCTCTTTTACGATTTATTGTTTTCGAATCTTTCATATTGATTGTGTTGTGCATGGCCCAGCAGATAACCGGGACCTTCAGGGAAGTCTAGGTTAACTTGGCTTTCCTCCAAAACACGACGGTGTGAATTACGGTTCCCACGGTTTGGCGCTAGAAGGAGGGGGGGGGTACGGATCTATCTCTCTCGCAACCACACACGCTCAGTCTGATATGACGACCAACGCTGACAAAGACCCGCAAACGCACGACGGGACTCCCGTCGATGCCAACGCTGATAAAACTCCAGCTGGAAACGTATCAACGGTCACTGCCGACACCGCGATACTAGACCAGATGAAGGAAATATTTGCCTCCGCTCAGAAAAAGTCGGACGAACAAGGAAAACTCGTGGCCTCTCTCGCAAAACAGGTGGAAACCTTAACGGCGAAGGCCAGAAGCAAAGCCCTGCGTGGGACCACAAGAGCCCGCAGCGGTAGAAGACTTGATTTCGATACTCCGGGCAAACGAGCTGCACACGCGGACAAGGCTTCCTCAGGCCAAAACCCTGATGAAACGCTCCAGCCAGGTGCACAGCCAACTGCGGAGAACCTTCCACCTCCTACCG
>NC_027749.1:38479485-38481452 GCF_000695525.1 Brassica oleracea var. oleracea
GAACAAGGAAAGACCTCCGGAAACACCTGGACCAGGAACCAGTACAAGGATAACTCCTACTGCGAGTTCCACCAGACCAAAGGGCATTCCACTACCAACTGCAAAGTTCTCGGCGCAAGGCTAGCCGCAAAACTCCTTGCTGGCGACCTCTCGAAGGTCACTAGCATAAAAGATCTCATCCTGGATTCCGACCGCCCTCCCAGGACAGATAAAGAGTCTCCCGTGAGGGACGCACGAGCAAACCAGTCTGGCGAGAAACGCGGAAGAAGACAAGATGACCATGGAGACACTAGTACCCGCCGGAGGATAAACATGATCATCGGAGAATCGTAATTCTACCGCGACTCTGTTTCATCCATCAAGGCCTACGGAAGAAATGCGGAAACAAGTTCTAACTGGACGACTCGGTCCCCGATCGACAACGCTCCAAACGATACGATTGTTTTCGAGGAGAAGGAAACCATCGGACTCGATAAACCTCCCTGTGACCCGCTGGTCATCGACTTGGTGATTCGAGACCTCGAAGTGGGAAGAATCCTCATCGACACAGGCAGCACGGTCAACGTCATTTTCCGCGACACCCTCCGAAGAATGAACATCAAACTCGGGGAAGTCATCCCGGAACCAAAACCCCTGATTGGTTTTTCGGGCACAACATCAATGCCCCTCGGATCGATCAAACTTCCGGTCATGGCAAGGGAAGTCACGAAAATCGTTGACTTCGCCGTAGTCGATAACCCGGCCATCTATAATGTTATCATAGGAACCCCATGGATCAATGCAATAAAGGTGGTACCGTCGACTTACCACCTTAGCATCAAGTTCCCAACACCAAACGGAACAGCAGTAATCTGGGGATGCCAGAAACAATCTAGGCTCTGCTTTTTGGCCGAGCATAAGCTACGACAAACTCGGAACACCCCTGCGATTAGCCCGAAGCGAGTCAAGAAAACTCAGAGTACTCCCGAAGGTTCCACAAAGAGCGATTCGGAATCACTCGCCCAGGCAACGGCTCCGGACAGCGACGCGATCCCAGAGTCCATCGCCTTACCAGCGGAAAACCCGACTCACGAAATGGCCGCCGATTTAACTAAAGCCTCAACGGCCGAAGTAACAGAAACGGCCCTATCCAACGAGTAGGAACGCCCGCAACAACAAAGCAGAACTACGAGATGGCTTGATCCTCGAAAGAGGTACGTAGGCAGCTTGTCCTATTGACAAGTTCAGCTATCCCCCTCTCCAAAAGGGGAGGGGGGGGGTGTGGGTACGTATACTCGTATACTCCCACAAAGTTCAGAATATCCACACATGTACTCGATATTTTCAAAACTTTTCCAATAAAACTCATTTTATTTCGGTCTCCTAATTCACTTGCAATAAGCCAAAACAATCGGAGATTAACCTGAGAAACACCCAAGACAAGGGTCTCCAAACACGCATACCTTTCAAGCAGTCCTTGGATGGGAACTAACTTAAACAACAATCACTGCGTATCAATGGTCAAGCAAGACCAAATACATCTTCTCTAAAAACGAAGATCGTAACTTTCTCACCACAAAGGATATACCTTCCGGAAAAAGCGAGAGGTCGTAAATATTTTCGAGAGATACTATCCAAACACACGGTCCGTCCGCGACTCCAAAAAAAAAAACAAATTGCCCGTCGATTGGCCTCGACGGACAAACCCAAAACGTTCTCAAAAAAGAACTCGTAGTCTAACTATCGTAAAAGTAAAGGTTCTCTTACATCCGACGAGGATACCATAGCGCGCTATACAAGAAATCCAAAATTTTGGTCAGCCCTCCAGACGGTCTCTGGAGAGTGCTCGGTTCGTTCCATACAAGTCATATAAGCCGGCGCCAAGTCGCAGACTTTAAATCGGAAAGAACCAGGTGGAAATCGATCCACTAACATCTCAACACATGATACGAGATCTTAAAAACATGTCCCATCGTCTATATCTAATA
>NC_027749.1:38481481-38481720 GCF_000695525.1 Brassica oleracea var. oleracea
AAACGTTTCCGAACGCCCTCGTTCAGTAAGAGCAAACAAACAAGACGATAAACTAAGAGTTAAGATACGAAGTGACTACTCGTATCTTTCCCTCACACTTGGCTGAAGTATAAACTGAAACGCACAGAATGTGAATCATTCATCATATATATAGAAGCCGCACAAAACGGCTAGGACCCAAAGCCACCAAACGGCCGGTCTCAAACACATAGTTCACATAGCCTAGCAAGGCCATAAAA
>NC_027749.1:38481879-38489196 GCF_000695525.1 Brassica oleracea var. oleracea
CCTCTCCGTCCGCGACTCCGGCACCTTCATCACCAACACCGGTTCCCGCTTATGCCGTGTCCTCCGAGACCTCGATGGAATCCCAAAGCTGTCGGACCTTTCCTTCGATCGGAGGAACCAAGGATTCGGCATGGGCACACCCGTTCATAAGACCCGACATCTCAGCGACCTCGGCAGGAAAAGAGAAGTCCTCGTTCTGCGACTTGTAGAGGGTAGCAACCGAGCCACGACACTCGCGAAAATCGTCCACGAATTCTTGAGCATCCTTAAAGCTCTCGAATTCGGTGGCAAACAAAGCAGCCCTCCGCTTCATTTCGGCGACAATCGCTATCTTTCCTCTCCTCTCCGCACGGACAAGGACCCGAAAATGGAGCTCAGCCTGTCTCCAGCTCTGCTCTTCGACCTCCTTCCGAAACCGAAAGAGTTCTCTTTCAGCCTCCTCGGCTTTGACCTTCAATCTTTCGACAAACGATTACGTCTAATTCCACCAAGAACAGACCATACCGCAAGCTAGGACCTAACACCCAGGTCCACGGATCCTAGCTAGCTGGGGGGCTAACTATTGGGGTCAAAATCGGTCACGTAGTAAAACCAGGAGGGAGGTCGGCAAAAAAGTCGCTGGGAGGGGGAACCTCGCTGGTTCCACTCCTTTCCCCTAGGGAGAAACTAGGGTTCCATTCTGGCAGCAGAGGGTTTCCCAAGACGTTCTCAGAGGCAACTCCCTTGCCTTTCCGAGACCTGGTTCTCTACCTCTGAGCAGGCAAGACATCAATGACCGATTCTACGTCATACGGAACGTCAAGAGGCTGAGAGACGGCTCGAGATCGATGGAGCTCCACCGCGCTTCGAATCCGTTCAACGGTGAAGGAATTCCAGAAGAACGGCCTACCGCGGAGAAGATCTCGCTTGGCAAAAAGATCGCCGGGAGTCGGCAGGAGTCGGCAGAAGGATCCTGTTCACTGCAAGATAATAAATAAAAATCATCTTCGCATGTTTTCAAGGTATCCAAACGAAAAACATAGCTATTCGTATTACCACGGGTGAAGTTCCACTCCCGACAGAATAGGTGGAGGGAGCTCTCCTCGACAGACTCCCCATCTATCCGGACAAAGAAAAAGCGCTCGACGGTCCGACGTGTGGGCACCTTTTTATTTACCTTCAATCTTTCGACAAACGATTACGTCTAATTCCACCTAGAACAGACCATACCGCAAGCTAGGATCTAACACCCAGGTCCACGGATCCTAGCTAGCTGGGGGGCTAACTGTTGGGGTCAAAATCGTTCGTCTGACTTGGGTGATGGAATCGATGTCCGAAAGTCCTCAGAAAAACCGAATCTCGGTCAAAACTTCAAAAGCCGAAAAAACGAATAGCTGAAATGGATCGCCCGGCGAGCTCGACCATGACACGAGCCAGCTCGCCCTCTAGCTCGCCCGGCGAGAGCACGACCATGTCGGCTCACTGGCGAGCTCGACCGTGGCACGGATCAGCTCGCTCGGCGAGGGCGGCCAATTCTCCGTGGACCATTCCTAACCCGGTCCCATCCCATAACCATGCATCTTCGTCCGAAGTTTCCGTAACTCAGTCTTCGGATCTGTGGATACGACACCAATGTTCTGTCTAAAAAACATCGTCGAAAGTCTTCGGGAAGTTGGGAAGGTTATGTCTCTCGAACGGTTTCCTATTCTTCGTAGTAGAGTAGACTACGGTTAACTTTACACCAACTGCCTCGGCTATGCGAAGAAACAGGGTTCCGTTGGAAGAACCATGCCTATGCCAACGAGACGGTTTCGTATTCTTCGTAGTAGAGCAGGTTACGGTTAACTTAACACCAACTGCCTCGGCTATGCAAAGAAACAGGGTTCCCTTGGTAGAACCATGCCTATACCAACGGTTACTTCGCGAGTAAAATCGTAAAAACGCTTAAGTCTCGATACGGCCCAAAGAGGGTCCGAATTGCGGACAACGGCCCATCTATGGTCCCAAAAGACTTGAGCCCAAAGACTGGTATGACGGTTTATCTCATCCGCGGGAAGAGAACAATGTCAAATTTCCGAAGATAATCACAAAGAAGAAGGAAATATGGAAAAGCCCGCTTCGCGACAAATCCGGCCCAAGAAGAGGTAAACCGACCTAAGGATGAGTATATAAGGAGGACTTAGGACGAAGAGGGAGAGCACATCAGAGCAACTTAGCACTTAGAGCAATTTAGGCATCTTTTTCCGTTTTTACTAATCGAGCTGCGACTCAACTAGTTTAGATTTAGGTCGCTAGACTAGCGAACATACCGACAGCTCTTGTAGCCTAGGTCTTTACTTATTGTTCACGCTCAAAAGCGAATTCGGAAATAAGATCCTTTTATTCTCTTTTTCTGCTTATTTTCATTTTATTCTTTCATATTGATCGTGTCGTGTGTGGCCCAGCAGATAACCGGGACCTTCAGGGAAGGCTAAGTTAACTTGGCTTTCCTTCATCGACTGTGTGAATTTTGGTTCCCACGCTTATCTCGTCGGTGCCTAGAAGTAGGCGCTTTGGTTGGGTCGTTTCCGGACCATGCTTAGCGTTACGGGTGCTTTTCTTTCCGGCTGCGTGGCTCACTCCGCTTACTTCCGAACCTCCGGATATGACATGGATCACCCGATCTTGGTGAGGTGGTGAGGTTGGTGCAGCTCCTTTGGGTTTCCCTGCTGTCTCTTTGCTGAGGTGGGCCTTGGCCTTCTCTGAGAGGAATTCTCAGAGATACCCCTTTTGGAGTAGTTCCTTGACCTCGATCCTCAGGGCGATGCAGTCTTCGGTTTTGTGGCCATGTTCGCGATGGAAGTCGCACCAAATTTCCGGGTTCCGGAACGAGTCAGGTGCTTTCATCTTTGGAGGCCATTTAACCTGTTAGCCCATCTGTTTCAGTGCGTTGACTAGTTCTGGTGTTGATACTGAGAGATGGGAGATATCGGGCCAGGTAGATACCGACATCCCTTCTTCCTTCTCTTGAGGCCGATACTGGAACCTGCCCCTGTTCCTATTACCAGAGTCTTTGGATCCTTTCTGGGAGGATCTTCCCTCTCGGTCTCCTCGATCTGATCGGGCTGACCTTTGGTCCTGCTTTGGCTGATCCTTGGCACGGCTAGCCACATCTTCACCTAAGCCCAGGCTTGGGACAACACATCTTCCATGGTCTTACAAGGGTACATGGTCAACTCTTTGTATAGCCCCCCATCTAGAAGTAGACCACTTTTGAAGGTAGAGATCGCGGTAGGATGCTGCATTCGGGGACCACCACTTTCTCCTGACCCCCATCTGGAAGTAGACCTCTTTTGAAGGCAGAGATCACGGTAGGGATGCTGCATTCGGGGACCGCCACTTTCTTCTGGTTGAAGTGGGCAATGTAGTCTCGCAGGGGTTTTACTCGATGCTGGAGGGTCTCGTAGAGACCATCTGAAGTCTTCTCCAGGCTCCTACTGCTTGTGAATTGCTCCACGAATTTGTCGCTCAGGCCTGCGAAGGAAGATATGGACCTGGTGGGGAGATTGATGAACCATTGCAAGGAAGGTCCGATAAGAGTGGAACCGAACCCTTTGCAGATCGTAGCTTCGCGGGACTCCTTAGGGAGTGCAACCGCCAACATCCTTTGTTTGTACCGCGGGATGTGATCGTCGGGGTCGCCAGTACTGTCATACATCTTGATGCTGGGGAAGGAGAACTTTCTAGGCATCTCGACTGAGGAGATTTCCTCCACGAAGTGGGTATCGGTGTAGGAATTTGGATTGCTCCTCCGGATTGGGGGAGCTACTCTTGGTAGGCGTTCTACCATGTACTGCATGGCGTCGGATCTCTCAGAGAAAATCTGCTCAAGGTAGGCGGTTATGGAGGACTCTGTTGCCGCAGCCCTCTCGGGTGCTTCCTTCCCGGGTTCCGGCTCGGAATCGCTCTCTTCCAGGTCGTGGATTTGAGGATTCTGGGTCCCTTCCCGAGTTGCCCCAGCTACTCCCGACGTAGGAGGTGTATCGGTTGTGCCCTCTCCAGAGTTGGGAGTGTTCAGGTTTCCCATGGGCCGAATTTTGGTATTGAAATGACGCTTCTTGTTGCATGTTGCGTTGAGGGCTTGATTCTGGTCCCGGAGGACAGTGTTCTCCGACTGAAGCTGGCTTAGCTTCTCGGCGCTTTGCTCCATCTGTTTGGAGTGTTCGTCAAGTTTCTCCTTCAGATTTTGAAATTCTGAAGAGAGGTCGGGGTTCTCTCCGGTAGTCTCCCGAGCACGGTGCATGTCGATGATTTGGCTTTGCAAGCCGTCTATTTGCTTTTGAAGCTCAGCTGTCGGAATCCTTGGAGAGGTCGATTCCTTGCTTTAGGGTTTTAGTAGCTCTTATATAGTCGTCTGGGAGTCGGTTCTATTAGGTTAAACTCTTCCATATTCAGAAATATGAGAGGTTCTCCTTATCGGAAGTTTTCCATTTTTTGGAAGGGACCTCGGTTCCAGGGACCGAAATCGGGGTTCCTTTTAGCGGGGACCTGGAGCATTCCCTTATCGGGGACCCGAGGGTCTGGGTCCTGCCTGGAGGCTGGAGGAAATGATACCGGGATATTTTTCCCCAATAGGGGGATCGACCAGCAGTCGGGGAGTTTCTCCCAGGTCGCTACCCCGAGATCTGTTGTGGGGTCGCGATTTTCGGAGGAGCCTTCTTTCTGAATGATTTTTCTTCTTTTTTGTTTCTGAAATTCTGGCTTTTGTTGAATCTCCTTGTTTTCGGATAATGGCTCTTTGTAGTCCCCTTTGGTTTTTGGAATAATCGGCTCTTCACAATTCTCTTTTTACGCACTATTTCCTATTGCTTTGCATGCTCTGATGGTAGTACTTTGAACTTTTAAGAGGATCTTCCCCGCATGTTTCTCGGTTGAGATGAGACTCGTAGTATATGATCGCTCTTTATCCTCTTCGTAGGTTAGATAATAGAATCCTGGAGATTATGCAGGGACCAGAAAATCGTCTAGGAACCCGGAAGTTACAGCTAGGACCTGAGAGATTGTGATAACCCGCCCTTCGAGATATAAATGGTCGAGACAGAAGACTGGTCGAACATCTACTTGGTGGTCGAGTCGCGGGCGATAAGGATCAATCGAGAAGTTTTGAAGTACGAGGTGGTCGAAGAAGTGATCGTGGGTGAACCATGAGTCGAATAATCTGCTCGACCATGGTTAGGCAATGTCTTAGATTAATAAGACGGACGTTTTGGAAGCATAACATTTTTGGAAACACGACGACGGTTAGAAGCTCGAAGTTTTAGAACAATTGCTTCAGCACGAAGTTTTCCACGAAACTTCATATCAGCAGAATATTATTTCGAATACATTGGAAGCAAGACAGGAATTAAGCACGACGGGAAGCAAGCAAGGCGGAAAAACACAAAATTGGACGAAAACCCTAAGTTTGGTATTAAGGAAGTTTTCGATGAAGCCGGAGGCTCAGTAAATATTTACTGCCAAGGTCAGAATTTAGATTGGAGTTTTATTAAAATTATTCAACGCATCAGAACAGGAGCAGAAAAATATTCGGGGTTAATCGCGGATCAGAAATTTGCCGGAAGGACCGAAATCAGACGAATGAACCGAGAAGCTCGAGGTGGCTCGTTGCATGGGATCAGAACGTGGTGTCAACTGTCCAGCAAGCTTAGTGTCTAGAGAAGACTGAGGTGTGGCCATGCATGAAGCAGTAGCATGCGAAATGACATGTGGAACACGAGGTGGATCGACCAAGCACGAGGTGTCTCCGAGCATGCAACTGAAGCATGCTGATCGACATGTGTGTACTGGTGTGGCATCTTGCATGCACTCTAGGCATGCATCCTGTGGGAGGAGGTGTGTCTTCCTGCATGAGGCTGAGACATGCAGCCAGCCATGTGGAGCACGAGGTGCCGCCGCGCATGCGTTTGCAGCCATGCGAAGCGACACACGGGCTGCCACCAACCTGAAGCTGATTGGTTGCTGTCTCCTATAAATACCCCACGACCCCAGATCATTCCTTCACATCCAGACCTGTCCAAACCACCTTAAGAACGTGAGAGAAAAGTAGAAAAAGAAAGCAAGAGTTTCCGATCTATTTCGAGAATTTTAGAGAGATTTTGAGGTCAGTTTCTATACTGATTTTGAGTTAGCGCCTAGGAAAGGTTCTGTCCAACTGAAGACCAGTTCAGATGGGAAGTCACTCCAAACGTGGGTTGAGAGAGAGAGAGAAAGAAATTGGTTGATCTAGAGTATGGTCGATTCTGAAGACCGATACTCTACCGAGAAGGCCAGTTCCGTCCAATCGGCGATTCTACACGATTGTGATGCGGAAGCTCTGTCCAAATGATTTCGTCCAGGCCAGTCAGTTCCTTTGATGATCAAGTGGAGGTTATGTTCGGAGTTAGTTCAGTTCCAAGGGTTCAGATCAGTCGAAGTTCTAAAGTTCGATACTCCGTCGGGAAGTCCGAACAACTATCCAGGAGCTAGAGGAGTTTCTGTCCGAGTTCAGATCAGTGTGTCAAGGCCTGTCAGTTTCTTCATGGTGAAGCCGAGGTTTTGTCCAAGTCGAGATCAGTCCAGTCCAGTCTAGTCAAGTCGTCACTTGGGTTTTGGCCAAGTCCTCTCCGATCAACCAGCTGCTTCTCGCCTAGAACACTGTGAGTTGGCTTGTTTGAATTACACTTGGAATTTAGGGTAGATCGAGTCTGCATATAGATTAGAAAGATCACGCTATTGAATGATAGAGTCCTTAGGGTTATTTTATTTATGGAACCGGACTCAGTTTAGCAAGGGCTAACCTGAGATGAAAGGAATCAAGACTGAGTTAACAACCTGACTAGGACTAGGGCTAGGATGCATCATGTTTTCTATTCTTGTGTGTTGATATGGTTGAGTGCAGGTTCCTGTTATCTTTAAAGATAGTTTTATAGCAGGAGGCTGAACTATCAGGGTAACGGTTTGATTGAGTTGTTTAGTATTGATATTATTGTTTAGTTGTTGGTGTTAGTGGTCTTAGGCCATATAGGCCGGATTACTGGTACTATTGTTTAGTGTTTTAAAGTCAAGTGTCTAGTTAGGATCTGGAACTTTAGCCTTAGGTTAGGTTCTAGATGGAGTTTTTGTTGTGTGAGTGTTGCCAACAGTATGTGCGTAACCCGCCCATACTAGGCTTGTTTGGGGTTGATTAGTGTTTTTCTCGCCCTCGTATTCAGTGGGTTCAAGGAAACCCCTTATTCTCTGGATCGGAAAGACTCAGAGAGACGGGTTCATGGCCTATGGCTGAGTGATTACACGACGGTGTAATGTGGCAGTGACCCGAAG